>NC_053455.1:4470190-4786015 GCF_015227805.2 Hirundo rustica | reverse complement strand
AAAGAACAGTATGCAAATTGGAAATACTGTGGTTGGAATCATCCTCCCTAACCCCGAATGAGCTAAAGCTTTTGAAAATGTCTGCAGTCAACAACACTTGACCACAACAATCCTCTTGAAGAGTCTTTTCTGGAGAAGAGAGGAGGCCTTCCTATGGAGCCATCCCACAAATCAAGGCTTGCATCTTCACACTGGTGTCCAAGGAAAGTTCAGAGCTCTCTGCCAAAGAGACAAAATGTACCTGCCCTGTTCACGATGTCTATTTGTCTACAGTATATAAATGCAGGACACACCTCACCATGCTCACTGGGGGTCGAGGACCATCAGAATTGACAAAATGACGGCTAAACACGTGTTCCCTGACCCCCAAAAACCTGTAGCCAGCTCCTTACTCTGTGGCTTTAACGGTGACATGGCTAAGAACTGTTGTTAATTATTGCAATTCACTAAAAATGCTTTTCTAAAAGAAAGAGAAATCAGCTGACTGATGTGTTTCTGTGTACAGGTACCACTGCCCTCTGCTGGGTAGAGCAGCTGTCAGAGCTTCAAATGCCATTTTCATGGGTTTTTGGAGTGACATATTCACGTGCAAAGCTGGGTCAGTGGAGGGCAAACACTCCTGCCTCGTGACCCACATCCATGAGAGGCACTGGGATCTTTTCAGAGCGTAATATGGCACATGAAAGGAAGAAGGGTTAATCCAACCCAGGTACTCCTGAGGCAGTATTTCCAAAGCCAAAGCCACCTCCTGGAGTATGATGTATTCGACCTGCTTTTACTATACCTGCAGATTTAGGGCGTCCATCTGAGATATTCAGTGTTGCCTCCAAAGGGCTGCAAAAGCAAGTGCTAGAATGGCAACTGGATAAACACTCACTGAAGACAGAGTTAGATGAATTGGAAAGCGATCCAGAAGCTCCATCACTCAGCTCATAAAACCCTATAAAAATAAGAGTTTGGATTTATATTAGTTATGTCTACACGAAGTTACTATTTGCGTCCCTAGAAAGGCAGTCAAGCTGGTGTTTGAGTTGGCTTACCCTAACACAAGTAGTTATGGGATTTCATTCAGTCACCCCAAAAACAGCCAACAATTTCGTAATATCCTTATTGCCATGAATTTACTTTGTTTAAAAGTAAAGCACTTAAACCAGCAAAACTTATCTTAGTATACGGAATTTTTTTTTTTTAACTTTACTAGGGTTGGGGTTCTAACATTTACAAGGATTTTCAGATTTTAGCAACAAGGATCCAGGCTGTGTTTGGCAGCTCTCTCGTTTAATAGAGTGTTATACTTCCAAGACAGACTCTCCAACTATTTCTTAACTATAAAAGTGTTGGGCCCAATGCTATCCATTACTTTCCTCAAAGTTCTGGATCTAAATATAATATTTGTGGATGACAGGAAAGAAGCAAAATGGTAAATAACGTGCAGGTGCATCAAATTTAATTTTCTGGTAAACTGGGACCACTCAAGGAAAAATTACACACCACAACCAAAAAATAAAATCGTTCATTTAGGACTAAGGAATTCAGAGCATGCCTACAGAATGGGGATGCATCCTGGAAAACAATAATCCTGGAAAGGGCTTAGTCAGCATGGAAAAGCAGCTCAATCAAGCTTAATGATAAGGCAAAAATAGCTAATGAGATTGCTGGATGTAGAGAGAGGCTAATGAAGAGCAGCAGGGAAATGACTTCAGCAGTCTGACATGGCCCTGGTAAGAAACACTGGAACGGTGAGCCCAGTCCTGGAATCCAGCATGCTTAAAACAAAGCTAAAAAATTGGAAAGAGGCCACCAAGCTATTTAGGAGCTTGGAAAAATGCCTTAAAATGAATGACTTCAAGAACTTGACCTGTTTAGCTCATCAAATAAAAGCCAGGAATTATAATGTATAGCACCTCCAAGAGGAGGAAAAAGCTGGGGATTAGAAAAGACCTTTCTTCAGGGGAGAAAAGGATATAAAAATATCAGTTGCTGGAACAAGTCAGATTCAGACTAGAAATTAGCAATGGCTTTAAGAATTGCAAGTTGGAGGATTCTCCACTTTTTAGTGTGTTCAGAATAAGTCTGGAGGCCTCTAGGAAAGGCTCCCCATAGTTAAATACCACTTACTTAAACACAGTTAGAATGAGATGAAATTCAATATATGGGGTGTTAACTTCTTTGATTCCATGCCCTTTTCTGACTGTATGACCACTTTGGATAACTTCCTCCTGATGATGGTGCTTTCTTTCACTATTTTTCCTTCAGCCTCCTCCCTTATATACAGGACAATTAGAACTTTTCGAACTAATGGGAGGGTGGCCTTGAGAAAAACAAATGCCTCCAACACTAAAAATCTAATTAAGCTTGAAATGCTTCTCTGAAAGAAGCAGCCAGCAGCCTTTCCAGTGGTCAGTGAACTCTGATAGTAGGAATTAATTATCAGAGTGTGAACGAGATGTAGACATTTACTGCTGCAGTACTGAAAACTCCAGCACTAAAATCTACAGCCAGTTCACTTCCAGGACCCAAGGGAGGCTGCATTTTGCCCTTACCTGAACTTGGACGACTGTCTGTCTCCAGGTGTTCATCTGTCGTTTTTTCCACATCCAGGCGGAGATCACTTATTTGCTTATCCAGCTCTTGCAGCTGATTTAATAACCCAGCGTCCCTCCTCCTCAAGCAGTTCTGCAAAAGAAGAGGACAAAGAACATCAGCTCCTTCCATGGGGCAGATGTGAAGGGGGTCCCAAGGACCAGCAGACTTCTCTAAGCCTTGTGAAACACCTTGTCGATATTCTCTTATGTAAAAACCAAACGAAGCCCTGACATTTTAGACAGATGCTCTGGATAAATACTTAAGTGAAAAAAATTATGCAGGCACTTCATCCCAGCCTGTTCCAGCCAGTTCTGCATGAGGAGCATGTTCCACAGTTCAGGAAGACCAACAGGCTGTGCTGACCACAGCTGTAAGAACAAAGCTGGATTGTGTGACACGGCCAAACCAGACCTGTGCACGTGGAACGGGCAAGGACGGCCGTGCCAGCCTAGCAGGGCACGTTCCCCACCACACTGGTGTTACTCAAAGATCACATCTGCTCACACAATGGCACCAAACAGCTCTCCCAACAAGCGCCTGTGGTGTGGGAACCGCCTTGTTCTGCTGCACGTTATGAGCTTAGAGTCCACCATCCAGAGAGCGAGATTCCCAGGGCTGGGATCGCAGCCCTTTTATTAGTTTTGCAGTGCAGCAGGAAGGAAGAGTAATTCTTCCTCTTCTCCCATTATAATTGCACGAAATTGCTGCGAGATGAATTTTAAGGCTATTTATGAAGGTAATTTGATGGCATAAAATAAGCAATAAGAAATTATTTTGCAAGGCACTCATTAACCCGCGGTCAACGCAATCAGTTTCCCTCTGTGCATTACAATGATGCTTATCCATCATCTGTTCAGCTTCATACCCTTTAATTGCTCTGGCTTTGGGGAAAGTGGAGGAGGCAGGAGGAAGGTTCACCTACTTTTGTTTCTTCGAGTGCATCATCTGACTGGCACCCAGGGGTGCTCTGACACATTCGTGGCAATGAGTTTTGATGCTCATAGCTGGACTAGTTCTAAACCCATTAAATCCAGGATAATCTTTTCCGTGGAGTGGACCAGTCATAGAATCATAGATTCACAGAATGGTTTGGGTCAGAAGGAACCCTAAAGATCATCTCGTTCCAACCTCCTTGCCATGGGCAGGGACACCTTCCACTAGACCAGGTGCTCAGAGCCCTGTCCAGCCTGGCCTTGGGCAAAGAGAGAGCAAATGCTGAAAGCACTGAACTGGCTGAAGATGTGCTGGTGTTTGAGGCCATCCTTTGGAGAACCAAAGGGGTGATCCCAAGCCTTCTCCCCCATTCCTGCGGGAGCAGAGGCTGGCTGGCAGCCAGGCTGGCGGAGGTGATGGGTTCAAGGGATGACTTCGCTGCGCCACCTACTGCCACCAGCGCCCCCTCCCCCAGCCGGCACCGCATCTGGTTCCAATCGGCAATGTCAAGTGCACAAATTAAAGTGCTACCACAAATCCCTGACTTTTTTTTTTTTTTTTTTTTTTTTGAGTAATGATTCCGTGGTCCTTCACTCCGGCTCTCGGCCGACAGCCAGCTCCTTCTCAGCAGAAAAACAAAAAGAATTTATTTTTATCTTTTTAGAAGAGAACTAACCCTAACCTAAATAAATCAAAGGGTAATGAGAAAAGGGGGAAAAAAAATAAATAGGAAAAACGGGGGGTGGGGAAAAGAAAAAAAATCAGCGAAATAAATCACGCAATCCAACTTCTCCCTGGGTGAAAGCAAATGCTGAGCCGCGCACAAAGAGCGCCAGGCACAGCTGTATGCTATTTTCATTGAAAAATGATCCGCCGCTTCATGCCGCCCTCCATCTCTTCCCACAGCAGCTCCAAAGCGCGTACTCCAACAAAAGCATCCCTACTCCACGGGCCCGATCCTGCCGGTGTCCGAACGCCCGCTGCCTCCTCTCGGGGCTGGGACCCGGGAGCCGGCTCCCAACTTCCATTCATGGCAACGGCGGCGCCTCTCTTGCCATGAATGGAAGTGGGACCGCCGGCCTGGCTCCGGGACCCGAAGGGAAATGTGCGGCCACCGGCACATCGCCGGCACGACCCGTCCGCCTCCGAGCTGTCACCGGCCCGCCGCCCCAGCTGCGCGCCGTGCCGGGTGACAGCGGGGCGGGGGTGCTGCCCGCGGGGGTCCCCAGCTCCATCCTCGCCTCTCGGAGGGCAGGACCCGCGGGTCTCACCGGCACGGGGGCACCGAGAAGGCGCACATCCCTGGGTGCTCCCCGCCCGCAACCCGGGCGCTCCGCGCCCGCATCCCCGGCGTTCCCCACCCGCATCCCCGGCGTTCCCCACCCGCATCCCCGGGCGCTCCACGCCCGCATCCCCGGCGTTCCCCACCCGCATCCCCGGCGTTCCCCACCCGCATCCCGCGGCGCTCCACGCCCGCATCTCCGGGCGCTCCGCACCCGCATCCCCGGAGTTCCCCACCCGCATCCCGCGGCGCTCCGCGCCCGCATCCCCGGGCGATCCGCACCCGCATCCCGCGGCGCCCCCCGCCCCCGCTCACCAGCTGCCTCCTCAGGAGGAGGATGTTCTCCTCCAGGAACTTCTCCTCCAGGCTGCGCGGCGGCGGCCCCTCTCCCTGCGGCTCCCCGCGGCCGCCCTGCGCCCCGGGCCCCGCTCCCGCCGGCCGCCGCAGCAGGAGGCTCTTCACCAGCAGCTCCTGCCTCTGTCTCAGGTACTCCAGCTCGCCCAGCCCGGCCAGCGTGGCCTCCAGCCGCTCCCGGGTGCGCTGCCTCTCCGCCTCCGCTTCTCCCTTCTCCCTCCAGCGCGCATCGGGCTCCCGCGGCGCCCCCGCGGGTCCCCCCGCCGCCTGCCCCGGCCCCGCCGCCGCCGCGGCGCTCGCCACGGGGCTCGCCTTCATCGCCGGGGAGGGGGCGGCCGCCGCTGCCAGCCCTGCCCGCGGGGGCACCGCGCCGAGACCCGCGCCGATGCCGCCGCCGCCGCCGCCGGTCGCGAATGGTCCGCCGGGCGCCCGGCTGCCTCCCCGGCTGCCACCGCCCCGCGCCCGCCCACCGCCCGCCTCCATCCCTCCTCCATCCCTCCTCCATCCCTCCTTCATCCCTCCTTCCCGCCCGCCTTCATCCCCGCCCGGCCGGGGCTCCACGCCCGTGGTCGCTCTGCTCGTCATCTTCTTCCTTCTCATCCTCTCACCTCTGTCGACCGCTCGCCGCGGCGGGGTGCGGGAAGGTGAGGGATGCGGGAGTGCAAACCGCTGAGCTTCCCAAAAATTCCCATCCTCTGGGGTGACCTTCGGAGCCCTGCACGGCGTAGTCACGGGCCATCACGGAGCCATGACAGAATTACTATTTATTATTATTATTGTTGTTGTTGTTGTTGTTATAGAATCGCAGAACTGTTTGAGTTGGGATATTAAAGACCACCTCGTTCCAACCCACCCCCCCCCCGTGCCATAGCCAAGGACACCTCCAGCAGACCTGGCTGCTCCAAGGCCCGTCCAACCCCGCCTGGAACACTGCCAGGGATGGAGCATCCACGGCTTCTCTGGGCAACCTGTGCCTCACACCCTCCCAGGGAAGAATTTCTTCCTAATTACTAATCTAAACCTGCCCTCTGTCAGTTTAAAGCCAAATGCTGCTTATACAGACCAGCACATCCAAACCGGGAGCAAAAGTGAAGAATCTGGGGGGAAAAAAATAAAATCCAGGCAGGCAGAGGTGAGGGTGTAAGGAGAGGGAAGAGTGGAAAGCAAAAGAGAACATGGAAGTCCTTGCACTGGGATGCTGACCATGGCATGGGCAGTGGGATCAAAGCCCTGCTGAGCCGTTGCTTCAAAGCCTGTGTGTGTAAACCAGTCAAAAAAAGCCACAATGAAGTGAACTTCGCAGCAGCATGCAGACTAATTGCAGCAAAGGATCTGCAATTAGGTTTTCAATGGGCATGTGGTGGAAAGAGGCGGAGAGGGTGGAATGCAGATGCTGAAGGGGAAAAAAAAGAAAAAAAGAAAATGTTCGTTTCAAAATAGAGCAAAAATTGAGTTGCCAAGATGTGCTAAGGGGAGAAAATGGAAGAGGAGGAAACAGGCATTGCGGGGTTTGTTTAGGAAGATGTGAGCCCACTGTACAGCAGCTCTCATGGACGTTATGAGCATAATGAAGTGTTCTTTCTCACTATCCCCCCAAAAATTACGAGTGTTTGTGGTGCTGACAGGTCTCAGATGGAATTTATCTCCTCGCTCCCATGCTGTGTGCAGCACACAACACACAGTGCTGTGCCATACACCTGCTTCACCTGGTGGGTCCTCGTCCTGAGAACACACAGCTGGGACAATCCTTACTTCACACTCTTCTTAAACCACTGTAAAGTGCTTTCAAAAAAGGACATCCACTTCATCTTCCAGCCTAAAACCAGCCCTCCTAAACCCTGGCCCTGATGTAGGTGAGGGCACATGAGCAGAGGATGGCTGAAGCTAAAGCGAACTCAATTTCTCTTTGCTGCTTCAGCCCACAGCTGTGGCAGTGCAGGGCATCTATGGTCATCTTTTAGTTTGAATTGGGAGTGACTTTTCAAAGGGATCATCCAGATCATCCCAGCTCACCTGAGGTTGCTAAGAAAAACTGGAGATAAAAAGAAGCCACGTTCTGGACCTCTGTCTCTCTACTCCTTTTATGTATCTGGCCCCAAAGTAGGTTCAACTCCTGCCCCACAACACTTAGGCCACCCCTGCTGACTTAAAAATCCTCTCCACAGCTTTCCCTCTTGCATGGATCTTGGCTCACAGCATCCCTGAGCATAGTGATGCTGAAACTTGTATTGCAATGCAGGGTTACTTTTCCAAGGGCACCAGAAGCTCTCCAGACAGGAAAGTAAAGCCTTCCACATTTTCCTTCACCCTTTATAGCCAGGTTTTGCATATAGCTCTGTGCCTCGCATGTGTTTGCACACAAAGCTTCATGCAATATTTATGCAAAGCTATTTCAGCTCCTTCCAAGCTGCTGTGCACTGTACAATGTAGACATGGCCTCCAAAATAAAATGCAGCTGAATAAAATCTCTCTTAATGATTTTTTTTTTTTAGATTTTGCCACTTATCATCTGATAGATTTTCAGTCCCTCCCTCCCAAGTCACCTCTTCCACTCTGAGGAGCACAAGGTGCTGTCTCCAGGACTCTCCACTGTCATTTCTGTGCTCATCCTTTACAGTGCGCCTGTTCCAGGAAGGAAAAGAAACACAGGAACTGCCAGAACAGTCAACTCCCTGCATCACTTGGAGAAGAGAACACAGCATTAAATGAACCAGACTCACCATGTGGTTATAGGATCAGCAAAGAGGAAGGGAAGGAGGATCTAATGAAGAGGAACTCGGGTTTTCCCGATAGAGGAAGGAATGAGTGCCTGGGAAGCAGTAGGACTGGGGAGGCTGGAGAGCAAGGGAGGAGGAGATGTGCAACTCAGCAAGAAATGAGGATTTATGTGAATAATAGAAGGAAAACAAGGTATCACCTAAGAGAAAACAAGGGAGGGGAGGGCCACATTTGAGAGCTAGGATGCAGCTCAGCAGAGTGTAGGTCATGGAGCCCGGAAAGGCAGGGAATGAAGGCAGGAGAAAGAGGAAAGAGAATGAGCATAAAGTACAGGCTTTTAAATTTACTCAGGAAGCCACTCAGAAAACAGCAAAATGAAAGACCCATAAGCAGCAAGAGGGGTCAATAAGGTGAGAAGATGGAGAAAGGGGTAGGTGTCATCCTTTAGTAAAATGGGGGTTTTAAGCACATGAGGAACAAGAGACTGAGATTGACCACAGTCAATCATCCCAATAAATAACCAATCTGAGAGAAGAGAGATGCCCCAGTGCCCATATTAGCTCTGACTGGGCCTTTGCAGGTCTCTGTCTCAGCAAGCCAAACAACTCAAAACTCTTAGCAAGGGTTGAATAACAGGACTCTCATATGGAAAAATAATCGAGTCCAAAAGTGTCTTCCCTTCATCTCCTGGCTTATGGCAGCAGCTGAAAGACTTGCTCTTACACTCCTCTGGAAAGCTGCTGTTCCTTCACTGGGGTATTCGGATTAAATTCTCCACAAATAACCCCAGATTCCCCACTGAGTGTGGAAACAGCAAGGAGTGAGGCAGTGAAATATCTGCAGGTAAGGAGAAGAGCTGATGATTGAGGAGCTCTGTTGCTAGGATGTTATGAGAGATGTAATTCTGTCTGCTACAGAGGCGGTTATGAAATGGCTCATCTCTTATGATGATCCTGGCTCATCTCCTGTGGTTGTGTTATTAAGTGGTAGAAATGCTGTCCTCCTTCAGGATTCTGGTTCAGGATTCTGCCCCACACAGCTTGCAAGACAAGGAAGAGCTGCCTCTTGTAATGTAAAAGGAGCCCTGGGAAAGTAGAGTTTGGCACAGTGAATTCCAGCCACACAGGCAAGGGGTGAAAGATTCTGACCCCCATCTCCCAGTCATTTTCTTCCCACTGGGAGCAAACCTCCACATCCTAACCCACACATCTCCCTTTCACCCTGCTGATCATCAAATTCAATTTAGATTGAATGAGGCCAATTAACACTTGTTGCTTTTCCTAGGTTCATTTCTGACCTGTCACACTAAAATGAGTGTAGAGAATTGGAAAAATTGAGGAACATGACAATTCCCTGTTGATGAAATGAAAGCAAATGCTTTCCTTGCTCATTGTAACGCAGCAGGGTGACACAAACACTTGGGGACTATGTCTAAGACCCACAGCTGTCTGATCCTTTATTTTAATCTATTCTAATGCTAATTGTCCAAGTATTTCTTAATTGCATTGGATAATATAATAGGGCATAAATCTTATCAGCAAATCAGCCTGGCATCAGCCCGTGTTATCGTATTACCATGGTTACATTATTATTACAAGTGAACCTTGTGCTCATTACTAACCACAAACAATTCTAGCAAACAAGCTAAAGTGGAGCAAAATATCCTGGTGGTGTTTCCATTTTTTTGTCAAACAAAACTAATTTCTCCGGGTGCTAGGTAACGGCAGCATACCTACGATGCATTTTCAACCTTCTGCATTTATTTACTTGCATTTGTACAGCACCGAAACATTTCCCTGCTGTCAGCAAGGCTCAGAGGCCAGATTCTTGGAAAGCGGAATAGAATCTTCAACACAAACTCACAGGATTCAGATGACAAGCACTGCCCCAGCCTGTCAAAACACCGCCACGTTTGCACTGCTGTGACAAAAACTGCTGCATTGGGAACCCCTGGCAGCTTGATTAGGGGCCTCAAGGGCCCCGTTTCCCCTTGCTCTCATCTGCTGTGGCTGTGGTCTCCTATCAAATGACATTTCCCACGGGGTCACTGTGAGGGTCCACCTCCCCTCACCTGGTGTAGGAGAGGAGGAAAAGCGATGGGTCCAGCGAGGGCAGCGCTGCCCTTCCCTGCTCCAGGCTGTTCATTTGGGCATTTTCTCCTGTTCCTCTGCTGCAGAGCATTGTTCCACCAGCTGTGCTGGTGCTGTGGCTGGAAAACAGATCTCTATTTAGGTCTGAGTTAAAAAAAAAAAACACAAAAAACCCAAAAAACAAAGTAACAACTTCTTTCCTTTTTTGCTGATATTTCAGTGATCCACTTTTGAGGGTGAGCAGTTGCGCTGGCACGACTGAGAAAGCGGAGCTGTGCAGGAATGGGGAGAAAAGAGCAGGAAACCCTCCAGCAAAAACCTCCATCCAGACGGAATGTGGAAGGAAGGATGGACTGTTTTCAAAACAAGAAGTCACCCAGGAGGCCATGGAAGAGGATGCAGACGACAGCTGCTTGTGGGGAAGCAACATTAGAGCTTCTCCAGACATTCCTGTCAGACTACGAGCCATGCAATGACATTCATTTCCCTTTCACAGCAGCAGCCCATCTGTTGTGTCAGGAAAAGGGCTGGGTTTGGATCACCCACTGCTGCCTCCAACACCGTGGTGCCCCCCAAGGCCATGAACGACCCACTTCACGCAGAACCTGTGGAGGAGTGGTGAGCCCCAAGCCCGGCAGTGCCCAGAGCCTGTCAGGTGTCACCCTGGCAAGGGTGATGCAAAACTCACTTCTAGTCCCTTAATTAGGGAAGATCTGTGAGAAAATTTGATGGACAGATAGAAAAGACTCAAGGGTGACATTCTCCCTCTCTACAACCACCTGAAAGCAGCCAGGTGAGGGTTGGCCTCTTCTCTCAGGTAACAAATGGCAGGACCACAGCAAACGACCTCAGGTTACACCAGGGGAGGTTTTGGTCAGATATTGGGAAAGATTTCTTCACTGGCAGGGTGGTCAGGCATTGGAACAGGGTGCCCAGGGCCGCATGGAGTGCTGGAAGTGTTCTAAAGGCGCTGTGGATGCGGCACTCCGGACGTGGGTTAGTGGTGGACACAGCAGTGCTGTGTATATGGCTGGACTCGAGGATCTTAGAGATCTTTTCCAACCTTAACCATCCTGTGATTCTATGAAAGCCAGGCAAGATCAGCTCCATTTTAACCTGCTTTCTAAGGATAAGAGAAGGTCTGATAAGGACAGCACAGGGAGGGAGAAAACGGAGTGAAACAAACCAGCATCACTTGTGATGTTCACAGCTGACAAGAACCAGAGCTCGAAGCTACAGCCCTCATCGTTCACCATAAAGAAACTTCACCAGCATTTCAGCAAATCACCTAATTCATCATGCCCTGATGCTAACTGATGGGACTGCAACCCCTCCTCAGGCTCATGGACATTTCAAAAAAGTCAGAGCTGGACTATTCCAAGTGACAATTCCTTTCTCACTTTTTTTTTCCCCCCTCATCACCAAGCAGACAATGTCAGTTGAGTTCTGCCCCAGTAACTTTCAATCCGTCCTTACAATATCATGTCTGATGTTCTTGTATTTTGAAGCCTTTTCTTGTCCTGGGCTGGGTTTAATATGAATGTTTTTAAATTTGGAGACATCAACTTCTGCTTAGTTTAATGCCTTCTTACACCCATGCTGCCAGTGCTCACTGAGCACATTGGGCTGGGGACAGCCCTCAGCAGCATGGACTTTGTTGGAAGAATACCTATTAAACTGAACAGTCAACCACCGGGACTTAAACTACAACTTGAGATTTAGACAGCCTGGGAGAAATCCCCAACAGAAGGAACTTTTCCAAGGAAAAAAGAACCTGCAGTACAATTTGCATTCAAACTGCCTGTGAGGAAGGCAGAGGTGGCTGCAGTTGTGCTCTTTGGATGGTCTTGGGACCCCTCAGCTGGAGCTGGCACGTGATGGGAGCCTGGAGCTGGGCAAAATACTCAGAGGAAATAACAGGAGTAACTCTCTTTAGTGTATAACAACAGCAGGTCAAGGAACTGCTAAAAAAAAGCCCCAAACCATAAATCATTTTGCCTGAAAAAGTTCCTTTTCCCCTGCTCTCAGGAGAACAAACACAGACCTCTCGCTGTTCTTAAGGCACGTGCCTGGAGAAAGGAAGGTGTCACTGGCCCCAGGCTTTGCATCAGTGAGTCCCATAAAGCTGGGAAGTCACAGAGCCCGGGGCACAAAAACAGCAGGGTCTGAGAGGGCTCTGGAGGTTTGTGCTGCCAGTCTCTGAGCCTTTACTTAAAATCTGAGCTGAAGAGCTGCAGGTTTTAGCAGAATGACCCACAAGTCAGCTCCATTCTCCTCTGAGAAACCTGTGCAACTCTTTTCCCACCTTGCAGGATGGGAGCAGCTCTGGTCCCTGCCTTGGGAACATTTATTCCTGCAGTTCCTTCCTTGTGTGTTGTGCCACTCCGTTGTCATGTTTGCCTGACTCCTTAAAAGTCTTTTCCAACCTAAATGATTCTGTGGTTCTGTGAAGGGCTGAATTTGAAGTCAGGTGCAATCTGACACACAGAGGTACCTGAATCTCCGCTGGTTTGTTTTTTTTTTCTTTTGGTATTGAGCCTCTTATCAATCTTGGCATAAGAGGGAATAACACTTTTTAATCTTCTCTAATGAAAGCTTTTGTACTGGAAGAGCACATTTCCTATCAGCCCAGGCATCTGCAAAACTGCGAGAGGAAAAAATGGCATTTCAATTTCCAGAAATTACTGGCCCAAAAACTTTGACCTGATTCTCACAGCTGAACTGTTCATTCAGGGCACGCTGCATCTTTACATTACCATTTACTGCAGTGCCACCAGATGTGCAGACAAGAACATTTCTTTGTAGAAGAATAGCCTGGAACAGCAAGGCAGCACTGGGGATGTTATTGCATTCCAAAATTGCCAGTCAAATCCTCCCTCATATGGCACTGCTTGTCACGAGACAGCGTTGCCAGGCCTGTCCTGGGGTGACGCAGGAGCCCTCCAGACCCGGGAGAGGACATGGGGAAGGAGGATCTGCTTTGTCCAGAGAAAGCCACTCCACCCCTGCAATTTCAGCTCCTTCCAGAGGTAGCTTCTGGAAACCTTTTGGATGCCCCTGCAATAGGCTGGTATTGTTGCCCAGAACTGTTCCCACTTTTCAGATGATTACCTCCCAGTGCTTCTCAGATTCCAACTGTTAGTCTCATACATAATGTATTTCATTTCAAGCCTTTCATCTGTGAATAACTTTTCCATCTATTTCCATGCTGATCTCAGATGTTCTTCCACCTGTAAAGCAGGAAAAGTTCTATTTTTTCCACTTACTTTCTGGAGTCTCATTCCTCTCAAACACAGCTCCAGCTTTTTTGCCACCTCTTTTTGCCATCCTTTTTTGCCACCTCTTTTTGCCATCCTTTTTTGCCATCCTCTTGGTGCAGATTTTTGGGGACACCTTCTTTCCAGCAGCATCTCTGCTGGCTGCAAAGCCCACTGCCTGCAGCTACTCTCAGTTCCCTGCTGTCGGTGAGGGATCAGTTGCATTCCTGGGATCACTCCCTCAGCCACAGGGAGCCAGCTGAGCTCATGCTCCCCTGCTCCTTGTAGCCACCCTGACTGCAGGGGCTCTCCCAACAAGGGGAAGCTGGTCACAAGCACCAAAAGAGGCCATCAGAGAGCCTGCAGTGTGTCCCTTCAGTTGGGCCAGCACAACAGAATCACATCCCAGAGGATCACAGAATCACAGAATAGTTTGGGTTGGAAGGCACCTTAAAAATCATCTAGATCCAAACCTTCAGCCATGGGCAGGGACACTTCCCACAAGACCAGGTGACAATACAGGGTTGTTTTGGTTTTAGTTTCGTTTTTTGTTGTTTGTTGTTTTGTTTTGTTTGTTTGTTTTATTTTGGCCAATTGGTTTATGAATTTAAGCCTTCATCTGCAGGCAGATGCCTTAAAAACAGACGCAGCTCACACAGCAAGCAGATGTTTGATGAAGGAATCCTACGTGAGTTTCTTGGTCTGAGCTACAGAGAAAGTTAAACTGAACCCCAACAATCCCTGCTGGGATTGAAAAGGGTGCTGGAGACAAGCAAGCTCCTCCGGCAGCAAACCTGGTGTTACCACGCTGCCTTGGGATCACTGATGCAAACTGCAGGACATCCAAACTTCTCCAGGAGTGGTGCCAAGGCCTCTGTTAAATGTCCATGGCCCTCTATGCTCTCTTAGTCAGGGACAAGCCGTGGAGATGATTTGGGATGGCAGTGAGAGCAGATTCAGAGGAACCAGCCTCCAAAGCAGGAATGCAGAGCTCAGCAGTCAAACACCCAGCAGTATCTGGAAGCCACTTCTTTCCCAAATCCTTTCAGATGCAGCCCAAGGGTTTAGAATTGACTTTAAAAGCCTGGGAGCCCTGATTCAACAAAAACACTTAAGCCCTTAATAACATTAAGCACGTGCTTAAGTCTCTTCCTATTCAACAAAGCACTTAAGCACATACTTCACCTCTCCTAGATGGCCCAGAACCAAAACACTGAGTTCTCGAAATTTCTTCAATCTTTAATTTTGGAGGAGGGACAGGAATGCAAGCCTTGATCCATGTTTTGCAAAGGGTCCCTACTTGCAACTGAGTCAGACTCCAGCTCCAGAACTACTCACCCAAGCCCTGGCACATTCATATTTTGGACTGGGATCCGAATTTTTCAGCTTGTGCCTCACTCTGATCTATGCTTGTGCTCATTACAGAGGTTGAACTGCAGGCAGGGAGCTGTTGAATGCTGTTTCTATGCAAGGTTTGAGTTGATGATGCTTTCTCCAGCTCCACCTCGCTGCCACACAGAGCTGAGGAACCACCTCAGTGCTCAGTGGATGCTCAGCCCTGCCCAGGGGTGTGCAGGGTTTGTAAAGCTCCTCCAGTTTGGCCGCTCCTCCAAAAGTTTAGAGCCTTTGCAGCACAGCTCCCAGAGCTGAGTGAAATGCTCAGGTTTGGTTATTATCCAAATGCCATCCAGCATCCACTTAGTGGCTGCAGGGGGAAAGATCAAAGGGAGTGAGCCCAGCCCACCGAGGGATGCAGCAGAGGAAAGGGATGACAGCCAAGAGGGAGAACCTCCATCTTCCCCCAAGCTGCTGTCTCAAGCTTTCAGCAGACTGAAGCAAACATCACCACGTTGCCTCGTGTACATTTCCAAATGTCACTGCTTCCTCCAGCACTTTCTGTTCTTCTTCCTT
This sequence comes from Hirundo rustica, assembly GCF_015227805.2. NCBI lineage: Eukaryota > Metazoa > Chordata > Aves > Passeriformes > Hirundinidae > Hirundo > Hirundo rustica. The sequence goes on along the minus strand of NC_053455.1, from coordinate 4,770,884 downwards.
TCCCCATTTATTTTTTTCTTCTCTTATTAATTTTAATTTTGCTCCTGACAAAAGCTGAGATCCTCGAGAGCAGAGCAGCAGGCATCGAGAAAAGCAGCAAGCAAATAAATCCAACCCCAAACATCTGGGCCACATGGCCAAACCCAGGCCAGCTTCCCATCTCCCACCAGCCGCATCTCGGTGTGGGGAGCACAACTCTCCTCCTCTCTTGCTTTGACCAGGGAGCTCCAGGGCTGCTCCAGGGCAGAGGAGAGCTATGGAATAAAAGGCCAGGCTTGTTCCAGGGAGGCTGGAAACAAAGGGAGTGGTGGCAGTCAGGTGTCTGAGGCAGCAGGAGGGGTCGGGAGCCGCTGCACGGACATCACCGGCGGCCTGGAGGGGGAAGAAAATGAACCTGGTCAAAAACAAAAGGCAGAGCTCAAGTAGCTGCATCTCAGGCCTGCCAATAAGAGCATCACGGAAGGATTTGCTTATGAAGTGGTTGCCAGAAGGTGAGAGGAGGCAGAAGGATCATGCAAGGGCTGTAGGGTCATGAGGAGCGGTCAACTGGAGCAAAAAGAGGCCCAGGGAACCAGCAGGCCTTTCCTTGCTGGTCATGATACTGAAATTGGCTAGAAACCAAAATTTCTAACACCATTTGAAGTATTAGAAAGCATTCTTTCTTTATTCAGCATGCTGGACATCCAGGGGATGTTTCCTCCTATCAGGTGTGTCGTGAAATTCACAGCAGGGTATTTATTCCATCATGATCCCACACACTCACCACAACACACGCTTCCCAGCTAATCCATATGCTGCACTTCCATAGAACTCATCTGCATGCATCTGTCCCTTACTGGAGGCCCTTTTGTGGTCTTGGAGGGTTATTTAGGTGGTGGTACTCACTGAGTGCCCCCGGTGTGACAGATGACTCTGCCTTGAAATCTCTTAGGGCACGGGCTTTCTGTCACATGGCTTTGCCACAACAGCCACAGTATTCCTCATGTATCCACGCTCTGGTCCTTCCCAGGCAGCCAGAGGCAAAGGGAGTCTGGCACAGAGACTGACAAGGAGAGGCAGGAATGATGACTGCCTCGGGCAGCTCCTGCCTCAGACCTCCCCTGTGAATGTGCTTTCCACTGCACCTGCTCTGAACCCATGTGGGCTGGAGACACCGAGGATCCTCCATTCCAGAGGCCGATGAAGAGTGAATTCCCTGTCTGACCAAGTGGGAAACAGGGATGGGGACACGTGCCCGAGCTAAGGCACAGAGTGAGGGCAGAGCTGGCATCTGTACACGAACCTGACCAGCCACCATCTGGCACTGCTGACACAAAATCAGGCTCCTCCACACCCCTGGATGACACAGTGCAACCAGGGTTACTCCTGGCAAGAAGCAGGCTTGGAAAACGGTAATAAATAATGAAAATTAGTCGAGCAGCAGCTCGTGGCAGCCCAGCAGTGCTGTGAGAGCTGTCAGGCTGGGCTGGGCACCGTGGGGCTGTCAGGATCTGCCTCTCTGCCTTTGAGGTGGCGATGCCGAGGCGTGCCGGTCCCACAGATGTTTTCCCAGCTCGGCAAATCGGCGACATCCTGGAGCAAGAAGCTCTCCAAATAACCTCCCTGAGCTGCAAGAGACACCAGGCCCTGCTGGGGTGAGGCAAGAGCTTCACCTCGCATGGACAGGCCCACCCTGGGAAGGACTGGGTGGCAAGTGTTGGTACAACAACAAGGGTTTGGCTCCTGGGTGTCACTCTGTGCCCCACAGGCCATTCCCTGTCCTCTCTCAGCCTCCCTGAAGCTGGAGCAAGATAAAAGGAACAGGCTCCCCAAGAAAGTGGTCACGGCAGCAAGCCTGCCAGAGTTCAAGGAGTGTTTGGACAACACTCTCAGCACAGGCTGGGATTTTTGGGGTTGTCCTCTGCCAGGCCAGGCCTCGATGATCCTTGTGGACATTAGGATATTCTATAAAAAGGTGGGGAGAGGTTGGACCCAGCCCAAGAGCCACATCCAGACTGCAGGGTGATCACTCAGCCCCTCCCCAGCTGTGCCCCCATCCCAGGACATGTCCAAGGGAGTGCTGCAAGCCCCAGGGTGGGTGTGACCCCGGGTCCACCATGGCAGGGTCCTTGCCAGCTTCATGCACAAAGCCCTGGTGACCCGGGCTGGATTAACCAAGAGGCGGGGGAAAGCTCCAAAGGCTGTTGCCCTCTCCTGCCTTTCCCAGCAGCTTATCCAGGCAACCTTTTCACTAAAGTGACCAAAACCAGCTTTCCTTAGCACTAACACTGGCTTGTTTTCTATCCCACAGCTGCACTGGGAACCTGCAGCTCTCAGAGAGCAGCGCAGCAGCCACCCTGGGAGATTTATTGGGGCAGCCAGCTCTTGGTTTCCCCGGTCACCCTCCGAGGATTTACAGCCCCTGTGCACTGAGAATGAACAAAGTCCTGCTGCTCCTCATCAGAGACCTTATGATCGTGTCCGTGGGGAGGAGGCTGCAAACCCAGATAACCTTTGGGAGGAGAAATAGCCACTCCTGGGTGTAACAGGAGGGACAGGCAGGAAGAAAAGGATCCGCAGCGCTCTGGGAAATCTCACAAAACGAACCTGGGAGTCTGCAATATTTGCAAGGGTGGGGAGGAGAGGTTACTGATGGGGCAGCAGGAGCAGGTTGGTAGTAGAGTTTGTTCATGTAAATTTGGCTTCTGGGCCGATTTTCTCTTGGTTGTGACACAATTAAAAGCGGCATCTGCACAGGATGCAAGTTCCAGCTCCTTCTTCCGTCTACAGAGCCCGGGGTGCCTTGAGACCTGCACCAGCAGCTCCTGTTTTGAGTGGGCTGCACTCTGTGACACACAGCTATGAGGCACCTACAGGCATTTTTTGGAGTAGAAGGGCTGATAAACTTTCAAAGGATTCTCTGGAGCCCCGTGCACTTTGCCCTTCCATCTGTGCCGGGGCTCTGATCTCCCTGTAACCAAGAGCAGAACCAGCAGCACTTCTAACAGGCTTGGCCTCCGAGCTGTCATCTCCGTGGTTTTCCTCCCAGCTTGCCCTGAACGACTGGCATGAGGCTTGCACTTCATCCTGCTGCTGGGTCTGACCATGAATCCCTCACAGCTGTTTACTGTACCCTTTGTGTTGGAGTCATCACGGAGAAAGGAGGGTAAACAGTGATTACTGTGCAGATTTCAAAGAGAGCTGCATCTCTGCCTGGCTTTCTGCTTTGTTTGGTGACATCTTCACCGGACAAAGGGGAGTTGTTTTGGTTTTGGTTTGTTTTTTGTTTTTTTTTTCCTTAACTCTTACATTAGCAGGGGAAGTATGAATTCGTCGTGATTGTAGTTGTCATATGCACAAAAAAAAAAAAAAAAAAAAAAAAATTTAAAAAAAAAAAACAAAAAAAAAAAAAAAAAGAAAAGGAACAAAAAAAAAAAACTCTCAAACAAACATTAACACAACTTCCTGGGACCGAAGATTCTGCATCACAGCAAGTGGCTTCCTGGAGGAATATATCCACAAAGGATTAAACTCCCATCCTAATTAGAAGGGAATCTCTGAGACAACCTTTCCCACAAAGGAAACAAAAAGGCAGCGCTGACACGTCTAATGCATATATTAACACTAAAGACATGGAAATTAATTGGATTTATTACTCTCACAGCTGCAACGATGGCTCATTTCTAAGTTTATTTTACAGAAAGTGGCGGGAGGAGTGGGATTTAATAGTCAGCTCAGTTAAGCTAATGAGCCAAAACTAATGGTCTCTTCTTGTTTGGAGAGGCCCCAGCTCAGCGGAGCACCTGAGCTGGTGTGTGGCTCTCAGCCTGGTGGGAGTCCAAGGGATGCTTGGCATCTGCTGGAATGTTTGCTGATGAGCAGGACATGCCCAGATGCTTAAGGTCTGGGAGGGAGAGGAAACATCTTTCCCAACGGCAGCCAGAATCAATGGGATGATCCCTGGGGATCAACCCATGCTGTCATTTCTGTCCAGAAGAAATGCTCCAGAGAGAAAAAGACAATGAGGAACACCGTCAGTTTCCAACCAGGTCGGTTTTCTGCTAATTTACCAAGCCCAACCATCTTTCCAAGAGGCTGGATCCATTCCAAAAGAAAGCCACAGCTACCTTGTGATGGCTCCAGCAGGTAGGACACTGAGACAGGAAGGCAGGAGCTCAGCTGCAGCTCAATACCGGCACCAGTGTCCCTAAATCCCAGCACCTCTCACGTTTTCTAGGCTGCATCACTTCAAAGGATGTTAATAAGGTTTCTAAAGGAGCTCTCAGAGATCTCTCCTCCTGTGTAGATGAAGAAAAACAGAAGGTTTTTGATGAGAAAACTGAGCGTGGAAATGACAAGATGAGTGTTGTTTACAGAGCACTTACCTCAACCTTCCATGAGAGGATTTGGAGGATTTTGGTAGCTGCCTTCCCAAATGAGAAACCAATTTTCTGAGGCAAAGGCAGGCTGCCTTGGGCAGGGAGGAGTTAAACTAACAACAAAAGGGAAAGGTGCAAAGAGGGAACAAATGGAAACTCATTTAGCACGTAATGAAGGTGCTGAGAACAAAATTAATCAAAGCAAAGAAGGAAGTGGAGAAAAACGCTTTCATCACCTATTCACCAAAGGTAGGTCCTGGGTAATAAACAGGAATCTCTGTTGTACAGCAAAAATTTGGCCTGGCTGGAAAGATGGTGGGGAGCTCATTGAGTGTTAAAACCACGGCTTTTAGGGAGGCTGGAGTGGGGATAAGATGGGGACCTGTTAGAAACGGGATCATGAGCATCTAGGTCATTGGACTCAGTAGTAAATGAATCTGAAAATTGACGGCTCAATCATCTAAAATAGAAAGTACAAAACAGACCAGCCAGTGTCTGCAGTGGAGCACAAAAATCAAACCTGTGAAGCATCTGAACATCCCCCCGCGAGCAGCTGCCAAAGGCAAGGAGGGGAAAGGGGCCAGATTGTCACGGGGAAACTTCAAATGGAGCAAATCTGCAGGAAAGCTGCCTCCAGCACGGAGACAGGCGCCGTGTTTGTGAGGGATGATGGTGATTATTTGCTATCTCAAAAGAACCCACACATCCAACAGGGGAGAACTGAGGATCAGACCTTTTTTCTTGGCAGATACAGAGAGTTTGATCACAGCACTGAAAACACACAGTAGCTTAGGTGGGAAGTGATTGCCACTCGAAAACATTTGTTATGTGCAGACGGAATAAAATCAAACCCAGTCAGACATTGCCTTGCTGCTCTCTCAGGCTGCTGTTACTGACCTGAGAGCAATCATGAGCTGAATGAGTTCAGAGTAAGATTTTAAACAGGAAAAAGAGAAGGGGAAAAAAATCCCAAAAAACAAAAAGCAAAAAACCCCCAAAACAAAACAAAAACCCAGACAAACAAACAAACAAACAAAAACAAAAAAACAACACCCACAAAACAAAACAAACAAACAAACCCACAAAAACCACAAAACAAAACAAAACAATCCCCAAGAATGATAATAGAGAATATCGAAGAACATTTCACTATACTGACCAAAAGCCACAATCTGACAAGTGAGGGACTGTTCTAGTGGTTAAAACAACACCTCCTCTTCAAGAGGAGAACAGAGATATCCTCTGTCAACAAATGGGGAACAGAGATGCTGAAGGCAGTGAGTACAAATCCAAAGGTAGGATCTATAGATCATCCATATGGGGAACAAAAGGGTAGGAGACAGCCAAGAGAATTAGGGCAATTGCAGCAATTTTTTTTAAAGTACAGGGAAGCTTCTTGTTTTCCATGTGTGGGGCAATAGCCCTGCAGAAAAGGCAGCAGCAGAAAAGCACAATTTTAGCATGTGTCCTTTGAAAAGGGTAAGGGGGTGAAGTGACATCACCGGGAGCTGAAGACAGAGCTTTCCCCGCAGTGGGAAGCAGGGTGATCATTAGGCAGAGATTGGATATTTTTAAATGAAGGGGTTTGTCCAACCTGCAGCAAGGCAGAACTGTCTGTGCTGGGCTTTTGCCTTCCAATTTCCCGTCAATGCTTTGCTAACAGAAGCAACTCCGGGAATTCCCATGCAGAGGAGAGGCCAGCAAGCATGTGAGGTAACACTGGGTAACAACAACATGGGTGCAACACCTAAAACACTGGGAGTAGCCTTCCAGCAAATCTCTGCCCCATCTCCACTGGGAGTTATGAGCCAGTTGTGCCATTGGCAAACAGATCTTTCCTGTCCTCCTGGAGAGCAGCAGGATTGGCCTCCTGGATCCCGGAGATTAAATCTCAGGAGGAGCCTGTGCTGTTGTTGCTGGATACTACTGCCCTTGGAGCAGCAAGAAGGACCAGGGCATTGGGTGGGACAGGATCTTGCAGACACTCCCCTGCAGCTCCTGGGCTTGAGACTCACTGTGGGATCAAGAGTTTGCTTTTCCAGCCGGACACTCCCAAACCCACCTCATCTGGGTTTGTTAACAGCTCCTTCATTGCCAATCCGGTTTAGAAACTCCAGACAAGCAATGCTCAGCCTCTTCCCTGCTCTTCAGCAGAGCTGCAGCCCTTCAGGGAGCTCCCAAAACATCCTCAGAGTTACCAGAAAGGCAGAGTTAGTCATGGAACCTTTTACTGATGGAGACAGATCCAGAGCACGGGTGAGCCCAGGCCAGGCTCACCTCCAGGACAAGGCACCACTCTGCTCCCTGTCTCCCCGACTGGAGGGAATGGCAGATCCTTTTTCCAAAGTGGGGGACTGATGTCGCTGCTGTCTCATGTCACTGCTGCAGAGGATAGCGGCCATCCTGCTACTGACCCACAAAGCTGCTCCCATTTCCACTGCAGCTGCGTGGAAATCAGCTCATCCCATGAACACATCCCACGGGCCACTGTTGGCTCAGACGTCACCAGCTGAGCTGCCCCACTCGTGGCACATGTGGAGAGGCATCACCAGTTGGTATCTCCACCTTCCAGTGCCTTAAAAAAATAAGGAATGTACAGAGTGAGGCCCAGATCTGCTTTATTTGTGGTGAGACAAGGCTCTGAGCAATGTCCACACACGCCCTCCTCCACTTTCCCAGAAAAGCCCTGTAACACCACTACAAAAAGCCCTCATTTATTGACTATTAATGAAAGCATTCTTCCAAGAGGTGGGAAGGAGCAGGAAAGCTGAGGAGCCCAGCCCAGCCTACCAGAGCCAGAGGGGCGTGCAGTGTCGAGCAGAGATTGATGCAACGTGAGCACCCCTGAGCCAGCAAGCAGAAGAGACCTGGCATGGGGAGAGAGGAGTGGAAATCCCTACAGTGCATAGCCAGGGCCTGGGGAAAAAAAAAAAATTAGGACAAAAAATGAAGGGCAAATCTTGAGTCCACCCTGAACCCATCATAAGGAGTCCACCACAAGCCCACCACACTCCTAATGCTGCTGGCCCTGGTGCATCAGCCCTTTTTACTGCCCAGACTGTTCTCTAGCAAGGGAACAAGTCAATGGAATAACCTGCTCCAGATTCATTACTGTCAGCTCGCTCAGAATTATGTGTATTAATGGCCAGATTATATCTGTTTATATAATACAAATTACCATAGAGTGACTGCAGGCATTGAAACGCTCCTTGTCTGTTTGACACACATAAATAATGGAGGAGCTCACGCTGCATTTGGTACACATGACTAACCTTTTATCCCTGGCACCCCGGTGCAGGCTGGAGAGACGACTCGGGTTTCAAATTCCTCGCTCCAGCTGTCATTAGCGTTGGCGAATCGGCAGCTAATTGATGTCCTTGTTGGACATTATTTTATTAGTCAGGCCTGGTGAGCATCAAGTGGAATTTTAATGCCCTCCCATCCCTGGCTCCACGTGGCCCTAAGTGTTAAGGCTTGTAAATAATTAACTGCACTCCGAGAGTTTTAGGAAAGGGTAAATAAGTTGTCCTGGGGGTTCGGGCTGCTCCGGCTCTCCCTGGTGTTGTGAGCAATGTGGGGCTCCTGGCAGGATGAGCTGAGCTCTCCATGGGCAATAAGGAAGCCCATGGAGATGGTTCACACCATCCCTGGGTGTGGATGGACCCCTGGGAATGCGCCACGGGGAAGAGGGAGAAGCAGGAGTTCCCAAAGAGCCTTGGGAGAAGGTTCAAGCGAGGGTTCAGCGCGTAAAGCTGCGCCACCAAAAATCCATCACTGCATCGGGCTGTCCCCGACATGTGGTGAGGAATAAAGGATTTTCACAACCTGCTGTGAGCTTCTGGCTGGTCTGAAACCCCACGTGCCGGGTCACTGAGGGGTTGGGGCTCAGTGGTCACCTCTGGGCCAGGGCACTGAGCACCAGCTGGGGACACAGGGCACAGTCAGGCCCCTCTGGGAGTGTGGGCAGGGGGGTTTTGCTGTCACATGTTGCCTCGAAAACACTGGCCTTTTTTCCTTCTGCTTTCTGCTTTAAAACTGGCTAAATAGCCTGAAATTTGAGACTTGCAAATCAGGGACAAAAAAAAAATATATATATTTTTAAGTGAAACATTTGGAATCACTTTTTAAAATTTCATCAATTCTTCTTTTTTTTCCTTTATGATTTTTAACAGCACTGGGAAGTCCACCCTAAGCCCAGACCTCCTGAGCTCACTGCTAGAAGACCATTCCCTGTTGATCTCTTGGGATTTGTCCCCTTCCTTCCCCTCCTCTACCCATCACCCTGTAACCCCTCTTGGGACAGGGATTGTCTGTTCCTCCACGAGCACTCTACATTTGTTCTCAAACAGAGCCCCCGGGGCAACAGCATGAGGCAAAGAATAAATAATTTAAAATCAAACCCTGATCAATCTTGTGAGATCCCTTCTCCAGCCCTGCTTAGGAACTGCACAGGCTTTTCCAGGAGCTGAGTAAAAATGAACAGGCAACGTGGGCACACCAGGCTATTCATACATTAGGCAATAATTATAATGTATATTAACTGCCTGGGTGTTGAAAGAGTCCCAGCATGAGACTGCTTCCCTAATAGGAGACAGGAGTGATAAAAGACAGTAATAGATTGCCTTTCAGATGTGGAATTAAAAGCAGCAGCTCATTAGATTTTTTTTCTTTTTTTTTCACAGCCTCTAATCGCAAGTAGCTTCTTTTCAAGTCCGATTTCCATTTCCAAGGCTGAGCTCAGCAACACAAACAGAAATTAAAGAGGATGGGGGGTCCTATTCTGACCTCTCCAGGATCACAGGAAGGGAGAGTAACTGAGCTCAGCTCAGCAGTCCTGCCCAGCCCACCTAGGCAGCCTTCTGAAGAGACTATCATCAAAAGATCACAATTTGGAAGCTTCTTTTTTTGCTTTTTTGCTTTTTTCTCCTTTTAAAAGGTAGCTGCAGCTCCCTAAATTTCCTTTTTTTTTTTTTTTTTCTTTTCTTAAGAGATAGCCTAGAAGATAAAACCTTTGAATTAGAACAATCAAACAAAAAAATTAAATAACTTCAAAGCAGTGGCAGAGATTCTTAAAAAACTGACATTTTCACTTACTGATCCAGTTTGTCTCCAGCAAGGAATGCTTTCCAGACAACTTTGGCTGCTGGTTTTTAAAAGAAAAGTATAGAAAGCAGGAGAAGAAAGAGCTGGATTTTTGCTGAGCTGGGAAGCACAGTAAATAACATTCATTAGGTTCTCCCAGACAGTTTTAATGACTCAGAGTTTTAAATCGTTCATTCAACATCTTTACAGGCCAAAATGTAGTAAGGTTTCAAACTCAAATCCTTTGGCAGGATCTGCATAATCCATAAAACATTTTAAGGGCAGGAATACAGGAGAGAGTCAAAAAGGTATAAAATTAGGCCAGGAATGGTGTTGCTGGTCAAATTTCATCTAAGTCAGCAGCAAAGCCCGATTTTATCTGTATTGATGGCACCTAAAAATAAAGAAGTCTGGAGCGCCTCTGTTTTCCCACCCCCAGAACAGGGACAGGCACAGCCACAAGCACATTTTGGCTGCCAGGCACGGCTTAACCAGGTTTCACCATCCCTGGTTTTAGCAGCCAAGCTCTTAAACACAGACAGAGACTTGGATCCAGCAGCACAAAAGCTGCAATTTTTTTCCCCACTGTCGTGTCCACTTCACCCTGGATGGGAAATGAGCTCCTCAGCAGGTGAGGCTTTTCACAAGATTCATGCAGGAATCCAGGCTGGAGGTTTAGGGCTAGCTTAAGGCTCTGAAAGTGGCACGATCCACGTCCCTTGGCAGCAGCCCTGCTGTGCCCTTCCAGGTGGGGTTCCAGTGCTGCTGGTCCTGGCAAGCAGGGCAGCTTGGGCAGCTGGGAATTGTCTGTGGAAGGTGAAGGCAAGGTGCTGCAGCGTGGTCACAGCTCTCCTCGGGGAGCAGGAGTATGCAGGCAGTGCCTGGGAGCTTTTCTGGAGCCAAGGGCTGGTTTTGGGGGTATCCCTGTGAGGTATAGTCACTGGAACACTCCCTTGCCCAGCTCGCTAGCTTCAGGTTGGTTATGATGTTTTTTTCCTGCCCTCAGCGTGCTGTGGTGCCAGTTAAAGGGAGTTTTCTGGGTGCTTTAGCACCTGAGCAGGGAGAGAAATGAAACCCAGAGCCCAGCAGGGGCCATCACCCACAGGAGCCCTCATGGCTGATGAGAAACGTGAGCTCATGTGGTGCAGACCCTGCAGCAGCAGCAAGTGGTGACACAGACCAGGTGACACCAGCTCTGCCACAAGCCCCCAGACTGACCCTCAGTGTGACAGCCATCCCTGGATCCCAGCTGTGCTGGTGCTGGGGGACAGAAGGAATTGCATCCTCAAACTGCAGCACCTGGCAGGGAGGGAGCAGGGAGGGAGCAGGGAGGGAGCAGGGAGGGAGCAGGGAGGGGGCAGGGGCTGGCCTGAGAGCGATGGAGCAGTTGTGGTGGGACATTAAAGGCAGCATGGGCTGGCCCAGGAGCTGCTTACAGGGACACACACACACAGAGCAGGGGGAAAAGCAACCTCTGGGGGAGATTTTGAGGAAAGTTTTCAGCATTTTGGGAACTGGAGTGGCCAGGGGTGTTGCAGAGGCACCAGCTCTTCTCATCTGGGGATGGCTGAAGCTGAGCTGACTTTTGGCATTTTGGGGTGAGCCCAGAGATCACCTCCAGCGGTGTAAATCAGGAGTGGGCTCAGTGCCACCCACCTGCAGGGCAGGGCTTGCCCAGAGGCGATGGGAAGCAGGGAAGATGCTGTTCTGTCTGACAAACACGCTGTTGTGGTTAAGGAGACATCCAGGAGAGCCCCGCGAGGGGCAGGAAGGGAACCCGCAGGATTTCCCCGTTATCAGCCACAACCACCTCCTCCATCTCGCTGTCAGACAAGAAAGGGATTGCAGGAAGGTGCTGTGGTCTGGGCAGGAAGGGGATTTCGTCCCTATCACCCCACACCACGGCACATGTTGATGGTTTCCCAGGATCAGAGGTTTGCAGCTGTGTGCGGATTATCCAGGGCTCACCAGCTGGATATCAAACCTGGGGTCAAAACCAAAAGCCCAAAAAGCCAGAGCCACACTCCAGCCTGGCTCTGCTTCCCAGCTCCCTTTATTCCTCTGGAGGCAAAAGGCTCAAGCCCTTTGACCGTTTACTTCCCAGAAACAGGATCAGGATCTGAAAGTAGCCATTAACCCCCCTCCAAAAATCCCCCAATGAATTAATTTTTGTTGCTAAATATTCTCTCCCTGCTCCCCCTTCCTCCTGGTATCCTGTTGCATGGAGAGCTTGAGCACAAAAAAATGCACAGCTGAAAATCAAGCATCCCCCAGAGAAAACCAGGAAAGCAACCCAGGAGTGAGCCCTTCCCTTTGCTAAATCCCTTCCATGTGCTAAATCCATTTTTTGGAGATGAGCAGTTCAGCCCAAGAAGCCCCAGGATTTCCCACTCCCTCTCTCCTTTATGATTATCCAACCCCAATACAAGCAGGCAATAAAATCCTGCAGCCACATCAACAAAATTAGATCAGTTCCACGGCTTCACTTCTTTAAACCTTATCAAATTACTCCTCATGCTAAGGATCCTGGGGAATAGCTCTTTACGGGGAGAGCACAAAATCAAATTAAAGATTCATTCAAATTAAAAGGTTCAATTTTACAAGAGGCAGGGCCAGGCCAGAAGGAGCTGAGGAAAGTATTTTTTAATGAGCTCAGTGGCAGGAGTATCTTTAATGATAGATCTGATGGGGGGACCCTGGAACCTGGCAGCACACGAGGCCTTTCCCTCCACACTGGGATAAATCAAAGGTGTCCCCACACACTGGTGTTGGCAATGGTCCCTCTGAGCCCCCCATTAAATTTTGGTTGGTGACCAGAAGAAAAATGTGTCATCGGTCTTCTGGATTGGCTGAGGCAACAGCACAAGAGCATCTAAGAGAAAAAGGCAAGATAATAGTTAAGAAAGAAAATTAATTCTCTGGTAGGATGAGACCTCTGGTAGCTTGGCTGTGATCCTTCCTGGTGCTGATTTGAAAACAAACTCAGCAGGAGAATCAGAGAATCTCAGAATGGTTGAGGTGGGAAAGGACCTTCAAGACTATCTTGTTTCACTCCCCTGCCATGGGCAGGGACACTTTCCACTATCCCAGGCTGCTCCAAGCCCTGTCCAGCCTGGCCTGGAACACTGCCAGGGATCCAGGGGCAGCCACAGCTTTCCTGTGCCAGGACCTGCCCACCCCCACAGTCAAGAACTTCTCTCTAATATCCAATCTAAACCTATTAACTCTTTGAATTTATTTCTCCTTGTCCTGTCACTCCATGCCCTTGTCCAAAATCCCTCTCCAGCTCTCCTGGAGCCCCTTTAAGCACTGGAAGAGCCTCTGAGGTCTTCCCAGAACCTTCTCTTCTCCAGGCTGAGGAACCCCAACTCTCAGCCCGCCTCCAAAGCAGAGGTGCTCCAGCTCTCAGAGCATCTTTGCTCCATCAGGCCCACATCCTTCTGATGTTTGGGACCCCAGAGCTGGATTCAAAGCACTCAAAGCATTTTCTTATCTTAAATCACCCATGCATATCCATGGATCCATTTAAGACCCACTCCCCATTGCCAGGACAGAGATGGGCTTCGATATTCCTATTATTCGTAAGGTAATGTTGAAACTCCACTGCTCCAGGTCAGGGTTCTTCCCAAATCCTACCTGTCCACATATGGGGTGTCACATCTTTCACTGTCAAGCTCTTGCAGCAGGATCTGGGCTGGGGTGAGCAGAGTTTGTGAATGCCAGGGCTGCTGTGCCTCCGTGGAGACGCTGATTCCAGCGAAGTTTCCCGAGGCAGCGCAGAAATTGAAGACCTTCAACCCGACTTTGAAACACCTTCCAGTGCGGGGTAAGGGAGGGAGAAGTTTGTGGGAGGGTTGGTGCTGTGGGGGCCGTGCCCTTGGACAGTCTTAGCGAGTCTCAGGGCAGCACCTATATATAGATGTGCATATAAATACACCTATACATATGCAACACATCGCAATCAGCCTGCCTGCAGCTGCTGACAGGGGCACTTCGAGCCCTCCCCGGCAGGGAAAATCCAGCTGGACTCTGCTGAGGAAGGGGAGGAGGAGTATACTGAACTCACCTCGGGAAAAAAAAAAAAAAAAAAAAAAAAAAAAAGGACTGATCTGCAGCTTGAGGTTTTTGGGGCATAGTTTGCTTTTCTCTTCGTTTTTCTCCTCTTTCCCCGCTTGCCTCTGTGCCTGGCTGAGCTCTTGGCCCTTCTCGCTGCCAGTTTGCTTTCCTGCAGCCCTTCGGGATTCTCCGGTGCCTGGGAGAGTCCTGCAAAACCTCTGCATGGCTGGGGCAGGAGGTGATGAGAAGAAAAACCATTTGCAGATTTTTTTTCTGGAGCCCCAAAGCCCTCTCTTCCCTCCCACGAGTGTTCCTGGCTCACAGGGAGTGCCTGTCTCCTCTGGCTGCCCCCTCCTCACTCCCCCAGCAGCCCAGGAAGATGGGATGAAGTCCTCCCTCTGCCAGGATGGAATATTGGATGGTAAATGTTGGTGCAATCGACTGAAAAAAAGCCTGGAGAAGCATCCTCTGGACAGGCATGAGGCCACAGAGAAAGGCTCCAAAGTGCTTCAAAGCCCCTGCTCCGCACATGTTTGGTCATTTTCTTTTCCTCAGGGGTGGTTTCCCTGCATTGCCTGGCCCTGATGCTCTCAGAGCTGGGCAAGGAGGGGTTTGGAGGGGTGTGAGGATGCTGGGCTGTTCACTCCTGACATGGGGCAGGGACAGGAGTCACCCCCCCAGCCCTGCCCGTCAGCTCAGAGCCCCCTCACCAGGAATTTAAACTCAATTCTTGATTCAAGACTTCTGTTTTGCTTGCCACAGAAGCAATTCTGCTTTTTTTAAAAAAAAGAGGAGGGATACAAAGGCATGTAGTGATAGGACAAGGGGTGATGAAGCTCTAAACTAATCCAGAATCCCTCGGGATGGCTGGGTCTCAGAAGTGCCAACATCTGACCAAAGCATCAAGGGAACAACTTCCCCTGCTGATGTTTCAGTTTTCCAGCATGGCCATCCCCTGAATCCTTGAGCTAAAGGGGATTTTTGTACTTGCTTAAGACATTTTTGTCCTCAGCAAAGCACTCTTCAGGGCCCCCAAATGGGGAATAGTCAAATCCCCTGAGCTGGAATAGCCTGTTCCCTTGTGCTGAAATTGCTGCAGTCTGAAAACACATTTTTAAATGTTTCTGCTGGCGCATGGCAAATGCCCTCAATCCCCACTTGGAGCAGGTCCCTTGGAAAGCAATTTATGATGAGTTTTGTTTCTTAATTAGAATGTGGCTGCATAAAAAGTTATAAAGAGGCCGCTGAGGGTCTGGTTTGTTTTTTTTTTTTAAAACTTTTTACAGCAGCTCCTTGGAGGAAAAGGCCTTACTTTAAGCCATGAGAATGAATCCAGAGGGTTCTGGCAGTCTCCTGATGAACTCAGGGAAGCTGATTCAGGGGGAAATGGCCAAAGAGGCAGCCCAGCTCCATCTCTCTTGCCTTCACCCACTCCAAAATCCCCACCATCCCCCCTGCAAAGGACCTGCTGCAGGCTGACTTCCACTCAAGGATGGTTTCAAAAGGCTCAATTTAGCAACGGAAGCAGGAACACCATCAGTGGTGGCATCATCTCCAATCACACCCCACAACACCTCCCCTCTCTCTTTCCAGCTTCATTGGCCAAGAGGAAATTGAAGAATTGCAATGAAAAATAAGAGAAATGGTTGGATTCCATTTTACATGGGATCTGGAGGGGTTCAGGGACTTCCAGGATGGTGCAGCACTGCCATAGATACCAGGCTGGTTGAAGACAGATTTTTCTAGGGGTCAACCACTGGGAAAAGCTCCAGGAGAGCAGCCCAGGGGCATTTTTCTATTGCTGCTCACACAAGTGTCATTGAAGGGTCTGCAAAATTTCTTCCCAGCATTTTGATTTTCTCTTTTTAGAGCCTCACCACCACTTAAAAACACTTCTTCTGGAGGAGCATGGGGCCTCCAAAATAGGGAAGATAATTGTTATGAAAGGAAATAATTCTACAGTAAGATGAGACCCCCAGTACTCGGCTGGGTTCTTGCCTAGTCTGGATCTGAAAACAATCTCAGGAGGAGATTCATGGAATCCCAGAAAGGTTTGGGTTGGAAGGGACCTTCAAGAACATCCAGTTCCACCCCCTGCCATGGGCAGGGACACTTTTCACTATCCCAGGTTGCTTCAAGCCCCGTCCAACCCCGCCTGGAACACTTCCAGAAATGGGACAGCCACAGCTTCTCTGGGCAACATTTTCCAGCACCTCACCACCCTCACAGTCACAAATTTCTTCCTTAAATCTAATCTAAATCTGCCCTGTTTCATCTTCAGGCCATTCCCTCTCATGAACCAAGCAAAATGCCCCGATCTACAGAAGATGGAGGCAGAAGTCTTTCCTTGCTGGCTCCCTTTGGGAAAACACATCTACCATCTAGGCAGCAGCTCCCATGCTAAACAAAAGGCAGGCAACAGTTCAGCAGTTTTCCTGCTCCTGAAGGTGGAAAATCAGTTTGGCTGCACTCACTCACTCCTCGAGTTTGTTGGCATGTCCCAAAGAGAGCATGATATTCCCGTGTTTCGTAGGAGCAGCACAGCAAAGCAGGCAGACCGAGAAATCAAGGAGCGGCACAAAAGCCAAAAACACCAACCACAGCGCTGAGCCAATTAGTGAAAACAAGAGAAATCCAATTCAGCCTTGGGTTTTCACTCAGGGGCAGGAATGTCTCTGCTGCAGCCTGGGAAGTTCGCCGGCGCTGGCAGCTCCGAGGATTCACCTCGCGTAAACTCAGCAGAGGGATGAGAAATTCGCGGCTGCTCCGGGCAAAGCTGCCAAGTGGCTGAAAGAGGAGGCTGAGGGAAGATGAATTTGGGGATCAAAGGGGAAGCCAGAGCAGCCAAAGGAGCTCAGCTGGACACGTGAGTGGGTCAGTGGGGCTATGTGAGCAGGGCCAGGCATGGCCAGTTAGTGAGAGCCGTGGGCTCAGGACCAGCACTGAGGAAAGGAGGTTGCAATCAAGGCTGGTCTTATCTCCTCGCAGTGTGAGGAGTAACCCCAGACAAAAATTACAGCACCCACACAGCTGCGGCACTTGGAAGGTCTTTGGATGACAGAGAGCACTGGGAGCACCAAAATATCCTGGGAGAGGTACGCACGAAAGCAGGGACAGAGTGATTCACCAAAATATCCTGGGAGAGACAGGCACAAAAGCAGGGACAGAGTGGTTTGTGGCAGTAGCTCTCACCCCTGATGGAGAGATGTCTTCCAAACTGGGATTTAAATTCACTTCCTGAGCTTCTACTGGTTTGTCGATGTCTGATGCCCCAAGCTGCAGCGCTGTTTTGCCTTTATTTACCTGTAACCAAATAAAAAGGTTTAAATCAACTCTTACACAAAGTTCCTGTATCATTGTCACTGCTTTTTGGCTGCAGGAACCACGGCTTTCTGAAATTCTCTTTACAAACAGAAGGCACCAGGAACAGGCTCTGCTATTTTAGCTCTTACTGACATTTTGGCATTGCAGCCAGCCCTCATCAATAAGAGCAAATGTAACACTGGTGACTTCAACACTGAGGAACAGGCTTTGAAACCCCTCATAATGCTGCTGTCTGAATGTTCATCACCCTCAAAATTGGGGATATTTGGGATTTAAAGGAGGTGGTGCTGCACCAGTGAACTGCACCACCAGTCCACAGAGGACAGAGCAGCCCAACCCCACCTGAGGGGATGCAGGAAATCTCCCCTAAAATCCAATCTAAACTTCCCCAGATGCAACTTGAGGTTGTTTCCTCTGGGCCTATCACCGGGAGAAGAGATCGACCCCCAGGTCACTTCAACCTCCTTTCAGGGAGTTGGAGATGGATGGTTTGCTCCATCCTCCGACCAAGCACAAGCCCAGGGATTTTCAGTCATTTCCTGCTACCTGTGGTGATGCCTGAAGGATGCAGGGAAGGGCCAGATGATGTTGGCAGGGAGACGGGAGCAGGAGGTTCTTCTGCATCCCTTTCTCAGCTCAGCTGGAGCAGAGGGTGGTGGGGCTTGGCACGTTCACCTGTGAGGGGTGCACAGGGGACAGAGCACACCTCCCTCCTCACCTACCACCATCTGGAGCAAATCCCTCAGCAGGGACAGGAACAGAGGACAGGGAGCAGCAAGAGAAATTATTTTATTTAATCTTCACTGCAAGCATCGGGAGCCCGTGTGTAAGCTGGCTTTGCAGCACCAGCACCTCTAAAGCAGCATTTCCTGGACGAGTGAGAAAGCTCTCTGTTAAAGAATAAACTCAACAAAAGACAGATTAAAAACTGCCTATATCTTACTGAAAAGCCCAGATTCCCAATTTCTGTGTGCTCAGGCAGCCCTGAGGCACAACATGTAATGCATCCACGCACACAGGCACAGTCTGAGGGCTGAAATCCTACACCCATCAGTTTGTCTGAGGGAGGAAAAGTTATCAGATTAAAGACCAGCAAGATTTAAGGACTGGTAGAGCATTTATCACCGTGGGTTTTGCACTCATCTGCTTTATGTACTCAACCAAGATTTACTTGGAGTTGTCACTATTTGGGCTCTCAGAAGGAAACATGCTGACTCCTTCTCCTTTCTCATCCACTGAGACATCTGAGCCTAAGCCTAAATTTACCCAAGAGAAGGGGCTCATTGAAGCTGGTACAAGTATTCTTATACTTAAATGTAGGGATGTGTTTTAAATATCTTGTGAAATTGAAGCTCAGGCACAGTAACCCAAAATACTTCCATGTTTCTAAGCTTGTCCCCAGCCCTGCTCCTTTCAGAGCATCTTTCATGTTACTCAAAACGTTGGCACACTCAAGTTTTCCATTTGGAGTGGGTAATTTTTCCATTTGGTGTCAGTTTTACCAGCAGCAGCAGCCACCCAAACAATTCAAATACTCTCTGGGACACGGAAAATCGGTATTTGGGTTGCATCAGAAATTTATGGATTACTTTTACCTAAACCTAAACTATCCAATATTCAAGCACTGTTTTCTTCAGGACACAGAATCATGGAATATTCTGAGCTGTAAGAGACCCACAAGGACCTCCAAGTCCAACTCCTGGCTCTGCACAGGACACCCAAAATTCCCACCCCGTCTCTGAGAGCGTTGTCCAAATGTTCCCTGAGCTCTGTCAGGTTTGGTGCTGTGACCACTGCCCTGAGGAGCCTGTTCCAGAGCCCAAACACCCCCTGGGTGAGAAACTTTTTCCTCATATTCAAGTCCAAACCTTTTCCTAATATCCAAAAATCTTGATCCTAATATCCAGATGTTGCATTTGCCATGTAAAAATTAATTATCACAGTTCAATTCCCATTACATCAAACACCTTTTGGGAAAAACCCCTAATCCAATATGGTGTTTTCCCTAACAAAGACACCTAGTAGGATGCAGAAATAGCTGTAAAATTAACATGAAGCACAACAACTGTCCTGCAGCCATCCAAGTTTGTGCCACGTTTCTGGTGGTGGCCACAGCACAGGGAAAATCCAACCAGTGACAACTGTCTTGCATTTCCTGAAAATCACATGAATTCCCAGCTGATTTCTTTGTGTGAGAACTGCCTTTCCAAGCCATCTCAGAGCTCACAAGATGCTCTTTGCAGAGAGGAACAGGCAAGGAACTTTTTAAGGGCTTTGCAAGAGGACCATGCCTGGAAACCCAGATCTATTCTTCTCTGCTTCTGTTTAGAGCAGCATTCCCAGGCTGCATTTCCAAGAGGTTTTTGGTTTTACAGCTGTCATGACAGCAATTTTCTCAGCTTTGCAAGGTTCCCTCATATCCTGTTCGAACTGGCTTATCTCTGTTTAGAAGCCATGTTCCTACATGGTGTTTTTCAGGAACAGATGTTCCAGCTGATCCCACATTGCAGCACTCAACGTATTTCACGGCCCCATTTTGAAACGATTAGCCTGTCACTGCTGAAAGAAACATAATGCTTGGCTACTTGTTCACTCTGGAAATTTAAAAAAAAATCATAAAAAAAGATCAGGAGTAACCTATGATTTATACTTTCCCCAAATATGCCAAGATGCTCTAAATTTACAGCTCGTTAGAACGGCAGCATGTCGCGGTTCAGCTGCTGCTCCCAAGATTTGTTATCTGGAGAGAAAGATCTTGTGGGCAGAGCAGCTGGCAAAAAGCTCTCCCAGCCCCAAAAGCGAGCAAAAAAAAAAAAAAAAAAAAAAAAAAAAAAAAAGGTAAGAAAACCTAATTAATAAGTCCTTAATGGAATCATAGAATCCTAGAATGGTTGGGTTGGAAGGGACCTTCAAGACCACCCAGTTCCAACCCTCTGCCATGGGCAGGGACACCTTCCACTGTCCCAGGTTGCTCCAAGCCTGGCCTTGGACACTTCCAGGGATCAGGGGCAGCCACAGCTTCTCTGAGCAGATGCTCTGGATTGCAAACACCCAACAGAGCACCACAGACCCCTGGCTGTGATTTCAGTCACCTGCAGGGACCATTCAGGCACGGACCCAGTGAATAACAAGATGCACTAAATGGCTTTGGTGCCATAAAAACCAAAGGAGCCACAGGCAGATTTATGTCAGGGGAGAATTTGATCCCCAGCATTAACCAGCAGCAACACCCACACAAAAGGAACCTGCAGGCTGCTGTAATAAAATTATCTCCTTTCCATCTCATCGAGATCCCTCCAGCCTATTTCTTCTTGGAGAAGGAGATCTCATGGGCGTACAGATCCAGACCCAAAGGAGTGAGCACCCAGCACAGAGCCCATCTGCCACCAGCACACACCCCCTGCTTGTCCCTACCTGCTTGGCACCTTCCAGTGCCATTTGTAGCCTTGTGTACCTTTGTAACCCGCTCCTTTTTTTTCCTTGGAGCAACCTGGTCTAGTGGAAGGTGTCCCTGCCCATGGCAGGGAGTTGGAATGAGATGATCTTTAATGTCCCTTCCAACCCAAACCATTCCAGGATTCTCTGTGTCTATCTTTCCATCAGAGGGATGAGGGTGGATGAGCCAAGCCCGAGCTGGCAGCCCCATGGCTGACATTTCCTGGCCAGCACAGAGTGCAGTAACAGGGAAGACGGCAACAACCGAGCTCCCAGCATGGAGCAGCTGCCAGGCCACGTGTCCCTGCTGACACACAGCCTGGCAAGGACAGGTCCAGTCTGCCAGGACCAGGCTGAGCAGGAACAGCATCTCCAGGAGCAGGCTGAGAGCCCAGGCAGGAAGAGCATCTCCGGTGACAGCTCACTAGCGGCAGACGGAGATAGGAGACGAGACGAGGGTCAGGAGAGGCACTGCAACAACCACGAGCTTCAATTAACTGAAAACAGCAGAGGCTGCCTGAAATAAAGCTCTTTCTCATATCAGCTGACACTCAAGGCAACTGCATTTTTGATCATCAAAGCAAAACCAAAAAGCTTTTGCTCTCTGCAATCGCTCACAGACCTTTGCTGGGAAATCATCCTGCCACTCTCAAGTTTAGGGAGAGAAATGCTTTCTCAGGCTCCTGGAAGGATCACACAGCACAGACATGCCACAGCCTTTCCCTGGTATTATACATGTGTAGCAGATGCAAAACTCATGAGTGCATTTTACTTTCAAGAAAGGAGTAGCTGAACCAAGGACAAGAGTGGAACAGTCAAATGCTTGCACGAGCCCTCTGGGCCACTGCTAATTCCAAATACAGATTTAGCAGCCAACACTCCTCAAAGAAAGGTTGGCAGATAAGATTTGCTTACTTTGAGGCTCTCAGGACAATGGTCCTAGTGGAAAATGACCATTGGGGTGGGCTCATCCCCACCAGCCCAGCTCCCAACCATCCAGGAATGACCAGAAAAACGCACCTTACCCCACAGGAGGAGCCTCAAAGAGCAGAGGTGGCTCACACATGGTTCATATCCTACAGAGCCTGTTCCAAAAACCATAAGGAGCTGCAGAGGGATAGCAGAGGTGTGGCCACCTTCACTGCCCACCAAACAGAATCCCACTCTCAGCAGAGTCACAGCAACAGGACCCCTGTCTGGCCTTACCTGTTACACACAGAAAAATTGTTCTGCACTGAAAGGCAAAGCATGGATCCAGCACTTATTCCCCAAGGAGTATTTCTACAACATTCATCACTGATTAAAGGGAATTTGGGTGCCACCACCTCCCCCAGGTTGGCCTTTCTGCCTCTGGGTTCTTGCACATAGCTGGAGGTGCAGCAGGCAGGGACTGAATTACCAGGGTTATAGTTCTTGGCCGGGTACTTCTAACTCTGGTGAGGCACTGGCAGGGCTTAGCTCACTAATTCACCTCCATGTAAACATGATTATTTTAAATGAACTCCAGACGAGGCTTAACTGTAAAAACATCTCCAGTTTTTGTAGCATTTTGAAGCGTTCGGCTCCGAGCTGTTTTCGTTACGGCAAGAACTTACCCTTTCTTCAGCTTACAAAGAATATTTTCAGAATTAATGATGCCCAGCACCCCCCAACTGTAACACGAAAAGTCACAAGTCTGAAAATTAAGCTGCAGTGGGATTTCACGGTCGGGATTTTCCCTTTCTTAGCCAACCATTCCTCTCCTCACCAACAGGAATGCTTTCAGCTTCCCGAGCCAAGCTGAAGAGAAGCGAAAACAGTAAGAGGTATTCACTTGGCTGCATTTCTTTGAGCGTTTCTGGTGCGGGGTTCCCATTACAGCTTGTGAGGAGAAGTGGCAGAAAAACACTGTGTGTACACGGGGAAGGGTTGTGTTTTCTCCGAGCAGACACGTTTCCAGGAGGCGGCAGATGAAAGAACTGCTGGTACTTCAGACAGGGGAAAATAACATCTTGCCAGTTGTGTTTATTTGTAGGGCCCCGTGATTTATGCCTTCCCATTTGTAGAGGGGTTGAGAGAGAGGGATCACGTGGGCTCTGTTTAGATAATCCCCGAGGAAATTCGGAGTACATCAAGCGGGGAGAGATGGGGTTTGTTCTGGTAGATGAGAGGGGCTGGGAAATGGCAGGGAGATGTGAGATTTCCTCAAGATCCTGGAATGAAGTTCAAGGCTCTGATTTTCTGAGAAGATTGAGTGCGGGTTGTGAGAACGAAGCAATTAAGATAAGAACACAAGTGGTGCAAGGTAGGCAGGGATGAACATTTTGCTGTTATTTACTGGCCCGGTGCAGAGAAAAACAAGGAGTTACTCCCTCAAAGACCTTTACCTGTCAAACAGTGCAAGGAGAAGATGCAAAACTTGCTACAAGCAGGAAAGCTGAATCTGTCACCCTCTCTGACTCACACTCCTGCTCTTTATTATTTTTATTTTTATTTTTTTTTCCCTAAGAATGTCTCTTTGTGGTATGGTCCCCATCTCAACCCTTTGGACCCTCCTGGATTTAGCAGGACTTGCAGAAACCAGCCACTATTGTCTGTATAAAGACCCTAAACAAAACCACGGGCATTTCACACCCCGGAAAAACCATCCTTACCACAGTTAGAGGAGGCAAGAATGCACTTCGAAGAAAACACTTAATGGAAAAGATGAGTTCAGCTAATTGATTTGGGGAAGTAAAACGAAGCAAAAGGCCGGGCTAGTGGAAGGTGTCCCTTGATCGGAACTGGACGGTCTTTAAAGTCCCTTCGAATTCTATGACTCAAAATCAGCTATTCAAAGAGGCAACAGCTCAGCAGCCCCAGCACAGGAAAACCCCCTCAGCCTTGAGCTGCAGAGCTTAAGGACCAGAGGAACCCCTGAGCCTCCGGCACCTGGCACGGTGCTGCCTGCAAAGCTGCTTTAACCGCACTCGGCATCAGCAGCCACGTTTGATCCGCGGCTCGGAGCTGCTGCCCTGCCACAGGCGCCGATCAAGGGAAGGACACAGGGATGATGGCGTTCGTGTGACAGATGCTGAATGCCCTTCGCCAAGGGCACGTCACACGGGAGCGGCACCATTTCCCAGAGCGTCGGGATAAAAAAGGAGGGGGTGGAAAAAAGGAAAATAAGTGACGGGATGCCACTCGCCCAGCCAAATCCTCTGTCGCTGCATGAAGCAGCTCCCAGGAGCCATTTAAAAAGAAGCCCTAAGCCCTCGTTTCAGTGGCAAGATTTTTCCGTGGTGATCAAACACTCAGCTCTCCAGGTGATAACAGGCTGCAGGGAAGTACAACTGCACTTGTGTTAAGGAACAGGCACCGACCAGGGGAGGTTTTTCATCTGACAGGAACAAATTGGAGCGCTGAGACCTCTACAAGAGCGGGGAGCGACCCCACTGCATCCCTGCCTGCAGCCAGGTCACGGCAACAGGAGGTGTTAGCAAGCCCAATTTGCAGGGCTGGGCACCCCTGCCAGGAGAGAACAGAGCTCAGAGAGTGCTCTGAAGAGTCAGGGTAGGCAGGATGAAGACTGGCTCTGCTGGGAGTTCACTGCCTTCCTCCCAAACCTCCCTCCTGGAAGCTGGTCAGGCTTCCAGGGTAGGCAGCAGCAGCAGGATTGCTGCTTCCAGCTGGTTTTAGTTTTTTGGGGGGGTTTAGTAAAGTTCTTTGTTCAGCACCTGCTCAGCTCTTTGTGTGAGTGATTTTTATATCTCTTCTTCCCAATTGTTTTTTCTGGGTTTTTTTTTGGTTTTTTTTTTTTTTAGGCGCTTCCCTAGACGTGCAACAGCCATTCCAGGGGCAAGAGCCCCACTGGCTTTTAGTTCAAGAAATTTCAGGAGCTTTACATCCCCCTTCAAGGTCCTCCACAGCTTTGGTGCAGGATCTGCCAGCCTGGGAGCCTGGGGCCTTTGGGATGAAGTGTGATCAGAAGGACAGTGATTCTCTGCCCCAAGTAAACTCCACAGAGGGGGTGAAACAGCACCTCTTCCCAAAATGGCCCTTTCTTGCCATATCTGGAAATACTGGAGAATGCCCTCCCCCATGATCAAGGCACCTCACAGGCTTCTGATTCCACTTCTTGCTTGACTTTTCTCTCCTTTCTGTATTTTGACCTAAAAATGAAGTAATGTATAAAGAAAAAAAAATAACTCCTGGACTATAAGACCCCCCTTTCTGTGCTCACCTCTCATGGCAGAGAATGAGAGCAAAAGACAAAACCAGGCCTCCCCTTCTACCCAAAATACAACAAAAGCTGTAGACACGGATTCAGGACTGTGGGCTTGTGTTATTGCCATCACAGGAACAAAGCCCAGGCCTTATTCTGGCCTCTGCTCAGCTGGCCACACCACCATACTGAGATTTCCATAATTTTATTTGGGATTTCTGGAAGAACCTTCTGTTGCAGTTCCCTGACCTGGCTCAAGGATGCCACAACACTGAGATTTGGATAAGGGACCTGGCCACATTCACAAGAGCAAAGCAGCAAAATCCCATCCAAATCCTGGAGGTTTGGGGGAGGCATCAACACACAATCAAAATAACGAATATTTTGAGGTAACTTATGAAAGACATGCATCTAAATCAGGAGCGCAGCAGAAAAAGGGGAAGAAAAAAGAGATCTCCATAGGAACAATCCTGCCAGCCAGGCAAATATCTCAATGCCAACACAGCTCCACACACAAAACACCACTGGGACACCTATGGGAAGGATGGATTTCCCATGTTGGAACAATCCCACAGGATGCAATCCTGCCCCCAGTGCCTGTGCCAAGCGTTAACAGTGAGCTGTTAAACAGTTGCAGGTTTTCTGTGGCTGCATTTCAGACTGGAATCCAACAGAATCTTTGCACATGTGTCATTTTACACATCTGAGTGCTTAATCCGCAGGGAGGAGGTTGGCACACACATCTTTACCCCATCAGGACAGAAATATTATCCTGCAGCGAGTCATAAAGCACCTGGGAAGGTCAGCTCATGTTTTTAGCAGCTAATTTTGACAGCTTCCATCTCTGAGCTATGAACAGGAGTAACAAAACACTCACTTTTATCCAATTTCCCACAATTCAGATAAGATGAAGTGTGCACATGAAGTTTTCTGCTTCTGATACCAAAAACCCAGAGAAGCTGAGCAGGGCAGGGTGACACCAGCTGGAGTCTTCTCTCAGAGCCAGTGCTGGCCTGGGAGCTGGGATCTCCTCCTGTGCCAGGAATCTCATGTCCTACCACTCTCACCACACAGCAGCTCTCTTTTACCTTCAGGAAGGGGAGAAAAGGGGGAAAAATCCATGAGTTCTTGAGCACCTCACTTCCAAAATGCCAGATTTTCCTCATCAAAGTCAGAAAAAAGATTCACTGCAGATATAAAAGCTTCTGACATTTCAGTTTCGTGCTTTCCTAGCACTGCCAGCCCAATCCGTGAGCAAACACCCTCGTTCCAGTGCTTTCCCACTCTAAGACGAGAGCAAACTTCACCACGAATTCAAGCAAACCAAAAAACAGAGCAGGGGTTTGGTTTTCACACTACAATCCTGAAATCCAGTAACACCCTCCCTACCCCCTCACCTCTCTGCTGCTGAGATTGAACTGAAAAATAGAGCTGTACAGAGGTGGGGGGGTTTTTTAATACTTTTCCTGGATGGAATGCTATTTGATGCTGTTAAGCTTTGATGACATACCCCAATGACTGGCTTGGAAGAAATCCATTTAGCGAGCTTGCAAATCATGCTGTTTCAGTTCCGTGAGTGCCCATGAGAAATGTGCATTTTCAATCATAAAAGCTGTAGAAACAAAATGGAACTTGGAGGCGCAGACAGAAAAATTCCTTATCAAGGCTTGGCTGTGCTCACAGAACATGTGCTTACCATTTCCAACTCCGGAAAACTACTTACAGGAACCTGAAATACAAGACTGAATCCAAAAGTAAGAAACAGATAAATTTCTAGAAGATACTTTTAGGTGTTTTGGGGTTTTTTTCCCATTTCAAAGTCAAAATGGAGACTCAGATAAAAATTAAAGCAACTCTCCCTTCTCCCCCTGGCCTTTCTTTAGGAATATAAATAATTGTAATATGATCCATGCATGGAGTGCCAGATTTACAGAGGTTCCCTTATGTTTTTGTGGCAGGACACATTGTTTTGGGGAAGCCTGGAGGAAGGAAAAGCCAAGAGTTTGCACTTTTTTCACCTCTCCAAAATGCTCTTTGAATAGGAACGGCAGGGGTTGCAGTGGGGATGAAGGATTAGCAGATCCCACTGCCATCCATGGTGTAATCCCCACCAGCAGCACATCTTTGAAGCCCAGTGCCAGGAACCCAGAAGCTTCCAAAAAGATCAGTCACTCACAACAAGCTGGGAGAGAACACAGCCCTATGGGGAATTTTTACAACTGACTGAAAACGGTATTCACCGGGCATTTCCTGACATATTTTCCTCAAAATTTCTCCACAGTTCAGTCAATGAAAATGACAACACCTTTGATTAATTGCAAGAGAAGATAATTGGAACAAAATGTGAGATGTTCAGCACTGCAGACAATAAAACCCCACGCAGTAATTTTCCTGGGGTTATGAGCTGATGGCCTCTCCCACTGGTTGGGCTGCCTCATCCTTTCCTAAACAGTCTCCTTGCCTGTGTATCCATCTGCTGCCTCCCATCCCATCCCCATCCCTCATCTGTCAGCTCTCTGCATGCTCTCAATTCAATTACTGCACTTTGTTTAGCAAAGCACAGCCCTAAGCCAGCCTTGCAGCCCTGGGCACAGGAACAGCTCAACTGCTCTTCACACTTTCCCCCAAGTGTGTTCATAACTAAATTCTACATCTGAACCACCCAGGAGGCGGACAGAGCCCTTGGAACACAGCTTCAGGAAGTTTTGCTCTTCCAGGAAAGCTTTAAGTTTAAGAAGCTCTTGCCCTCTCCACTGCATTTCCTTATCTTCTCACTTGTTTTAGTGCAATCACTTGTGGTAGCAACCTAGTGCAGAGTAAAAGAACATCTCCATCCTCCCCAGTGAAGCTGCTGTTCATACAGAGCATTGATTGGGTCAATAGTGTGATTTGGAGTGCGGTTCCAGAGACCAGCAATGAACAGAACCATGTAGATCCCTGTCACAGCACGAGAAGCACCAGAACACTGAGCAGCAGCTCCCTGCTGGTGCCAGGGGTTGTGGCATCACGTGCTGGAACGCTCCCAGAGATGCCATCTCATACACTGGATCTTAGGAAAGAATTCTTCCCTGTGAGGGTGCTGAGGCCCTGGCACAGGGTGCCCAGAGAAGCTGTGGCTGCCCCTGGATTCCTGGAAGTGTTCCAGGCCAGGCTGGATGGGGCTTGGAGCAACCTGGGTTAGTGGAAGGTGTCCCTTGCCATGGCAGCAGGGTTGGAACAAGGTGGTCTTTAAGGTTCCTTCCAACCTAAACTGTTCCATGGTTCTGTGATTCTCATTTGTGCTTTTCCTTTTTTTAAAGTGATGTTGCATTTTGCACAAAGCCTGACCCTCTTTCACCCCCATCCAAATCTGCTAATTATGTGGCTGTCATAAGACAAGAGCACAACTCTGCAAGGTGCTTAAGAGACACCCTTGAAAGCAGAATCCTGGGGATATTACTGACCTTGAAGGCTGAAGCTCTCTCTTTTTCCATTTACCCTTGCACATGCTGCAGCAAATTAACTGAACCTTGTGGTCAATGAGATCAACATAAAGCCAAAAGGAACTCCTAATATTTCTCTGTTAAGGAGAGATGAAACCAGTGGAGGCTCCAGAAAATAAGAGTAAATGCAACAGTTCATGGTTATGAATATCTGCAACCACCAAGTGCCTCTCATAAGTGATGAGGAACAGAGCAAAAGCTGTGTTTGCCCTGCTTAGAAAAGAGCTTCTTTTCCCAGTTTTTCTTCTGGAACATACCTGAATTCCTGTTTTTCATTTTGCCTGGATGCTGTTTGGGGCAGGTGATCCTTCCTTCCTCCTGGATCAACAACCTTGCCCTGACAGAGGCAACACAAAGGTGGAGCAGTTCCTGGGAGAGTGGCACTGCGTCCATACACTCTCACTGTTAACCATTACTGTGGCATTCCCAGCTGAGACTGGCATGATTTTGAAGGGCTGAGACTGCAGGAATTAATTCTGTCTCATGAGAAGGAAAAAAAAAATTACATTAGAAGTGTAAAGAAATAGCTTTACTCACACAATCTCTCACTGGTGTGCTTTGAGATGGGAAAAAGTCTTTAGGGAAACAAACATGAAAGATGAGAAATTCTTGTAAGTCTAAAAAATAAATTCGTAACAACCACACAATCTCTACAGGTCTTTTTCACATACAGTTTTGAATTACTGGCTTGTCATAGTGGTTTTCTAAGGATGAACAACCTCTGATGATACCTAGAAACACATTTCTCTCGCAGACTTTGGTTCCAAATGCATTTCCCTTTGGCTCAACATTTGGACAGTACTGATGTGATATTGAGCCAAGAGGTTTTCCATAAGTGAGACACACTTTTGCAGTGGATTTTAATACCAACCACCTTTGCATTCACCTGTAAAAGAATAAATATTTAAAATGCCTTTATTGACTTCAACTCACAACGATTCTGAAAAAAAAATGTATTTTATTTGCTTAAAAATAATTCATATATATTCACAGACAGAATCATTTAAAATAATAAGAAAATTATAAGAAAAATAGTAGAAAATAAACAGTACTGAAAGGACTGTTATTTTGATGGAACAGCCAGACTATCACACTAGACAGACAAATGTAGCAGTGACAACATCTTCAGACAGACACCGTCACAAACAGCCCTAAGCTTTAAAATGTGTCTGCCCCTGAAGAATCCAAATCTCCATCTGAGCTGCTCAGACTCTGTGTTTCATTATCTGTGTTCGTGCCAGGCAGCTGCACTGACCCCCCTGCTGCAGGAAGATGTGGATTCAGATGAGGGGCAGCATCTTCTCCTGAAAAAAATGAAAAAAAGAAAAAAAACGAAAGTCATTATTTGCTGTCTGTGACAAATGACTGAACTCTGCTGAAGTTATTTCCATTTTCCATGGAAATACAGGTACACAGACTCCCTTGCTGCCCACACTTCTGAGGCACTTCAGAGGGTGCTGCCTTAGCCATCAGAGCTCTCCTTACCACGTAACAAAGGGATGAATTTCTGTGCACATGCAGAATCCCTGAATGGTTTGAGTTGGACGGGACCTTCAAACCCATCTCATTCCAAACCCTGACATGGCAGGGACACTTTTCACCATCCCAGGTTGCTCCAAGCCCCATCCAACCTGGCCTGGAACACTGCCAGGAATGGGGCAGCCACAGCTTCTCTGGACATCCTGTGCCACCCTCACCAGCTTCACAGGTAAGAACCTCTCACTAATCTCTAATTTAACCTTACTCTCTGTTAGTTTCAAGCCATTCCCCTCTGTCCTGTAAGTCCATGCCCTTGTATAAAGTCCCTTTCTAGATTTTTTGGATGCTCTTTAGGTACTGGAAGGACTGAGTTTTATATGTACACTGGGTTGTGTTTACACACAGATACACCATACACACACACACATATGTATCTATAATCTTCAGTAGGCCCAGAATAATTTCAGATATGTATACTGGTGTTTCTGGTGTCTTCCTCAGCATTGGAATGGGATCCATAGCAAAGCCATGGGCAAAAGTTAATGCATTTAGCCAAAGGAAGGAGACGAGATGAACCAATTCACGGAGCAGAAGAGCAAGTCATGGACCAGGGTAGAGACAAATGAAGGAACTCAGGAGAAATGGCACTGGGAGAACGGCACAACATTCACTCAACTATTGAAAGAGCATTTTTAGATTTCAGTTGTCCTGGGGGCATTTAAGTGCAGCAGCTACAAGCAAAACAAACATATCAGAGCCCATGTACAGCAGCAAAGACTGTCTTGGAGCTTGTTCTTATCCCAACAAGCTGTAACAATTCTCCCTTCCTCTGTGATAGACTAGGTAATTAAAGCACTATTTTCCCAATAAAACCAAAAAGTTAGGCTTTCTTTCACCCCAGTTAATTATCTACTATGTCACTGAAGCAGTCGTCTGCATTCATCTGACTGGCAGCAAAGCACGCTTCGAATGGCTAATTAAAACAAAACCCCACTGCTAAAATAAAATTCCATCAGTGTTTTTCCTGCTGGAACAGCAGCCAACAGCCTGGGAAGTCAAACATGAGTGAGGCCAAAGACAGTAAAGGCAGGACATGGAGTGACTGTGCCAGAACAGCCTCTTGCTATTCAGGAAGGCAGCAGGAGCACGAGAGCATTTTTTGTGTCCTCAGGGAATCAGCACTTCACCTGGAGAGGAAAAGGCTTGGGAACACCTTGGAGCAGCTTTCCAGTACCTAAGTGAGCTCTAAGAGAGCTGGAGAGGGATTTTCCACAAGGGCATGGAGTGATGGAACAAGGGGGAGAGGCTTTAAGCTAACAAAGAGCAGAGTTAGATGGGATATTGGGAAGAAAGTGTTGGTTATGAGGGTGCTGAGGACATGGCAAACGTTGCCCAGAGGAGCTGTGGAAGCCCCTGGATCCCTGGCAGTGTTCCAGGCCAGGCTGGATGGGGCTTGGAGCTACCTGGGATAGTGAAAGGTGTCTCTGCCCATGGCAAGGGGTCGGAATGAGATGAGTTTTAAAGTCCCTTCCAACCCAAACCATGCTGGGATTTTGGGATTCAGGTTTGTAGCCGTGTTTGACACAAAAATGCTGCTAAGAAGAAAAGCAAAGGGTTTGTTTCGTCAGACATGAAAATGACACCATACAGATGGGACTGTGCAGTGCCCAAGGAAACCTGGTAAATCATCTTCTACCAAAGCCCTTCTCCAACACTAGATGTAGTTTGATGCTTTCAAAGCTTTCTTAATAATTTCCACAGTCATGTCACATTCCATGAAGTCATTGTTTCAACAGCTGGTTTCGGGTTTGTTAAAAAAAAAAGGGGAAAAAAAAAAAAAAGGAGAAAAGAAAAAAATGGAAGGAAAAAAGAAAGTAATACCCTCTTATCCCAAGGCTCTGTCGGAACTCCTCAAGTCTTTGGTTCTGGGAGTGCTAAAAGAAGGTATCATATTAGCCTGCATTCCTCCTAACACGTACTTTAATATATTTTACAGATATACTACAGACCAATTTTACAATAGTTATAAAATGCTAAAAACCAGAAAAATAAAAAGAATAATTCCATCTACTTGCTCAACAGAAAAGTTACCAGGTCCTGAGCTATCAAAATAACTTAAAAATATCCAAAGTCAACATTGCCTTTTTTTAAAGGCAGGAATTTGAAGTCTCTGACTTTGTTAAATTCACACAGAAAATACAGAACGTGGATTTTCAGCATTTTAAAGGCGAAAGAAGTGTGGATATCATATTTCAGCTAAATGGGAGATTCTGCTCCAAGACTGTAACTTCCCAGCACAGAAAGCTGCCAGTCCTGAAACTCTACATTGGCCCCAAAAATGTAACTACCAAGTTACTCTCACATGTGTTTTATCACTATTACCTTTTGCTGAGCGTAACCTCGTGCACACACAGTGCATAAAACACTTTATATGCACATACAGGGAGGGGTATGGGAATAAAGACACAAACAGAGGCAGACTGGTTTAAATCCTTGCAGAGCCCCTCGTCTGCTCCTTCTTTAATAATGTGACATTCCATTTTATGTCTTCCCCTCATCAGAGAGCAGCTCATAGCCAATATTAAGATGGTTTCCTCTTTAACAATGAGTTCCTCAGCAGCACAGATATGCAACCTGCAGTGCCTAAAAATCTTTTGATACACCATAAAAATGGAAATGAAATTCTTTTCCTTTACAAAGCACGAAAGGGCAAGGAGGAAGGGATTTTTCATGGCTTTCTCCCCCTTTTTTTTCGAGGCTCTGGGAGTATTCAGTGCAATTTTGTAATCATGTAGTTAGGTGTATTTATAAAAATTTTCCTTGTTAAAATCCAATAAATGGAGCATGTGACCTTAGGTGACCTCCACTTTTCCAAATTCATTGACACCATCTAATAGAATAAATTCATATGAACTGTGAAAACTGACACTCTTGGTAAGAGAGTCCTTGGCTGGTAGAAACTCATCAGTGACTGAAAACATCTTGGCGACCCACTGATGGAAAAGGTCACACTTCGGATCAGAGATTTTTCCTGTTCTTGGCACTCTGTAACAAATTCATGTACAGTACTAGATTTCCAGACCTTTGTTTAACAGAAGCATAAAAATTAATGGTATGTCAACCATCCAGTGACCTGTGAAGGGAGTTTTTCTCTAAGAGGTACCGTCACACTCAGAATATGCCATATACAAAGGGTGTCAAGAATGTGTGCCAAAGGAAAAAGGAATTAACCACACTGAAGGGAGGTTTGGTTACTCACACCATATGGCAAGAGTAAGAACGAAGAAAAAAATGTCTAAAATCTTTCTTTTTGAATTTTTCTATTTGGCAAAATAAAAAGACTAAACAAGTCTGACTTTTAAGCCAAATAAAAACCACGTGAAATGAAAACTCCTCCGACTGGGTGTCCATATATTAAATAAAACTATTTTAAATCTATCTGGGGACGAAAGAGACTCATATCTTGCAAGTGAAATTGTAATCATGGAAACACAGAATGGTTTGTGGTGGAAGGGACCTTAAAGTTCATCCAGTTCCAAACCCCTGCCATGGCAGGGACACCTTCCACTATCCAGATTGCTCCAAGCCCCGTCCAACCTGGTCTGGGACACTTCCAGGGATGGGGCAGCCACAGCTTCTCTGGGCACCCTGTGCCAGTGTCCCACCACCCTCACAGTCCAGAATTTTTTTCCAGTATCTAATCTAAACCTGCTCTCTCTCATTTTGAAGCCATTCCCCTTTGTCCTGTCAGTCCATTCTCTTGTAAATCATCTTTCCCCATCAAGACAATAAATAGGGAGGGGTTAGAAGGATCAGGACCCAGGTTATTTTTCAGTATAAAACCGGAATCATAATTGCTGTAATTACCTACATATTACTTCCTAAAATTTCAAAACAATCCTCCCTGTATTCCCCAACTGAAGCAGCTCTCTTCAGGAGCAAGAATAAACTTCCAAGACAGTAAAAACAACTGCAGTGCAGTGCTCTCATTCCTTTAATAGCAAGGGCTGATAGGAATGGCTTGTTTCTTCTTCTGCCAGATTCCAGCTGCTTTGCTTTGTTTATTCCTGACTTCAAAGTTTCAAACACTGTCCTGTCCCAACAAATAACTTCCTCCAGATGGCATTAGCTCAAGTGCTCTGAGCACTGGGCTAGCACAGCACCTGCAGATCTAACTCAGCATCTTAAAATCTTCATTGAAGATGCCTTTTTTTTTTTTTTCCTGTCATTTCCCCATTTTGCTTTTTCCCTACATAAAAAAGATTTACATCCGGCATATAGTTACAAAGACCATTAGAAGGGAAACAAGAGTTGTCAGAAATTCTTTACACGAATGGCTGAAGCAAATTAGAGGAACAAACGCCTACAGGGTCAAAGTTAACAAAACCACTGTCAGTAGAAACATTTTATAGAGTCATAGAATGGCTTGGGTTGGAAGGAACCTTAAAGTTCATCCAGTTCCACCCCTGCCATGGGCAAGGACACCTTCCACCATCCCAGGTTGCTCCAAGCCCCATCCAACCTGGCCTGGAACACTGCCAGGGATCCAGGGACAGCCACAGCTTCTCTGGGTACTCTGTGCCAAGTCCTCCCCACCCTCAAAGAGAAAAATTCTTCTCTAAGATCTCACTAAACCCTGCCCTCTGTCAGTTTGAAGCCGTTGTCCCTTGTCCTGTCACTCCAAGGCCCATTTAGGGTCTCGCTGGAGTCTTCTCTAGGCTGAACGTCCTCAGCTCTCAGCCTGTCAGTCTCTCTTATCTGCACCCCAATTCTCCTCTCTTATCTGTTCTTCTCTTTTCTCCTCTCTCATCCGCTCATTTTACCTGTAAGGAAACCTGTGAGGTACAGATTTGTACCAGTAAGTGTCCTGTCTGTGTCTCCACACCGAAATTCACTCGCTTTCACACGTGGCTGTACAGGTGAGTTACCAAGCAGAGCAACCCAAGATGCGGCATTTTTGGCAAAATCAAAATTATTCCAGGCTTGCTGGGCTAACACATACTGGTAAGAAACATCCATATTTTGATGTAAGTGATTCTGAAGGCTGCAGTGAAAAGAGAAATTACACTGCAATGTCAGTCATGCTACTAATTATAACGATATTTAGCTTTTCCAGTTCAGAGTCACATTTAGCTGTATTGTGCATACTGGTTATTTAATGTTTCTGGAGTTCAGTGGCTTATAAAGTTGAAAGCGGGTAGGGTATAGAACTAAATGAATACAATCCTTTCAGGAATAAGCAAGACCATCAACAGGTTCTCAAATAATCTAAATGCTTTGGCAAATTATTCTCCATTTATTAGAAATGAGAGTTCCTCCTCCAGAGCTTTTCTTGCTCCTGCCACCTTGAATCCACGGGCTTGCTTAGGTTATTGTTGTGAAGTTCTCAGCTCTGCCAGAAATGTGCTTTTTAGGCCAAGGGCTCTCTTGTTGTTGTGTGAATGCTTTGCCAAACATTTACCTGGCTGCAGGTGAGAGCTCTGCCTTCCACTGGGACACAAACCCAGAAACCAAGAACAAGATGTCCTGCAAATGCCTGCAGTTCTCTTTTTTAACTCCAACCCAGACTGCCCCAACGTAGCTGTTTCATGACAAACTGAAAAGACTCGAGGCAAAACAAGGCCAAATTTCTAAGGCTGAGTTACATGAAAGGGGTACATTTACAATTAAAACACTTGAGCTGTTTTACAGAAAGGGACAGACATCTGGAGGACTTGAGCCAAAAATGTCTGGATTTAAAAGCACGAGTCTACTGCTGGAGCTGAAAAAACACAGTTTCATTCTCAAAGGCTGCAGCCAACTCATAAACTTCCATAAGTGGGCCACAGACACCAGTGGAGACAGAAAACTATATAGTATGAGTTCAGTTCAAGTTCTGACCTAAACTTGGCAAATTCCACCTTCCCCCTGGTGTCATGTACTTACAAAAGCCCTGCACACAAGCACACAGAAAATAAACACGTGTATACACACACTGTGCTTTTGCTGTTTGTTTGTGTAACCCCCGATGTATAGCCCAGCTATAAATATTTCCACAAAAGAAAATAAATGCAGATCCCCAGCCAGTAAAGGAGGGCGGGGCCAGGCTCAGCAGCTAACAAATATTTCAAAGCAGAATATTTGAAAATGGTTTTTTCCTCCTCTCAAGTTGGAGTTCAAGGTTCAGTGGTTTTCCAAAACACTCTGTATTCCCACCAACAGCAACACTAAACAGAACAAAAAACTAGAAATGCATTAAATAAACTAGAACCAGATTTTTCAAAATCCTAACACAGAGACCGGTAGGGAAGGGCAGACAGAAAGCAGCTCCAAAAACATCCAGAAATGAGATAGCAGAGTTTACTAAATAAATATTTCCTTTTGGTGTCTAAAATCTACTCTGCTCCTTTAGATCTGGCATCTTTTGCCCTGTAGAACCTCTCTCACTGCTTAACAAATTCCTTCCCTGGCCACAACTCTTGCTGCTGTTTCCCACCAAATCCCTTCCAAAACATGTGTAATGACCTTTCCAAATAACTACAATAATTATTAACACTAAGAAGAAATAATAAAAGTGAATTTGATTTTGCCATACAGATGGCTGTGATTTTTGGATGTGCAATCGGCCCAGAACAAACAGTTCAACATTTAAGCACTTCTCTCTCTATCTAGGCTGCAACCATTTTCCTGAGGAAAACTCAGAGGAGGCTCTGTGGCAAATAACTGAGGCTGCAACTTTTATTTCAAAATAAAAAAAAGAAGGAGTTGGTTCCATACTGGTCCGGAGTCTTTGAAAAACCACGAGGAAAGCGTGTATCCTGTGCAAGGGCCAGGGGGAGTAGTAATCTCTAAATCCACAAGAGATAACCCAGGTAAACAGCTGGTGGAATCAGGAGAATCTAACAAGTGATAATTAAAATTCTGCAGATCTAATGGTGTAATTAATATTTGACTTGTTCAGTAAAACTAAGTATCACCTACGTACCAAATTTATTTTTTTCTAATTTTATGCAAAATCTAACCACCAAGTGGACAGGACGGTAATTTTAAAAGCATATTTCTAGAATATATTCAGCTCTGTTGTTCACACCTTCACGTTTGGGGCTCCAAAGGACATTTTAATGCCTGTATCTGAAAAAAAAAAAAAAAAAGCTAAAAAAAGAGGGAACTCGAATGATCAATCGTGGGAATTCACACTTAATTCTAAGATAAAGTTCTGCTGATTCCCGTAGGATGCAGAGTCAGTCAGTGCAAAGCCAGCAGTAGGACTGGCTCCACTGAGACCTCATATCTTAATGATATTAATTGCAGCAATACTGCCTCCAGCTTATCAGCATCGTGCCACAGCACCAGAGATAACAGCATTCACAGCCTTCTTGGGGAGTGGCAAGGAAAAGAAATAAAAATCAAAGCATCTTTTTAATTCTTCGAAGTTACGTGGCCTCCTTTTTTTGAAAAATAATGTAAAAAATATTTTTACACGAATAATTAAAGTTGAACGACCGAAGTCAAGTGATGTTTCACCATCAATTAAGATCTGAAAATTAACACCTTCCCAGTTCAGAGCTAAAATGAAGGTGGGGTGTCCCTGTGAGGCTGTGGATGCTCCATCCTTGGACGTGTCCATGGCCAGGATGGATCTTGGAGCTACGTGGGATAGTGGAAGGTGTCCTTGCCCATAGCAGAGGGGTAGAACTGGGAGAATTCCAAGCTCTCCAGCCCTGCCAGCTCTCCAGATAGCAAATATCCCAAAAAATCCTTAGGAATCTCAGAGGATAAGTTTCAGTGAATCCCTGTAAGAAGACGCAAGCTACTTTCTACCACGAAAAAGTTCAGTGAGAGACCTGGATGAGCTCTCCCTCAAACAGGCCAGAGGATTTCCTGAGCAAGGAGGTTTCATCCCCTCCAGCCAATCTGCACCCAGATCTGAGTGAAAGTTAAGGAATGGGGATCAGAAGGAAAAGAGAAAACGTTGTGCCCGAAGGGCAGTGCTGCAGGGCAGAATTTTCTCACTGCAAGTCACTTCTGACATATAATGGAGTCTCTAAATGCGCTCTTATAATAAAAAATTAAAGAAGAAAACTTCAAATAACGAGTGTTTTTCTAGATGACCACAAGCAAAATAGCCTTTTTTCTCTACTCTGAATACTTAAATATTCACATGATCCTGGGCATTTGTTTTGATGATCTTCACTAACAAAGTCATGGGATTCCCCATATGGAAACAGTTTGCCAAGACTCCCTTTACTGTACTACCACTACCATGGTCTGGCATATTAAAATGCTTTACCTACAGCACAATTACCCCAAATTTTTTGTAATTACACTTTTGCAAAAGAAGATGATGAACATTTTCCCCAGGAACAAAACAAAACAAGACAGAACAAAAGCCAGCCCTACACAGTTAGCATTTTCCAATGGTCAGTGTAATAAATTCCAGAATATTTCTATGCACATTTCTAGTACATGAACAAACAAACTTACTAAAAAATACATCTTTTACAGCCTTTTTGTTTAGAGAGTGGCCACTACAGGTCTTACCACTTCTGGATATCAATGACCTTTGGAAAATGTATAGGAATAAGCATTTCTAGGAAGCTTAGGGAGGCAAACAACTTTTCTGTTAGCTCAGAAAGAGGACTGACTAAGTAAGCACATGTTCAAACAAGGAAAATATTAAATGCCTTTACTGGAAGATCTGGGAGCTCACTGTTATAGAAGCATAAAATCATTTAGGTTAGAAAATACTTCTAATATCATCAAGTCCAACCATTAACCCACCACCACCATGTTCACCCCTAAACCATGTTCCCAAGTATCACATTCAACACATTTTTTCAACATTTTCAGGGATGGTGATTCCAAAACCCCCCTGGACAGCCTGTTCCAATGTCTGACCACCCTTTCAGTGCAGAAATTTTTCATAATAGCCCATCTAAAGCTCCCTTGGTGCAACTTTAGACCACTTCCTCTGGTCTTGTTAGTGTCCAGACTCTATTTTGACCTGCTCCTGAAATGAGCACTCACTGTGATGACAAGTAACTCTGCCTTCACAATCTAATGCCTGGGACCAGAAACTTGGAAAGGTCTGAGAGTAAATACATGACTTTATCTTGTGCTATTTAAAAGTTTGTTAAAATCTAAAATGATTAAACTTTGTGCAACAGAGATAAGCATTTCTCCTCATAAAAAAATAAAAGAAAAGGAAAGAATACAAAAACCTTGGCCTGTGACATGGGAAAGGGTAAAACCGAAATTCCTTTGCAATACTTGGGTGAATCTGAGCTCTAAACAAGTAGAATAAATGAGCTGGAGTAATGTCTTGCTCTCCATTTAAGCTGCACATTAAGCACAGCGCTCCACCTTCTCAGCTCTCTCTTAGACACATCAGTGATTTTAATATCACACCCCCTCCATCTCTGCTAAGTGGTGTCAAACACAGGGAGAACTGCAGGCAGCTCCCACCAACACTTTGCCTCTTGAAGGATTCTCTGCCAGTGAACAGTTCCCCAGCAGCACCAGAGAAACCAACAACTCTTGTCAGGAGCTGCTCTGCACAGCCCTTAGAGCTGGTGTCAAGCAGAGCCTTGAACAGATCCTTTCCCATCAGGTTCCCATTTGGGCAGATGTTCTTTGCCTCTGAAGCTGCAGCCACATGCACACAAGCTGAAATTTGGGATGCTGGCTGCACCAATTTCCTTCGGCAGCACCTTGACTCTTCCCAGTTCAAGCTGTTGGTGTCTGGTGAGCACCCAGATCATGAGCAGGATTAACAGGGCTTGTAGGCATCTGAGGGAAAATAATTTCTTAAATGTCCCTGGCCAAAATACAGGGAGTTCTGTGCTGCAAAGGAGCATATCTGGAAATCCAGTCTGCATGTGTGGGAGCAGAGTGTGGGCTCTGCCTGATGATGGATTTGACTTGGAATTATCCAACCATTCAGGCTGCAAAAATCCTCTAAGGTGAAAGGCAGAGACACCTGGCTCAGTGCATCATTCCAGAGCACACACCTGAATCCAGGAGCTGTTCACACGAACAGCAGTTACACAAAGCTCTCAGGAAAGCGGCTTCTGCAAACCCTCCATACAGCTGGCAATGACACAGACTCAATTATTTAGCACAATCCTGATCTGACACGATGACACCCAGTGTGTGCCAGCAGGAAAAGCACGATGGCAAAGGAAGTCTTATCTCCTGTGCCTCACGGAATTTAATGGCTCCCCAGAATGTCACCTGAAGCAAATTCATTTGCATTATACACACAACACACTCCCAAGTTCAGGAACACTTTCTCTGCAAGTATCAGATAAAGCAATCTGTCTTCCGGCAGTTTCTTGCACGTGCTACAGTAAGACCAGAATTTTAAGAAATGTTATCCATTATTTTCTTTCTTTCTTTCTTTCTGCCTCTTAAATATCAGGGAAGAACAGATTCTGGAATACACTTAAAATTCAACACATCTCCAAGTTGGGGACTATGTCTTCCCTCGTCATTACTCTGTCACTGAGCATTAGGCTGCCTACACCAGAGCAGGAGAGAAAAAATGCTTAAAGATCATCTTTCTTTCCACACAACATTTAAGTGTCACTGTTATTTGATGCAATATTGGGCTTTTTTAAAATCTTGGAGGCAGAGAAGACACGTGTTGCAAAATCTCTGCAACAGGACTGTCTCCATCAATGCTGAAAGCCTGGAAAGGGTTTGGATCATGCCTGGGACCTCTCTCACTAATTCTGTAATGCAAACTGCAATGTAGTTTTAACTCTACTATTACAGAGTTCTGCAATCATTCCCTGTTCCTTCAGAGGAGAAGTAAAAAGGTTAATGCAGATTCATTGTGCATTGCTCTGGATTTTTAGAGTGCTACTTGGAAAGGAGGTAGCGGAGTATCCAAGGTATAACTTTATTAGCACAACCTACATTTATCACGCACAGAAAAGTTTCCTGGAAACCTGTTCTAAATCTGATAAGAAAAATCCTCCTTAAGAATCATTTGCTTGTTTAATTTTCACTTATTGAGTTTTAATGTACCACAAAAGCAATAACAACAGTGCCCTAACTAAGCACTGCGTGTCTTGCATTCCTAATTTTAGAAGAACACAAAAGTGCCTGTAGATACAGGAAGCTGGTGGAAAATAAAAAGGAACCGATCACGTAAACTCAAACGAGAGAATTTCAATTTTTCCTTTTTTTTTTTTTTGGGTGGAACACGGAGTTCAACAAAAATGCATTCTGTTCACTGTACACACGACACCAATGGGAATAAGAGCCAGTTCAAGTTCTAAGTTACCATTACTTGGGTAATGGCTTCAAGCTGCAAGGCACAGCTGTATGGGCCCAGCCAGACAGGCTATCACAGCAATGCTTTGATAGCATGGGGCCCTTAAGTGTCAGGATATAGAAAAGGCAGCAGTTGTTGGCTGTGAAAACAGTCTGATACAAACCAGATGGGGACTCACTTCATGGGCAACACAAAGGAAAACAATTGGCTCATTCAACAAAGTCAGGCCACTGCCCCAGAGAATTAACAGAAGACAATAACAG
The DNA here is from genome assembly GCF_015227805.2 of Hirundo rustica. NCBI lineage: Eukaryota > Metazoa > Chordata > Aves > Passeriformes > Hirundinidae > Hirundo > Hirundo rustica. The sequence goes on along the minus strand of NC_053455.1, from coordinate 4,729,962 downwards.
TCAACCAGAGTTGATGCAAACAAGAAACAGCCATGTGGTTACGGTTTAAGGAATTGTTTCTCCTCAGACTAAACATAAAGTTTTGATTTCTAATTCTCATATTCATTAATTTCAGTCTCGTTTACAAGCCCCTTCTTCCTCCAAAGTCTTCCGTGTAATTCATTTATGTAGCACCAGCCTTCACACACCTACTTAAACAAGAAAAAAATCTATGACAAAGGCAGCTATATTAATCTAATGTTTCCTGAGGAATGCCAAGACCACAGACAACTTTCTGAACCATGGCAGAACAACATTACAGATACGCAGAGCGTTATTAGACATATTTGCATGCATATATTTACTGATTCTTTTTGATTTGAAATGCATAAAGCCCAACAGGTCACATGCTGGCTTACCAGAGTACAGATGTCCTCCAGTTTTGTGAAGAGTTCTTCTGGTTTCTTACTTAGGTTTCTTTTTTTTTAGCAAACTTCAGATCAATTACATTGCTATATAAGAGTTTTGTCAGGTTACGGTTAAAAAATTCTATTAAAACAGCTATTACCAAGCCTTTTTTGAAGCAATCAAAAATTTAAAAACTGCCTATTTCAGCCATAACTCGAAAAAAAAAAATCCCCAGCCCACTCATATGTAGAAGCTTGTAGAAGATTACGGTCCAAAATCTTAATTGCTCTTGCTGTTTTATTACAGGAAATATGAAAGTGACATGTGCAAAGGTATTTTGATTACAAATTACTTACAGAGATTGCACAATAACTCAGACCTCTAAGGGCCTTCTGCAATTTCACTCTCAGACTGAAAACATCTGAAACTTTCTTTTCATATACTTCAGACTGTTCCCTCCGGCAGGCGCTGCACCGTGGAGCTCCCCACGGGTGTGAGCGCTTGGATGGCACTGAGAGAAAAGCCACAGCTGGAAATCCAAGCAAGGACCTGCCCATGGAGATGTCCTGGATACCTTGTGAAACCCCTGCCCTGCCTCCTGTCAGCTTTAAAACACCTCCATGAAATCACAGAATGGTTTGGGGTGAAAGGGACCTAAAAAACCATCTTGTTTCAACCCCCTGCCACGGGCAAGGACATCTTCCACCATCCCAGGTTGCTCCAAGCTCCATCCAGCCTGGCCTGGAACACTGCCAGGGATGGGGCAGCCACAGCTTTTCTTGGCAACCTGTGCCAGGGCCTCCCCACCCTCACAGGGCGGATTTTTTTTCCTAATATCTACTCTAAACCCGCTCTGAATCTATGGTTCTCGTTTAAAAGGCCAAGTCTGGAATGACAGAGGGAGTTTGTCCTTTAAGAAAGTGTAAAAAAAAACTTTCTCTTGAGTTAATGAATCAGAGAGTCAGGCCCTAATCATCCTCTTAAGTGGTTCTAGCCTTCAGCTGCTGTGGTTCTCCATCCTCTGAGCACGGCTTCACTTCAAAAAAAGGCCAAAACGCAGCCTTGGCTGAATTCTAACCAAACCACCAAGTACTGTAGGTAGAAAAACCAGGTTTTACTCCAGTGTCCTGCCTTAAGCACAGAGCCAACAGAGCCATTGTGTGCTGTGCTCTCTCTGAGCTAAAACACCTCCCCGGCAGAACCACAGGGCCGAGTTCCAAAAGCGCGGCCGAATTCTTGAAACCTCGGCTGCAGGGCTGGGCTGTCACATCGTAGCGAGAGGAGACTTTGCCTGCAGTGCTGCTATTATTCATTTTTCACATCATATATATCGAGGCCAGACCACATTTTCGACGTGCAGCTGAAGTTTTGGGGTTGGGTCTCTCCGTTAGGTCGTTGCTAGAAAATGCCGAGCCTCAGGAACAGAACAGCCTTTATTTATCAAGCCTTAAAACCTCAGAGATACTGGCAGTCATAGTCCTGCATTAAAAGCAGATGAGAGAGGAGCAGAAACCTCTTTAAAGCCCAGGTCTGCCTGCACAGGCAAACCCCACTTGCTATTAGAAAAAGGGGTTTGGACATGGTCTGCCAGAGAATGCCAGCTGGAGCAGGGGGAGCCACGGCTGCCCAGGCTCCCTCAAAGTGAGGATTCCAACAGGAAACTGCTCCCCCCTTTCTCTTCTCTCTCTTTTTTTCTTTTTTTTTTAATCAGGAAGGAAGCTTCATCTTCAGAAACAAGCATTCCCTGTGTAATCTCCCTGCCTGGCTTTCTCTAGGAGCTGGTCCAATTACTGAAATAAGCAACATGCGCTTCTGAGAAGTCAACCGTGTATTTACACTGTAACTCAAACGAGTAAATATTTCCCATTTATAGCTCTGATTTACGTAACGGGGCGGCCGTTAAGTAAATTAAACAATTTTTCTCAAGAACTGTAATTATGGTTTCAGGATAATAAAAACCACAATAAAAAAAAAAAAGCCTGAAATTAAGCAATTCACAACAAATTCCGTGCTTTTTACTTCTCCTGAGGACACAATGACAAGGACAGACACTGCAGCTGTTTTACTGTCCTTAAACAAACACAGCTCTGCCTAACTCTTGCAATATGCACGCTGCCTAAAACAAGGTCATGATATGCAACCCTGAGATTATGACTTTACTGTAACAACCTGAGTTAGGATGGAGAGCAGCAGATCACCTGATTAAGTCTAAGCCACCTTGTTAGGCAAATTTTGAGCCAAATTATAAACATAATTCTACCGCACCTAGAAAAGGTGAGACACATTTTCATTGTTTGCATCTGGTTGATGATTTATTAATTTGTATTAAAAATACATGCCTATGTGACATTAAAAAGAGTTAACTGGAAGGCCAAGTCATGCTGTGCACAAAGAGAAAACAGTTACTTCCCTGCAGCCAAAAAATGCATTTCACAGACCTGCTCCATATTTTGTGTCACACTCAACAACTTTCACCCAGGTTGTTTAGAACCGCGCTTAAAACCAGCTCTTCCTTCTTTAAAAGCAAAACATAAGTTTTAGACTAGAGCAGAGCAACAGGACATACAAAGGTTTTAAATTTAAATTACATTTTTCCAGGTGTAGGGTTTTTCCTTTTCTCTCTCCTGAATGACAGCACTCATGATAAAAACCAGAGCACAGTAGTCCACAGACAAAGTTAAACCCATCTCCATCATTTACTACTGTTCCCTGCAAAGGCAGTCACCAAAAGCACATATATTTCAGAGATGAGCACATGTTACACTTCACTTACAGAATCAGTTGCATGAAGATGAAGAGGGTTTTACTCCAGCTTTATGTTAGGAAATGCTGTTCCACAGAGTTACAAAACACAGCCCCATGTGCAGCCTCAGCACTGAGCAACAGGTCACGCATGACAACTTTAATCTTCACTCACCAGTCCTTACCCGAGTTTTTAACAAGAATGCTGCTTTGGCGGCCTGCATTTCTCAAAATCAGCGTGTTATCAAAGAGGAGCATTACCAGTATTTACACAGTGTTCTTCATTTGGAAGACATCCTAGACAACATTTACTCCATGCTCTTGCCATATTTGAAAATTTAATGGGCTCATTTTCTTAAGAAACTAATCCTGTGGGCTTGGGAACCCTATATTTATATTTAATTATAAGCAGCCTTTGTATCAATGTATTGAGAAGGTGGAGCTGGACAAACCTGGCTTCTCTTTGGTGCGTGAAGTCGAAGGTCTGTTTACTCCTAAAGCACGTAGAAAAACAAGAAATAAAGTACCAAGAAACAACACTGGTCACCAGCATGAAAACTGCCTGTAACTCAAGACTTTTTACAATCTAACAGGCAGTAGAGTTTTAAAAATACAATTTGATTGTGGACACAAATTGTCTACATATCCATCTTTATTGGCCACTTTGGCTCTCTTCATAACTTTACAGCTGTGCCTCGCCTCTCCTAGCAGCGCCAAACATTTACAAAGCATTAAAAAAGAAAAAGAAGTTTATTGTTTGAGAATGACAGCTTCTGTGGATCCCCAGTCTGCTTTGTAAAAGAGGTCTGGGGGCAGACAGTCAGAATTTGAGAGTTATTCATCACTCACCTCATACACACTCACGTAGGGGATTTCTCTCCTACACCACACTAACAGCTGGCTCCTTCCAGCTTTTATGTAGTGCTTAAAAACGCTGAATTGAGAGCAATTTAAGAACAGGTAAAGCTGAAGGGAGTCCCGCTGCCTCTGCCCAGGGCTCAGCAAAGCCAGCACAGTGGGGAGAGCAGAAGCTGCTCCTTCTGCTGCGCTGCTCTCAGACTTGCACGAGCCACTGAATTATAAAAGGCAACATCTGCCTTCCCTACCAACCAGAAATATGTAACAAACTCAGCACATGTTGAAGACATAAAGCCTGCATTTCTCCTATCACAGTGCTATATATGTTTCTCCAAGTTGAAATATGTGTTTGTAATACTCCTTGTCTTCACCTGTCACCAAACAGTATCCAGGCAATGTGCTGCCAGCACCCAAAAGCATCGACTTCCTGCTCTGATACTGATGCTTTTTATAAAAAAAAACTAAAAAGAAACAAAAGGGAGATAAGAGACCTGCTTAAATGACTGTAAATCCAAGTAAGGGTGGTCATCCTAGGAGATCCTGTGGTGCATGGGCCAAGTGAACTAACCCAGGCAGCAGCAGGTCTGCCTGAGACCTGGAATGGTTCCTGCCTCAGCTTAGCTGGTGTGGATGCATCAGGCTGTACACAGAGAGTGACTGAGAAGTGTAAATGTATCGTATTCAGAAAACTGCCTTTGTCGGCTGTAATCTGTGTGAGAAGCTGCAGTAACTCCAACCAACTGCCCTGCTGGAAAGGGAATGCTGCTTCTCTGAATCACAGAATCACAAAATGGCTTGGGTTGGAAGGGATCTTTTAATTGGAAGAGATCTTTTAAAGATCATCCAGTTCCAAACCCCTGCCATGGGCAGGAACACCTTCCACTATCCCAGGTTGCTCCAAGCCCCATCCAACCTGGCCTGGAACGCTGACAGGGATGGGGCAGCCACAGCTTCTCTGGGCACCCTGTACCAGGACCACCCCACTCTCACAGCAAAAATCATTCTTCACATCTAATCTAAACCTGACTCTTTTCAGTTCTAAATCATTGTCCCTCCTCCTGTCACTCTTTACCTGTTCAAAAAGTTCATCTCCCTCCTTTTTATGACCCCTTTAAGGTACTGAAAGGCCCCAGTGAGGTGTCCCTGGAGTTTTCTCTTCTCCAGGCTGAATAATCCCAGCTCTCCCAGCCTGTCTCCACAGCAGAGGTGCTCCAGGCCTCTGATCACATCTTGCTGCAGTGACACACTGAGGCACATCCTTTAGAACAACCAGGAATCCAAATTTACATTCTTTTACCATCACTGCTAACAAACAGGCACGTGAATTAAACTACTACAAAATCACAAAAATCAAATGCCTCTTCACAACATTATGACAGCAGATGATGTGCAAGGGGACTTCAGACCCAATTTCATGCCTACAAAAGAGCAACAGGTTCAGGAGAGACTGCTCTGATCCTTTTCCACGACCCACCACAACACACAGGCCACAGAACAGCTAAGCACGCTTACTTTCTAGCTGCACATCACTTCTTTCTTGTCAAACCATGGGCCCAGAGCTGTGGAAACACTAATTTGTGAGAAACTTCTCCCTCCAGAGAAGAACTAGCTGGAAACAGCCCTGGGGCTGATGTAAGCATTAAGTACATGGGGAGTCTCTGTCCTTAGGTGGCTTGCCCAAGCCCATTAATTTTTTGTGTGTGTCCCCCATTTATATAAGCAATGTTTGCATGAAAGGGGAAAGCAGGTCAGCCTAGTCAGCTTGCCACCATCTGCTTTTATTCAGAGTTGCTCAAGATCAGTGCCAGTGGGATCACTGCCCATTAAAGGGGTTTATTGTGTGTGTTTATTTTTTGCTCTTTACAATGAAGGCAGCAGCAATTACTGTAAGTTTGTAAAAGTGCACACAAATCATAATCCTCAGTACAAAGCTGCTTCAGTCAGATCCCAGCGTGTTCACGGATCCTAGGCAGGCTGTGAGAAAGGCTGTCCTGGCACAACAATTTCCACAGACTGGGGAGGAGCGTGGTAGTGTCCAGGAGATCAGAGACTTGCATTTAATAGTTGTTATCAAGACCTTCCTCTGCTTGCAATCCACAGCTGATTCACCACCACACGAGAGTCTTCGACAAAAGAAAAAGCCTCGCATTGGAGCTTGACCCCCAGGCAGGCTGACAATAGATGGATTTATACAACCAAAACTGGAACTGGTGAGAGATCAAAGGTAGGCTGCCAAAGTGGAAATAGCAATTTAGAGCTCTCAGCTGGTACATTCCAACTCCTAAGGGCGGATATGCAGCAGCAAGAGGTACCCTTTCTTTTAAGAATTCTGCCCAGGATATGCCTGCCCACTACAGACACAACCTACCAAAAAACCTGAAATGAAACAAAATATCAAAAAATCCCCAAACAATTAAACAATTGTAAAAAAGCCCAGCCTAACTGGCAAAAAAGGCTGTGGGGGAAAGGGAAAATACAGAGAATTGCAGTAGTAGAACTGCACTGCTTTGGTTCCAGGTAGTCACATGTGTTTGAAAAGCAATGCAATTATGAATCATTTTTAAAAAAATAAACTCCAATTAATTTAGATGTAAAATCCTTTACATTTTTGTGATATACTTCAGAACAGAAGATCCTCTGAATCTTCTGGTGTCTGGGTGATGTGATGTAGGCAGCTCAGCTGGCACCTGGGCTAGGCACCACATGATATTTCAAGGTAAAAAGGGCATAAAGTCATAGGAAAAGGCAGCATGGCCTTCAGCTGAAGGAGAGTAGATTTAAGTTGGATTTTAGGATGAAACTCTTTATTATATAGGTGGGGAGGCCCTGGCACAGGGTGTCCAGAGCTGTAGCTGCCCCATCCCTGGAAGTGTCCAAGGCCAGGTTGGATGGAGCTTGGAGCAACCTGGGCCAGTGGAAGGTGTCTCTGCCATGGCAGGGGGTGGAACTGGATGAGCTTTAAGGTCCCTTCCAACCCAGACCCATCGATGAATCCATGACTCCACGAAAAAGGACAAACTCCAAATGTCCTTTGGGTGCTCTGTGCAGCAGTGCCACGGGTTTTCAGCTCATCTCCATGAAAAAGACACTGCTCCCTCAATACTTTCACATCACAGCCCCCACGTGTGACTGAAACACCAGGCTTCATTTTGGCATTACCCTGAAGTTGAACTACAGAACACACTTAGAGGGATGCGACAGGGCACTGAATTAGATCATCTGGAATCCTTTAAAATCTAGACTCGAAGAGGGAATCAGATGAGATTTTGGAATATTTGCTTTTGAGCCCCAGAAAATCTGGATAAAGACAAGCAAAAAAATCTAAATACTTGACAGTCTCCATAGGAAGTAATGCTTTCAGTAGTGATCACGTCACTTTGAAGAAGTTTTTCTTCCCCTTTCTGCACAAAAAACCCATCTGGTGCTGGAATTTCACTGAAAATCCCTGCTGCTGTGTTCAGACCAGAGGAGGGGCTTGGTACAGGAACATACCCTGAAATTTAGCAAAATAAACGTATTTAAACACGGAGATCTTCTCAAAAGGGAGAAGGCTTTGTTCTTTTTAATGTAGGAAAAGTGCAAAATGATTCCCTCCAGATCACACCCAGCGGTGGATTCTCCTGAGGGCTGGAGGATGAGGATGCTGTGCAGATTTCGTGATGGGTGTGAAGCACTGTCAGCACAGGCACCAAGGGGAGGCTAAAAAGGGGAATTTTCTGCCTTTGCACATGGCAAAAGCCTCAGCACAAGGTCACAGCAATGTCACTGCAGCAGAGAGAGGTGTGACACTTAAGGAGGGCTGCAGGAAGAGAAGAAGGAACTCTCAGCTCCTTAGAACTGAAGGAAATTGCCAAGAGATCTGCAGGGAAAGGACTGGGCATTACATGGTGTGGAACTGGCCTCCAGAGGAGAATCCCTTCTCCCTGGGCACAGCACTCAGCAGGAAACCCTCAGACTGCAGGGCAATATGACACTGCTTGGTACAGTTTTCTTCAAGTACAAACTGTGTTGTCTTGTTTTTTTAATTTCTCCATTTGACCACTTGTATTTCAATTCATTTGGGCGCCTCGAAAAAACCAAATTACATTCTAGGAGCACAAAAATCAAACCAGAGTCGTGCTTGTAGTTACTGTTCTTCACACCTTTAGGACAAGTAAGTGAGGGGAAAAAATGACAGGTGTATGAGACCAAAGGATCATTTCCCAGGAAGGGATCTTTTGGGAATGGCTACAAAAATGTGCACAGTTCCATGAAACCCACAGCAATTCCAGCTGTGGAACAGCAGAACATAGCCAAAGCAGGACATCATCATCCACAGTGACAAATTCACACAAGACTTTGCCTCAAGCTATGGAAAGTCCAACTTCTGGTTTAACATTTTGTCTGAAAAATAACTGAAGTAACCCAGTGGGAAAAGAAGCAGCCACGGATATAAATGACATTTGTTAATAGATAAATAATATTTACAAAAGCCAAGAAATTAAAAGCTCCTGTTCTAAATGTACTATAGCACAGCTAAATATTTACTTACAGGAATTCACAGTGGAACCTCTCAAGTGTGGCTACTGAGGATTTTATGTGGGATATTATTCAAAATGCACACTTATTATAACATGCAGGTTTTCTACTTCATGGGCTATAGTGTAACTCCTATGGACACGTGCAGAATGAACAAAACCTCCTTGAGAACTGGCATTCCAAAGCACTTGGAGCACCTAAAAACTAATGACTACTTATAGAAAAGCCAGAGCTTCTGTGGGAAACGCAGCCTTGCATTTGCTGACTTGCCCAAATGTAAAATACACTGAGTGATGTCAGTGAGCCACCTGATAGCACAGAGAGGTAACTGGATAGGAAAAGCAGAGGGGAAAATAGATCAGAAACTTCCCTGGAAGAGTTCAAGGCCAGGCTGGACAGGGCTTGGAGCAACCTGGGGTAGTGGAAGTGGGATGGAACTAAATCATCTTTAAAGTCCTTTATAACCCACACCATTCTGTGAGTCTGTGACAAGAATTCTAAAGAAGCACTGAAAAAAAACTTACAGGAAACACTTGCCTGAAAAATGCCTTCATGACAGCTAAGTGATTTCATCTCTCCAATTTCCAAGATCTTCTCTCAGAAATTAAGCAAATTCAAGGAGCAACACAGGCTACACAAACTGTTTCAGCCTCTCAGGTTGTGGTGGTTCTCCCTACAGCTTGGAAGAAGAGCTCTGGTTTGCTTCACTGGCTGCTCTATCCAGGGTGGTGAGAAGAGTCTTTAGCAAAAGCCTTCAGTGAAATTCAGGCCAAAAAAAGAAACAGCAGGATATTAAGGGAAAAGTAAGCTTTCAGTAGAACAGTCATTGAGTTTGACCAAAACAGTTCCAGTTCTAAGAAAAAAAAGAAAGACCTTTAGCCTTCCCCTAATCTTCTTCCTTCCTTGCAGCATCTGTTACAGATTTGCCTCACGCCACAATAGTTTTAAGAAAAAATAACCCAAAACCTAACTCAGAGCAATTCCTGGCTGAAGAAGAAAGACAAAGAAGTATTTAGTTATAGCCATATTTTCAGTGTTACAGCTTTCAATGCAGCCTAATGTCAATGTTAACACAGAAGCAGCCCATTTTCAATACTGAAGAAGGACTATGGAATTTTTGTTTTTACACAGATTGTTTTAAGGGCCTCTTGTCATCTTATTCATTTATTGCACAGATCATCTCCTCCCACAAGCAGTTGTGCAATCTCTCTGTGGCAACAAAGCCAATTGCTTAGTGTCCCAATATTCCTTTCCCATGTATTTACACTGCCTGAATATAATTCACTAGCTGGAGATAAAAGGAATTACTATCATCAAATTGTGCTCTCTAGGTCACATTTGGAGAGTCTATGCTGTAGGAAAATAATCAAGTGAAGGTACATCTACCTCTGAGCTGCTCATATTAAAGTCTAAAAATGCTCTGCACTCAAGCATTGCCACCTGTTCTTTCATTTTAATTTTAAAAATTCTGAATCCTTTTAATGTAAGCCCGAAAATGCTTAAATTCTGGAAATATGAGCATTCACCAACCACAACAATTACTATCCTATTAAACCCATGAAGATATATGAAAGAACGGTACAAAGATTAAAGGGTATTATAAAGCCAAAAATATATATGCATGTATATTACGTACTACAACTCTATGTTTTCAAACCACTGTCTCCACTGTGTCTAGAGAAAGCACAAATTTCAATTAATAATACATCCAAGCTTGATTTTCAGTTGTAACTTTTCAGGAGACTTTTACCCTTTCAGGCATGATATTGTAGCAACCCTGAACTTCAACTTTCATTAAAAGCCATCAATCAACTTTCTTTCAGTAAAAACACATGTTCACTGCAGACCACAGAGGTTTTTAAACTACAGAAGAAAGCTCTAATGTGTATACGTATATGGCCACCGAAAGATGAATCAAACCTTGTCATGTACTTATCAATTAAACAAAAATGGGTTTTACATCATCCAACTTGAAGCCCAAACCAGTTTTCCTTTTCTCCCAACACTGTGAATTCACACTTCATCTCAGGGCTTTGGATTTCCTAAACTCGAATGCCAATCCAACCACTTACCCTTTAAATTCTGAAAAAGTATCTAAATGTTCCTGCCTCCAGAATGTTTCTCCATTTCCAGGCATTCCTTGTCCCTTGCTATCCCAGGGAAGGCAACCATCTGACATGAAGCTTTTATAAACAAGGTGCTTTGAACTTACACTAACAGATGTGCTTAATTTTAAAATGTTGTATTTAGTTAAACCCACGTACACTTATCATGTTGCAGGCTTTCCTTTTTCTTTCAAATGCTTCTTATTAATTTTTACCCTCAACTTTTGGCCTGATTAAGGTCTCTGTGGTGAAGCTTAGAGAGAGAAGACATTCCGGTTAAAAGTGACAGACAGTTGTTTCCATTTGCTAATCCTCCAGATTTTTATTGGCTTATTAAATATGTATACTTCAAATGAGATTTCAATTATCCTGGTATATAAATCACCTTTTTTTCCCCCTTTTTTTGGTTCCTCTCAAAGAAAATTGACTACTGCCATCTCCTGGTCACAGGTTTTCAGCTGACAGACGAAGCTGGACCGTGCCCAAATTCCTTGTGTTACAGTACAGATAAAGGCAGAGGTAAAAATAGATAAACACAGAGCTGCACTAAGTTGTGCCACTTCAGCTCTGGAAGCTTTTCCACTAATTATCCATAGATAACTCTTACATTATTCATAACTTTCTTCATATGCAAACCACGGTTTTGAAATTAGGTTCCAAGTCCCACGACCAATAACATTGGCCTGGGGCTTTTCTTACCACTTATAAATATTTGGAGCAAAATAATTCCCTCAGAATTCGATGAGACATTTAAAAAAAAAAAAATTAAATGGAAGAAGTTCAAAGAATTATTTTTAAAAGGGCTTGAAGGAAGAATTTCTCAGTGCTAGGGTGGAGCAATTATAATTGCATATATTGTAGACAGGCAGGTTTTTAGATTCTTGTTCTCGGAATGAAAGATTAAAACTGCAACACATCTCACTGTAAGATTAAAACTGCTACACATCTCACATCTTATCTGCTAAAACAATTACCCATGGCAGTCATGTGCACAGTTTATGCTATTCCAACACTGACTTGAACTACAAAAAACAAAAGATACTCCCTCCCTCTCTTTCATCATCCTGAACACCTTTACAAACACTGTTAAGCAACCTCCAAAAATAGCAGAGATAATACCTAGTGTCCTTCAAAACAGAAAATCGTTATCTGTTACACACCAGCTTGAAACCCATCTCAAACTAGGTCAATTCAACATTGAAAATAAGTTTTCTTTTCCCCCCACATTTGCATGATCTTAACTTCTCACTATCTTTCAGTTCTCCCGTAGCACTCCTGTGTTTTGTCAAGCCACTCCCTTTATCACAACATTAGGAACATCTCGTTTGCTGAACAGCACTCCATGAAGCAATTAAGATTCAGTTGACTGCAGAAAACGCACGTTGCAATGCTCTTGGCAAATCTAAATTTCAATAAATAATTGCCATGATTCTCAAGCCTTCCATACAGATACATTTCATAGGATGACAGAATGCATTGGGTTGGAAGGGAACTTAAAGCTCATCCAGTTCCACCTCCTGCCATGGGCAGGGACACCTCCCACTGTCCCAGGTTGTTCCAAGCCCCATCCAACCTGGCCTGGAACACTGCCAAGGATGGGGCAGCCACAGCTTCTCTGTGCCAGGGCCTCAGCATCCTCACAGGAAAGAATTCCTTCCCAATATTCCATCTAATCTTGCCCTCTGCAGTGTGAAGCCACTGCCCATCATCCTGCCACTCCAGCCCTTGTCCAAAGTCCCTCTCCAGAACTCTTAGAGCCCATTCAAGCACTGGAAGGGACTCTAAGGTCTCCCTGGAGCCTTCTCTTCTCCAGGCTGAATTTCCAATCCTTTCAGTGCACCCCAACTATACCATAACTATGTACTCAAGCTGCCACAACTTTGTACACATGTATAAACTATGGATACAGAAATGTCTGGAAACGTTGTAGTAATGAAAACCAAATTTTAAAAAATCATAAAAAAACCATGTCAGTATACATCAACATTTAGAAGTGATGTGTTTAACTGAGAGAACTCTGCATATTGACATTGATTTACCTTCTTGCTGCATCTCCTCAGATTTCCTTCTCACAAAGATGACTCGGGGTCTCACGGTCTCAACGTGTGCAGCTCCTTGGCTTTCCTCCTAGGTATCACACATTAAAATCACATTGCAAATCTCACTTTTGATGTAAAAGCACAGCAAGATTACACTCAGCTTCAAGAAACATCCAAACAAGTTTTTAAAGATTCATTTAACACGTGCACTCGGTCTCCCTACATCTGACTTCAAGAGAATTCAGCTCTGAATTAGCCTATTACAGCTATTCCCTCCAGACAAACACCCTGGGAGCAGCAAGAATGGATGGAAAAGTGCCCATTTAGACCTGAAGACACAGGAGACTTTCAATTTTTACTCAGAGCATGTAGTGGAAAGAACATAAAATTTCCCTGGCTTTCTTCAATACCCAGGATATCTCCATAGGTATTACCCTCCTGACTAATAAGAGAGAGATGAAAGAGAAAAGAAACATAAAAGTCTCAGCACACAGGCTGGAAAACCCAGGCCAAATCTAAGATTTATTTCCTTGACCATGTTTTTAGAACTGGTTGCTCCAAGCCTCATCCAGTCTGGTCTTGGACACTTCCAGGGATGGGGCAGCCACAGGTTCTCGGGGTAAACTGTGCCAGGGCCTCCCCACCCTGACAGGGAGGGATTTCCTCCTAATCTCTATTCTAACCCTGCCCTCTGGCAGTTTAAAATCACTGCCCCTTGTCCTGTCACTATGTGCCTATTTGGAACACTTCAGCTTTCTCTTAAGACAGACAAATTTAAAACAGACAAGAGGAAAAAGAGCTGAGATTATTTTCTGAGAAGGTGAAGGTCTCATGGAAACGTGACTGAAGGACACCAATATATTAAATGAATATTAAATGTCAGCAGCATTACAGTTCTCATGGGTCCACCTGAAGTGGTTTTTTTTTTTTTTCTATTGGATTTATAATACAGCAAAACTCAGTTTAAACTGAATCAAGCTGCAAACAGAAGTTGAGAGATAACAAAGCTTCATGACCTACAATTATGCATTCCCAAAGATTAAAAAAACATGTCTTCTGAATTACTAAAATATGAAAGCTAACGAGAATACCAAAGTGACAATCCCACTTGAAAAATGTGGGTTGTATTAAAAAAAATTCCATACTTATAAAAGAATATTATGAAAATATTTTGCAACCAAGTGATTTTTTTAAGATTTTAACAATGCATTTGGGACTTCAAATTATTTAGATTTGCCATCTCTGGAATGTGTAGCCACGCAAATATGACTTCAATGTTCCTGTCCCTCCCATGATCAAAATGATTTGTTTAGAATAGGAAAACCCAGCTTCCTCCAAGTCATTCTCTTGCTTCTTAGAGCTAAGACCATGGGGGCAAAATAGCCACAAATAACAGTAAATTCCTGTATTGTTGCACAAGAATGGACAGGAGGGGTCAAAGTAAAGATGCATTTAGTCTGGCTTTCTGTCTAACAGTGGCTAAAAGTATATATAAATCTCAAAAAAAAAAAAAAAGAAAAAAAATCAAATGCCAGAAATGGAGGAGCAGCCAAGGAATTTGGGTAGATAAGAAAATTCCTGGATGACTCAAGCCATTTGTTTTGGACTAAGTGACCACACAGACTTCACTCTCCATGATTAAAAGCCATTTGCTTGTGCCCTGTGTGAATACTCAGTGCTCTTTCTGCTGTGAAAACCTGACCTACACAGCAGTGCCAGGGAGCAAACATTTCTGGCAGCTCCACATCACCGCCACAACCTCCCTGACACCAGGATCCTGCTCACACAGGCTGCAGAGAGCACCCAGGCTGTGCCATCACCTCCCAAGCCCAGCAGGACACCATCTGCAATCCTGCATTTTCTCAGGTCTCTCAGCAAACTTTGCTCCTAAATAGATTTGTCTTCTGCCTTTTTACGTAGGTGATACAGTTCCATTTCAATGAAGGCAAACCCTGTCTGGAGATGAAGAAGATGTGAGAGTCAGTGACTAACTTGTGAGGAAATCCTTCAAGTCTGAAGTGATTACTGCCTCAAACATTGCACAGAATGAATGAATGAATCATCCTGAAAGCCCCAGCACCTCTTGCTCTCTTAGCTGGTATCATGTCACCAGGAAATCTGTCTCCTGCAGGCAGGTGACAAGGCAGATCCAATGGCAGAGCTGAACACAGATGCCAGCCTTTAATTAAACCAGGGGAAAAGTTCATCCTTGTCACAACAAGCTTTCCAATCACCTGGCACAGGGATTATTCTTTCATTTCAGAGAAGGATGTACAGATCTAGTAGAGGATCTTACAGAATATGGCTTAACCACAGTAAACATCTCTCCTGGATGGGGCAATCACTTATAAGTATGATCACCTCATAGAAAAGATAGAAAGCTGTCCTGTGAGAAAGTGATTTAGAGTCTTAAATCAGGAATAACCACATCCAGGAAAAAAACAAACCCAACAAAACCACAGAGATTTCTGGGGTTTGGTTGTGTGGTGTGAAGGGAAAAAAAAAAAAAAAAGAAGCCACACTAAGGGTTCAGATACAAGAAAAAGTTTCTGAAGATAAGATAATGTACCACTACCTACATAAATAGATAAAAGATAAGATAATATATAACTATCTGTATATTTTCTGGGAAGGACACGTGTTACCCACTCTGTCCCTATTACTTTTGGCTAGAATCCACTTTTGCCTGTGAACAGTAATTCCAAGAAAGTCTGTTCCGGTGAGCCCTAAGTTAAAGAGGTGTAACATCAAAAATCTTCTCTGAAGAGGCAACACATCACTTCAGGTGACAAATTTAAGAACTGCTCAGACACCAGTGGTACAATACACATCAAGGCTCAAAAACAAACCCAAAGGCACTTTAATGCAAGATACTTCAGGTTATTTTTAACACAAATAAAACATCAGGGAAGGACAGCATTTATCCATGAACACAGCAACCATGATAAGCATACAATGCTTTCAAACACACTGTGAAGCCTCACATATTAGAGAGCAGTCTGCCACCTCAATTTTAGCTTTTACCACTTGTTATTTGAATTTAGTTAGCAAGAAAACCATCATCTCTAGGTAACAGCACACACTGATAAAGTAGCAAAAATTAACTGTCGAGGTTTGAAGCAGAGATCAATAGGATGTTCCTCTGCCTTTAAGTGCCCTGAGGTTCATCATCCTCACTGCCTTTCCAACCCTGCCCCTATCAGGACAAATGAAGCTCCTGGAAAGCTGAGTCAGTGGGTTACAACCCATGAGGCCAAATCTCAAACTAAATTGTCACTTCCTCTGCCATATACCCAGGATGTTATCCTGCACTTGAATGACTGTGCCCCTAAAACATGGGAATGCCCCAATGAATGCTGACCAGGACTGCATCCTGTGAAGCTGTGAGGAAATGCAGAAAAGATAAAAAAGGTCTGAGCTTTCAAGAAGGGATATTGTAAGGGTTTGTCACAGGAAACACAATCACCTTTACTGCACACAGTGACAACTGTGTCACTTTAAATGCACCAGTTCTGTGATGTCAGGCACGATAGTGAAACAGGAAAATTTATTTTCCCAGGTTTCAGTTTGCTCCTTCTCACCAGGCATGGGAAAAACCCTTTCAGCTCACCTGGGACAGATCCTCTGGCAGTGGTGTCATTCTGCAGCTTGGCTGGGCTGCTGGCAGAGCAGGATTTGAACCTGGCTGTGACTCCAGTTCAGCCAAAAGCATTGGACTGGGACTTGTATCTGCATCTCTGAGAACTTCTGCTGAGAGAAAAAAATTCCTTCACGAGCTGGAGCCATAGTCTCCTGGTCAACTCACGTGGCAGAATGTGCAGCCTTTCAAACTTCCACCAGTGGGACATGCAGTGTTAAAGAGAATGATTTCCTCCTTACATGGCTCATTGTGTACCCCTTAAATTGCTCTTGTGGGAATAAAAATGAAATAAGAAATACATGTCTGTGGAAATTGAAAAAATAAATCAGCTTTATCATCTGTAGATTGCTAATGTGGCAGCATCTGAGAAAGCTTCAGAGCTGTACAGTTCATCATACCATTATATGCTTAATGAGCTTTATCACACCTACTGGAAAGAAATTGGAAAAGCTTCTTCATCAAAATGTTTCAGTCCTGTATGAACCAAAAGAAACCTCTATATTCTGTTTTAAAGGGATAATTTGCTCTCTAATCCAACATTTATCATGGTTTTGCAGCCTGCAAGTGTGTAAAATATCTTTATGAAAAATGTACTGACAGCTCATGAACTAACTTTAGCCTTCTGCTATCATACAGAGCCAAAGAATGAATTTTAAGCCTAATTAACTATAATCATTGCTTAATTAAGTGTAATTATTGTTCACTTTAAGACTGCGTGTGCCACATTTCATTTGCATGTTGGTTTTTATATCCCTGACTTTAAGCATTGCAAACAAGGATTTGTAAGTGACTGATCATCAAGATGCTGCTATGTCCCTCCCTGAGCAACACCTGCTCCATCCTACAAACGGACATTATGTTTCCATAATACAAATAAAAGCTGGTCACAAAACTGCAGGCAACCCACAGACACACAATCCCCAAAATTCCTACAGATCCCTCTGTGAGTGCCTCATTCTGACAGAGGAACTGAGTATCCACTGCAGGGTTTCGTGTGCAGAGATGCACACCCTGAAATACGTGAGCTCTGACACCCACGGGTGTAAGTATTATTTAGTTATTAACCCTAAAAATAATTATCAAATAAAAAGCTGGATCTGCATTGTAGCTGTTGTGGCTGTCAGGAAATAGCTGACTTGCACTAGGCTGAAGGACAGGCAATCACATCCCAGCGAGGAGAGAAAAAAGGTTTGGGAGGAAAGGGGAAACAATCACAGATCATTCTTTCCAACCTTCACCCGACCCTCCCTCCAAACCAGATTGTTTTCTATTCATTGTTGACTTCACTAACAAAAGGACTTAGAAATAAGGATTTCTGTTCCTCCTTGAGATGAAAACAACTCTTGTCTTGAAAGCAGATCCAAGCTTTTATATAATGTCGTTTCCTTAGCAATGCAGTGAATTACTGTGCTCTGTTCAGAGGTGGGGAGGGAGGGAAGCTAAATAAAAAATCAGAATGCAACAGAACTCAGTCTAGGATTAGAAAGATTATATAAAAGCACAGGGCACTGCTCTCTGGCTGTTAGTCCAGGGCACTTGCCTCCCCTCAAAAATATGCTGCAATAAAACCTGAAAACAACACAACAAGATTTAGAGATAAGCTTAAAAATCAGCCGAGAAACACACTGCTGGCGGATTATCATCACACGCAGGAGCTGGTTTGAAAAGTGTGAAGATATTTACAGGACAGTCAAAGGGCATCCTAAATTGAATTAATTTTTAAAATTATTTTTAAAGATACAAGGAGATACAACCCTGTTATGCCAGATACAGCCCTGAACAGTCTGGGTAAGGAGGACATAAGGACAGACAGACACAGGGACAGGTTCTGCCATTAACAGGCTTCTTCCAACTCCATGGTCCTGAGCACCATCACAGACTTATAGAAAGAGAGAAATCCCAGAATGGTTTGAGTTAAAGGGACCTTAAACCTCCTCCTGTTCCACTCCCTGCCATGGGCAGGGACACCTTGCACTATCCCAGGTTGCTCCAAGCCCTGTCCAACCTGGCCTTGGACATTTCCAGGGATCCAGGGGCAGCCACAGCTTCTCTGGGCACCCAGTGCCAGGGCCTCCCCACCCTCACAGGGAAGAATTTCTTCACCACATTTAATCCAAATCTCTCCTCTTTCAGTTCAAACCATTGCCCCTCATCCTGCACTATCTGCAGATGATGTGATCACTGATTTATTGCTCCATCCTTAGTGCTGACCGACCTCTACCAACACAGAGTCAAACAAGTGACTTGGAGAAATCTCTCAGGAAACCTCATGCAACCAATTTTCAAACAACCTTCAACAAACTGCTTTAAAGGAGAAGTTTGACAATATATAAAGTACCAGAATGCATTTTCAAGGCTGACACTGGTGTAGTTGACCAAAATGTTAGGTCACAGCTGGTTCAGAAGGTTACTGTGTGACCAGTTCAAATGTTCATCACTTCAAAACCAAGCCAATATTCTGCTTTCTCCAAGGCTGCTTTTGCCACGTGGTAAATACATTTAATTTCAATCCACTTCCTACTGGCCAAGGGTTAATAATGTGAGATAAGCTTCTCTTGTCAAACTCATAAATGTGAAAATTAAAAGGACAGAAAACCAGCTGTTTGATCACTTTAATTTACACAACTTCTGATGAATCAGTGCAACCACGTTTGTGTTGCAACAGCATAGTAATTACTTCAGTTTAAATATATTTAAAACCACAGTCAACAAAAAAAAGAGTTTCTACATGCTTGCAGCAGTTACATTAAATGAGTATAAAAGGACATTTTCAGATAACAACAGAGAACCTGGGATAAAAAATAAGGAAGAGGAAATAAGGAAGAGAAAATAAATTTCCCTGCTTTACCACAGCAACATATCCCTGCTTTGTACAAGATGTGTGTGCCTGAGTTATCCATCTGGGAAAAAATTAATTTCCATATCATTAGAGGAATAGGTGAAGCTAAAATATATTGTCATTTATGAGCCACTGCAGTATCACCACACTGGAGTGATAAAAGCAAAGAGGAGCAGTGCTGAGCGAGGGGACAAGCAGAAGCAGCTTGAAGTGCTGGTGTTAACACCTGCCCAATGAAAACTGCCTCCATCTGTTTCTTAGAACTGAAATTTGACTTAAATGAATCAAATACACACTTTACAAGTTAACTTTTCTACAGGCAAGTGGGTATTTGCCATGATTTTTGTTCCAGTTGTAGGAAATTGCTAAGAAGAGTGAAGACAAGGCTTGAATTAAGTTCAGTTCTTGAAATAGGAACACTAATAATTTCATTGTAGGAATTGCCTGTAAATATTGGATTTTGAATGTGTGGTCTGAAATGATTTCAGATGCTGTTAAGGAAAATCATCAGAATCCACATGAGTATCATAGAGAAGAAATAAGAATGTAATTGTACCTCCAGTTTGGACAAGCTGCCCTGGGGATGCAGAACGGAGACCCTGGTGCGGTCTGTTCCCAGAGCTCTGAGCAGCTGGATGCTCCATAAAAATGGAATTTCCCACCAGGATTCTCTCCTGTGCTCTGGTCAGCCTCGGTCTCTGACCTTCACTGAGCTCCCCAACGCTGCCATCAGAATCCTGCAGAGAACACCAAAACCACAGCACACACAAAAACCCAGTGTAAGTCTTCCAAACCCAGGCATTGTTTTCTAATTACATTAACCCTGAAAGCACTTATAAACTTAAGTTTATTCTATTTGCTTGGTTAAAGAAAACAAGCCCTGGAGATACCATCAAGATTTGAAGTTAAGATCTACATTTATCAGTACTGGACAGAAAAGAAACACTTGCAGCCAAACATCATTTATTTTGTTAGTGGTATCTCAACATCATCAGAAGCTAAGTTTCATTTTTAGCACACGAAGCCTTTGATGTTATAGATTTGGCCACTGTTGACTGCCTGACCTTGAAACATTGGCAGCATCTAAAAGCTATTGACTCTCTGCACTTCGTGTCAGATAAAAGCTTCAATTTTCAAGCAGGTTTGGAGGGCACTAAAAATAGGGATGGCTCCCTGGCTCCCGACTTTCAAAGCTGCAGGTTAAAGCCAGCTTGGTTCCATATAGGAAAACAGGTGGAATACACACACACACACACACACACACACACACACACATGCACAGTATCACTCTAAAGCAATCCAGGAAACATCCAGGAGAATGTTGACTCTCCTCTAAAGGAGAAGGGACACCCGCACACACCTTGCCAGAATCTGGGGGGATTTTATGAGCGCCTTGTATGGACAGACTGAGCGGTCTGTGACTACGGGAAAGGGGAAAAGCAGATCAGAGCTGCATTTGTAACTGGCAGTGCTGATGAGAAAATGTCACTGCAGTTACAGGCAGGCACGGGAGTTAACACTGTAGAAAGCTTTTCACCAAGTCCAGCTAACAGAGCTCACCAGCAAAATAAAGAAAGATAAAGGAACAGCTAAGGAGGTGAGTCAAGCTGGTAATTATTTAGACTAAACTGACCAAGACAGAAAGAAGAAACTGCATTATGCATCGGTAGCATCACAAAAAAAGCAGTATCTGCTGTAAATAAAGGTGCTCACGAACCATTGCTGCAGCATTCAGAGTTCATTTCCTTCAAACATTCCTCCAGCTATGTCAGTTAGCATGAACACCCCCTCCAAACTGCTATTTTCCAACACAGAAATAACTCAGATGTGTGACAAAAAAAATGTGATGCAGATAATTACATTTTTCAGTGTCTCTTTTTTTTTTCTGCCAGCTGAATAGGAATTTTTGAGGTTTTGTTCCAAGATCACTATCAACAGCATGTGCAAAGTACATGTAAACACTTGCTGAGTTGTTTTCCATAGCTGCCTCAAACACTCCTGTGGCTGTTAAATGCAGTGTAGTCGTACTGTTAAACCTTCCACCTGTACTGCTGAAGTGACAGAAAATTCCCTGGTGCTCCAAGTGACAGGGAGACCTGGGACATGGGGACACTCACACACACACCTGGAAAACGAGGCACATATGATGGACAGTTTGTTTATAACACTGAGACTTCAGTGTTTTTAAAGAATTCTTACACAAGAACGAAGCCAACAGAAGTGGGATCACTTGGAGCAGGGAATGAAGTGTACGAAGCTGCTCTACAGCCAACAGGAAGGATAAGCTTGGGATATTTTATCTACTTTTGAGCAGGAAAGAATCACTTCAAAACTACTCTACTGGAAAGCCAAGGACTGTAAGTTACCTCCAAGTGGTCTCTTCCTTCTTGTGCAAAAACAGGTGCTTGATTTAATTTGGTTAAAATAGTCAGGACAGGATCCGTGTGACAGCCTTTACCCGTTTTCCTCATCACCTGCCCTTCACTTGGAGGATCATAATCCTAGAACAAAGAAACAATCAAAAAAAAAAAAAAAAATCCACATAATACATGTTCCAAAACTGGTTTTTGGTAGGGATTTGCATCATTCTTACTTCAGTTCTCAACTAAGCTTTTTTTTAACATTAAGTTTCCACACTGAGAACTTATGTCGTGAAAATTCAAGCATTTAAAAATAAGCAAACAGATGACACACTGTTTTCTTTTACCCACAGACATGCACATTCTTTATTTGATACAAAAACCTGCAACATTTAAAGAGGAACAGGGTCCTTCAGACCTCCAAAGGTCAGGGAAGCAGTTAAATCCTGACACATCCTTTGCTAGCAACAATCTGGCTGCAGAGCTGCTCTTACCAGCGAGGAATTACTTTCCTCAACCAAACAGCCTGGATTGAGGATGGAGAAATATTAGAAGGAGCTACAATCCAGCTGACAAAGAGAGGGAAGAACATCTCAGCAGGCCAATGTTCCTCTGAGGGAGAGAACTTTCATTCACGTTCATCTGCTATTTTTAAGCCCAGAGTTTAAGAGAGGAGGTTGTGGCAGACAGAGGAGGCACCCTAAGATCTGCCAGCTCAGGGCACAGTCTCACAACGGTGGTGGTTGTTTTGGGGGGTTTCTGTGCAGAGCCAGGAGTTGGATTTGATCATTCTTGTGGGTGCTTTCCAACTGAGGATGTTCTCTGATGCCATGACTTGAATGGAACCACGGATATCAGATGGGGAGCTCTGTACAGGTGAGGTGTGCCCATGAATGTGCAGAAATGTGTAGGAAGGATAGGCCAGGAGAAGAGAACTCCTGCTCCAGAACATTCAATTTGCCTTGTGGAGCTTGGAAGGGACCTCTGGAGGTTTTCTAGCCCAACCCAGCTGCCCAAGGCAGCCCTTCTTCCAGTGTTTCGCTGCTCCACAGTAAAAACATCTTTTATGTTTACACCAAATTTCCTGCTTTTCGACCTGTGTCCACTCCCTCTTGTCCTTCACTGGCTGTTCCTTCCTTGCTTCTTTCCACCACTTATTTATACACTGGTGAGGTGCCCCCAGAGCTTTCTCTTCTCCATATTCTCTCCTATAATTTATGTCACAGCTACAGTTTACCAAGAGGCTTTGCACAAAGTCAGAGAGGGAAAGTGCAGGCATTTGAGGAACACCGAAAGAGAAAGGGAATGGAGAATTCCTTGACTTGGGAGACTTCCAGAACCATGGACTACAGCAGACATTGGATAAGAAACTGATGTTTTAAGCAGCTTTAACCGACTCCAGCCTCAGCTAACCCACTTTAATAATTTAATCACACAAGCAATTAAAAGATGGCTCAAAGCTGCAACAGCTCAGAGCACAGCAATGTTCTATTCTGTTTAAGATGCCTTAAAACTAGAAACAATAAAGAAATGAAAGTGCATAATTGCAATCTCTCACCTACAGAAGTATATAAATCATCCAACTCTTTTAAAACATAAATTACTTTGTATAATGTGGTCTTTCTTCCTTTGGTGTTCTGAAATTCTAACACTCTGTGTGAGTGTGCAGTTTAAAAGTGTGAATTAAAAAAGCTGGTGAGTGAAAATGTTTAAAGCACATCCAATTCAGCAGGATGCCCAAGGTGGAACCCACATTATGTCTGATTCTTCATGGAAGAGTTCCTTACCATTTCATTGGCATCTCGGAGAGTACTGGATAAGCTCTCAGCGAGGTTTGGAAGAGACAATCCTCCTTCTGCTAAGGCTGAAAAATATTTTGTGTTACAACTATTAAAAACATTCAAGTTACGAGACAGAAAAACCAAGCTACATTCTTTAAGAAGTGCAACACTGTGCTTTTAGCACATTTGGAAATTTCCACTGCTGATGTCTATTATAGGGACATATTTTTGTATTTCTTTTCATATTTCTTACACTTTGCTTTCAATAACAACTTAGTACCACATGGTACTTAAGCAAGACAAGTCCCAATTATTTTCCAAATTGATCTCGTGACAAAAGAGCAGATTGAATCTTTTTCCTTTAATAAACAGCAGCGTTTTGTTCAGCGACGGGGGAAAAAAGAGCAACGAGGGCTCGTCAATCTTCACGAACTGGGAGTTAACGCTTGCAGCTTTGTGAGAATAAAGAATAATTCAAATTTCCACAGCTGCTTACCTGCTGCAGGCAGAGGCTGTCCATAGGTGAAGAGCACCTCCCCTTCTGAGAGGGGTCTGTCCGTGGTCTCAGTCTCGGTGGGGGTGATGCTGCTCTCCTGTGAGGACACCCCAGAGCTGACCGTGAGCACGGGTGATGGCACCTGGGCACTGCAGGGAAGGGGCTCAAAGGGCCTCCCTGGCAGCTGAGATGGTAAAACCAGGGTTTCTGGCTCCTCATCATTGGCCACTGACATCTCCCTGCAAGGTGAGAACACGCACTGTGAACACGCATTGAGCAGCGCAGACCGACAGCTCAATTCGACGCTGGAAAGGAAATCATTTCGAAGCATTTTTTCTGATGCAAGAGCACAACCTTCTACAGACCAGCTCAAGAGTTAGCATGGTTAAATAATGTCACCTGGGAGTTTCTGGTTGTAACTAAAAATTACCACGCGCATTCCCAAGGAGGTAACACAAAAAATAAAATGCTAATAACACAGTATTTCATTGTCATTCTATGTGCTGCAATACAAGTTCACTAAGTACAGTGTTCAGCAGGGCAATGAATAAGGGCTGATAAATCCTGAGAAAGGCCCTGATTTTGTATTTTTCTCTAAAATGCCCTTCAAGCAATTAAAAGAAAATGAAAACCCCATCCCGGTTTATCTCAAGTGCCTCCTGATACATACATTCAGCATTTCTTTCTGCTGACATTTTGAGCAATATATGTAGAAAGAATATACATATTTCAGTTTTAAGAAACGAGGAAATCGTGCAGCCTGTTGAACTCACACAGCCCTGGGACAGAAGGGTTCTTCAGGGACAGGACTGGGCTTCTCTTCTTCCAGAGGAAGTTCTGCACCATCCCACGGGTTTGGAAGCTTTGGGTTTTCCCCTTTTTCAGCTTGGGAGCCCCATTCTGAGGCAGGAGGGCTCGGGGTGGCTGCTGGGGGAGGTGTGGTGACAGGGGTGACCACAGGGGTGACAACACAGCCCGTGGCAGCTTCAGCTTCAACTCCTGCGTGTGGGAAGCCAAATTTCAGATCTGAAAGGAAAGCAGGAAGCATATCTCAGACGGAGAGAGTCAGTTCTACCAAGCACTTGCAGTTTTTGTGATACCTTTTGAGAGTTGTAAAGACTAGATTAAGAATTGCTTCTTTTATGTGCAGCGTTGGCACCTGAAGAAGTTTGAATAAAAGCTCAATTTCTTCCTCAAGGGAGACTGCTCTGCATTTTAAAAAACTAAGCTGCTTTACTGGAAGAGTGTACATTTGATTTAATTAACATTACAAGCACAGGAAGGAGCAAAAGACAGCTATTTTTCTGATGTGAGAAATTGTGGAGGGGTTGGGAGGGGTGGAAATCACACAGACCATAGAAATGCGCATTAATTTTGAAAATAGAACTGTTACCAAATAAAAGATGTTTGCTTTCTATATAAATTAGCCCATAAATTTTTGTAGAACATGAGTTTCCACTTGAATTATAGCCTCAAGAATATTTATCTTGAGAGATAACATTTCTTTGAAGAAGAAAATTAAAGGCAGTAGATTAAAGCATATTTGCTACTTCTAAACTTCCATCATTATTTTCAATACCTGTTCCTTTCGTTTCTTCACGTTCACGAACATCCCCGCTCGTCTCTGGAGGAGAGGGAGATGAAGCTGGAGTTTTGACCTGAGGCAATTCTTTCTCTGAAGGTGGTGATGGTGGTGGTGTGGCCTGGGGTGTTGGCACTGGAGTAGGCACAGGAGCCTCCTGAGGGGAAGGGAAATCATAAGCACAGTTCTGATCTCAGTGCAGAATTCCTGCCTTCCCAGGAGCCCCAGAGAGAGCTGAGGAAGAGAGGGAGAGGCAGCTCATCACAGAACAGGAACAGCTCCTGCTTCACGGATCCAGCTCCTCCAGGAAGCTGCACCAGGACAAAATATATGAAAACCAGTGAATCAGGCATTAAAATGATTAAATTGGGAAATCATTATGTATAGAACAGAAGTGACTGCTTCAGTTGGAAGGGAACTACAATCATCATCCAGTGCAACTGCCTGACCAAAAGCTGGAATTCGTTGTTAAAAGCACTGTCCAAATGCCTCTGAAATACTGACAGGTTTGGGATGCCAACCACCTCTCCAGGAAGCCTAATACCACGTCTAACCACCTCCTTGGTAAAAAAATGCTTCCTAATGTCCAACCTAAATAGGAATTCTATTACTATATGGATTTTAATAAAGCATTTGAGACAACATTAAGCAAGCAAATATTTCATGACACGGATAAAACTGAGTCAGTGTGATGATTTTATGGTAAGAAGAGTCAGCTAAAAGAAGATTACAAACAAAGCAGTAACCAAGACAGCAAAGCACTAAAAGAAGCACAAACAGAATTGTGATGGTCCTTAAAAAGATGGCAGCACTGCACATAAACCTGACAAGCAAATATGATGGTTGTGGAGGAATATGCTGGACCTTTCTGGTTTTTTTCCAGCCCTGTCCTCTGACCTTTCATAAAGGAAACGATGCAATGAGGCTGTAGGAAGACTTCCAGGCTAGTTTCTGAAGAGTATGTCCTCAGGCTGCTGATTTTTATTAAAATTTCTCATGGCAAGTGGAACCTGCCAACACATTTGGCAGCTCCCACCCAACCGTGTGACACTGTGAACACCAAAGAACTCCGTAACAGCCGAAATTCAGTTCCAGATATGAAAACTCACAGTGGGAAGGGAGAAATCAAGAATGTATAAACTGCATTCTCAAGAACTTCTGCTGTAGACTGAGCACAAACAGAAAAAAGAATTTAAAAACTTTTCTAGCTATCCTTTAACTTGTGCTATCATGCCACAAAACGTGGAAAGACTTTAAAAAAAACTTAATTAGCTACCTGGGATTCCAATAAAGGCAGGAGAGAATCATTACCACAGCTCAAGGCATTGAGGAAACCCCATCTTGGAGACCACATTAAAATTAAAAATGTCTATTAGCATTTTAGTGTTACCTGTGCTTGAAACCAATCTAAACTGGAAAACATCAAAGCGCTGCCCAGCAGCAAGAGTAAAAAAAATGGTTCACATATGGATGGTTGCTTTCTTTAGGCCAATCAAACAAAGGCCAAAGAGGAGAAAACCAATCTCCTGAAGTGCACAAATATAAATAGCAAGGAAAACCCAACCACTTCAGCCAAAGGATATTTCAGTTTCAGCTGAGAGAGAAACAAAAGGGAGATCAGTAAACGTAGAATGGACAACAGGAGAGGTTTCTGAGCATCAGAAGAACAAGCTGAGAGGAACATCTGGACCTCCTCAATCTGTAATGGAGGGGAAGAGATGCTGGGGGGCTGAGGCTAAGCCCTCAGCAGTGAAACCTTGACTTTTGCCCATGGAATCACCCCTTTGTCCCCTGCAGCAGGCAGGAGGAGGTGTTTCAGGCTAACTGCACTGCAGCAGAACAGAATGACTGATGCCACTTTCAACAAAGCCTTCCAGAGCTGGATTTCTAAGCACAGCAATTTCCACCAGCATCCCAAAGACGTTACACAACACCAGATTGCAGCACAGTCATGTTGTTATCAAAGTAAGAGCCAGCTGTCATTTGATTACCAAAGGGAACACAGGAAATTATCCTGTATTACAGGAAGCTCTACTCATCAATTAAGCATTTATTCAAAACTACTGAAGTCAAAACTCAGAAAGAATTAATAGTCATTTTAACAGACATTAAAGAATGGCTGCAAGCCCGTAAGACCAAAAATAACATTGCTCTCAGCTTCCATTTCTTCTTAGATGAGGAAATTAATTTCTTCCCCTCTCATTTGGTTGCAAGAAAGCAGAATAACTGTTTTTGGTTGAAAATAACACGAGCTATCTTTCAACAACGTGAAATTAATACCGAGCCCCTCAGAAGTTCAGTAGAAAAGCTTGAATAAAACAGATTCTTACCATCACTGTGGTTGTGCTGGGAGGAACACTTGGATCAGGAACTGTTGTCTGAGCCTGACTGTCACCCAGCATGGTTGCAATGGTCTCACTGATAGCCTCCTTTACAAAATTAGTTATCATTTCTGAGTCCACGGGGACACCAGCATTGACAAAGTGCTGAAATCCTTCACCACCTGCGACTTCAACTGAAAATGAAGGAATGTGAAGCACACAGCCAGGTCTCACTTCCTAAAATCCATGTGCTGTACTGCAGCCACTCACTCTCCATGAAATTTTAAATATGCCTTAGCAGAAAGTGATCTTTTTTTAACCTTCCAGATAAACACCAGTAGAGAAAAATCAGGAGCATAAAAGAAGGGAACAGCAAAGGGCAGTGACATCACAGGGGAAATGTTTTTCTCTCCATTCTCACACATTCATAACAGAAGTAATTTTTGACATATCCATTAAAAAAAGAAAGGCAAATAAACATTACAGGCTCAGCAAAATGCCAAATGTGATTTAGGTGGCCAATAACAGAAGGTGATTGGTACAGCACTGTTATTCTTTGTTTTCTTTTTATTTTAGACAATTTGTTTCAATGGCCTCGTAACACTTGCTCCGTCTCAACATAAATTCAAGTGTGCACTGCTGTTTTTCAGATTCACTGGTTCAGGATTACCCATCCTTAGGCTGAGGCAACAGCCACCTACACAGCTTGTTAAAATTAGCCAAAAATTGAGATAATCCATGTGCTGAGAACAATAATTCCTACTTACCAATGTCAGGGGATGCAACCTCACTGTCTTCACTCTCTGAGCTCATGCTGGGCACCGTTTCTTTCTGAGCTGGGCACATCTCACTGATAATTTTTGCCATTAGCTCTTGTTCCACCCTGGCAGAATAAAACCCATTTAAGCATCAGCAAACACCAAGACACCTAAGAGCATACAAAAGAGCATTCTTGACATAAAAATGCAAGGCAGCTCAAAGGAAAATGGATAAGGGAAAGGAGGTGAGAAAGAAAAGGAAAAATCATTAAGGAATCATTCTTTCTTGCATATATATATATATATATATATATATATATTCTTTGCCACTTTGTTAAACTGCAACTCACCAATTTATCAACTTGTTTTCTATGGTTTCTCTCCTTTGAATACGTTCTTCCAAAATATCAGCAGGCTGCTGAGGAGCAGAAGCCACTGGAGGAAACAAAGGACCATTGCATGGCGGCGAGGCCACTTTAAACTGGCCATTAAGCTCCAGAAGAGGCTCAAGGAATTCTGGAATTTCATCCTTCTCCTCTTCCTGATCCTAATAAATAAGCAGTAAATTAAGTTATGGTAGATTTCTGGAAGAGAATGTCATTGAGGTAGCTGTCAGGTTTGGGTTTTTTTTTTCTTTAAGAAACATTTGTGGATGTACGACAGCACACAAACCACACTCTCCCTCCTCAGTGTTAATTGATACAACTCTAAGCTTAGCAAATCATAAATCTGTAGAGGTATAAAGCCATAGGAATTGCTCAGTAAAACATGATTTGGCTCATATTTCCTGCCTGTGCTGCACAGGGCAGGGAGCCAGTGGCAATGCTAATACTTGAAAAATTTACTCGTGACCTACGTCAGGTTTTCTTTAATGTCACACCAGAAATGTTCCTCCTCTAAACAAAAAAAAAATAGCTTTAGGAAACATTCTACAGTTACTTGTTGGGTTAGGGGGTTTTTTGTTTGTTTGGGTTGGGTTTTGGTGTTTTGGTTGTTTTTCTTAAGGTAAATCAAACTTGTCCTTTAGTCTCCAGTCTGAAAAGACAAATTCACAAAAGTTAACGAGCATGTAGCCAATCAAAACTCTAACAAACTTGCCAGCACTGAAAACAAGACATTAAGAGTTTACACACATGTCACACGTGTGTTTACACTCCCATTAACTTCAGCTGCTGAAAGTCAGAAGGTATTTCTGGGCAACAATTCAGGCAACCCTCACAGACATCTCGATTTTAATGTTAAAGTGCTATTTCTAAAAAGTTAGAGAAGTGACTTGGTCTGTTAAAATATTTGGGTTTTCCCAAAGATCTCTCTCTCCTTTTCCCCCCGAGCACGAACACAGCACCAAGTCCCAAAAAGCAGCCACTAACCCATCATATTGTAATGTCTCCTGATGAATGAGAACCTGCAACCTCCACTTCTAATGTTAAAAACAAATGTCTGTAATAGTAAAATGATTCTCTAAGAAGAAAATTTGGCATGCCAGGAAGAGATGAGGAGCTGAGCCCTGAATTACCAGTGAGAAATATGTGATGGTGCATAAAAGCTCAGTGTAAATCCATATTTTCTAAAATTAATCTCCAACACAGTGAATGGAGGAAAAAGAATCTCCTTTTCCCTTATATAAATTAAACTTACTTATCTATGAAAAAAAAAAAAAAGAAAAAAAAATCTAAAAAGAGAAAGAACAGAGAAAGGAGGGAAAAAGTAACATTTCTCTGTCTCCTTTGCCAGCCCAGCATTAACACATTTTTTTTTTACCTCAACACATTTTAAAACTGCAAAGTCAGAGAGGTCCCTGATGGATATTACACAAAGAACTACTGGGTCTTCCTGGATCTTTAAATAGTGGTAATATTCAACAAGAGAGAAAACCAGAATATGTGCATTTGGGTGACAAATAAAGATCTTTAAACCATTCTAGGCATAGAAATGAGCAGTGAAGTTAAAGTCAGAAGGCCCTGGGTGCCCTGCAAACTGCTCAGCAGTTCATGCTGCTGGGATATGAACAATAATTCATTCTGACAGCAAATGTAAAGATGTCTTTGTCCAGCATTTCACGACGCATTTTCCTCTGCCTGCATTACTCCATAAATTTTCTCTGATGCTGCCTATTTAATACCTCTGAAAGTATGCAAAATACAAACATCTGGATTAAATAAAGCAAGTACACACAATACATCTTACATCTATTTAGTAACTCTTGACAAACTTTTGCAGCTCAACTGCATTTCTAAAATATTTTATATTTTATAGAGTACAAATCCAGAATAATGCACAAAATTACATTCATTTGGGGGTGAAATAAAAAGAACCCTGAATAGTCAGTATTTAATTATACAGATTGAACTTGAACATATATCAACTTCTAGACCAATCTTGAATAATCTGCACTAAATTCTGCATTTTGCTTCCCTGGAGACTGTTGAAAATATCTATCACAACCCCCAATCAAAACATAGCATAAATTAGAAAGTCTTTCAGATATGATTGGAATATTAATCACTGTACTTTATTATAAAAGTATCAAGCCAAAATTCTACTTCCCAAATTACATTCAGATAATTAACAAAAAAAAAGTTTGAAATTATTCGATGTTATAGACTGGTTTTGTTCCATTACCAAACAAGTACATGCAGAGTCTTTTATTAAAGACTCCTGAAACTTGAGCCCTGGATTTCTTCCTGATGGATTTCTAAAGCAGCAAGGTCAGGCTGCATTGCAGGTGCCACCTGTGAGCTTCGGTCTGAAGAGTGAAGTGTGAAAATATCGATGTTCTGCCCAAGAGCATCAGTGGGAAATGGAGGCTGAGGAAAACACATTTACTCTGAGCTCTGCAGGTTCCATATTTCGTTGTGGCATTCAGATTGGAAGCAAAAATGCTGAGGAAAAAAGCCCCTACCTTGCAATTAGGGCATATTCAGAGAGAGCAAAAAGTGCATTTAATCTGCAATCCCAGGAAGTTTGCTAAAGGAACTGCAGGATGTGGCTGCTTGTAAGAATTTGAGAGCAGACTCAGTAAATCTGAAGAGTCAGTTGTGGGCTCGTGTGAGCTGAGCAAGTTCCTCACTCTGAAATAACCCCAGAATGACCGAAGGGTTTGGGTGGGAAAGGACCTCAAAGACCATTTTGTTCCAAAGCCCAGCCATGGGCAGGGACACTTCCACCAGACCAGGCTGCCCCAACCTGGCCTGGAACACTTCCATGGAAAACAACGGCAAAAGGTAACAAAAACAAACAAAAAAGGAAGATATTTCACACAAATACTTATCCTACTCAGTTCTAACAGAATTCAGCTTTCATAATAAAAGAGGAGTGGGGGGAAGACAACAAAAGCTGTTTTTTTGCATAGCATTTTATGCAGATACTTTCATGAATCT
The DNA here is from genome assembly GCF_015227805.2 of Hirundo rustica. NCBI lineage: Eukaryota > Metazoa > Chordata > Aves > Passeriformes > Hirundinidae > Hirundo > Hirundo rustica. Next base: position 4,698,156 of record NC_053455.1, on the reverse strand, counting down.
GAAGACTCTTTTATAACAATAACTTTGCTTTCTTTTGATGTCTGAAATACCCCTGCCACTCCAGAGACTGATTTTATGCTTCCCCATTGTGTTTGCCTTGCACATTTTTAAGAACATTGGCTGTGTGGTCATAGGCCAAACATATGTTTCACTTGGAACATTTTTGATATTGTGGTTAAAATAGATCCCATTGCCAAAACTAAAAGATAAAAGCAATCCAGGGGAAAAAAAAATGAAGGGAAAAAAAAAAGAAAATATGAGTAACTATTATTCACATCATAAAAATTTACCATTGCAGCATTTTTTGATAGTTCCTAAAATTATTTCTTCAAAGCTTTCTCCTTGTGCTAACAGAAGAACAATGTCCACAGAGATTTAACTCCTCCCCTCCAATAATAGAAGGTAGTTTTGAAACTATAAATGAATAAAGTATTTGCACACTTCTGATGGGCAAACCATCAAATTAGGGCTGTTTTAATGAACTGATAATGTTAAATGATTAACTCATTTTAAAAATAAATCTACCTGTAAGCTCTAGGGTTACTATTGATGTACACTCTAATCGTGGGATCAGGAACATATAGAAGTAGTAAAAAGAATACAATTTTGGGTGAATTTTGATTACACACAGTAAGTTTTGTTCAGTAAAGTGAAATGCAGGCTGGTTCACCAACCTTGAGTGTTTCTCAGGACCCCCAAGACAAGAGGTCAGCTAACCAAAGAAAGGATCTGCTACCTAAAAAAAATTAAACTGTGAAAGAGGATCTCAAATAAACCTGTGTTACCAGAAACAACAACATTGTCAGGAATTTCTTCTTAAAGTCTAATTCCAACCCAGTCCTCTGTCAGCTTGAAGCCATTCCCCCTTGTCCTGTCCCTCCATCTCTTGTCCAAAGTCCTTCCTGGAGCCCCTTTAGGCACTGGAAGGTGCTCCAAAGTCTCCCCAGAACCTTCTCTTCTCCAGGATGAAGAACCCCAGCTCTCTCAGCCTATCACTATATTCATTACATGCAGAGTTTTAAATTGTAAAGTCTAAGTACTGTAATCACTGCTGATTTTAGAGAACTACTTGTATTTCTAGTGGATTCTAACATATCCAAATAAAAGCTAATTTTAGCTTTTTACTCTAATTTTTCAAAAGCTTCTCTACTCACCAACACACAGTAATTTCTAAGATCCTCTCTAACACTGTAAACAGTTCAGTATTGCTCACAAAGTGTGCTTTTAAAGCTGCTAGGAAAGCAAAATACTTTCTTTACATTATGTGTCCAGTTTTGACAGAATAATATAAAACAAATATAAAAATTATTAAAAGGAAAAGACCCCTTTGCAATGGGATTACCTGAATGACATCAGTAACATCAATGAAGTTATTTCCTGGAAACTTTGTGTCTTCCTCTTCACTGCGCACTTCTTCTGGAGTCTTACAAAGACAGATTGCAGTTGTTAGTTATTTCACCTTGGGAGGGGTGGAAATGCATTAGCAGAAAACCTTCATGACAAGAATCAATTAAATGACACCTTCCAATATCCCAGGTTGTTCCAAGCCCCATCCAGCCTGGCCTGGAACACTGTCAGGGATGGGGCAGCCACAGCTTCTGTGGGCAACCTGTGCCAGGGCCTCCCCACCCTCACAGACAAAGATTTCTTCCTCATGTCCAATCTGTCAGTTTGAAACCATTCCCCCTTGTCCTTACTCTTGTAAATAGTCTCTGTCTTTCCAGTAGTGTCCCTTCAGGCTGCAATGAGCTCACCCCAGAGCCTGCTCTTCTCCAGGCTGAACAATCCCAATTCTCTCAGCCCTTCCTCACAGCAGAGGTGCTCCACCTCTCTAATCAACTTGCTGGGATGGAGTAATAGGATTTTAAATACAAATCATTATCTTAATCCAGCAGCTCTGTCTGATTCAGTGAATACCTGGATCACAGGACACTGGAGGAACTAACCCCTGAAGTCAGGAAAAGAGAATGTACAATAACCACGAAGCCTTCACACACTCTGTCCTTAGCACACAGCAGTTACCCTCCGAGCTGCACAAAAACCTTCCTGGCTGCTCAGATCAAGATTAAAAACACTTCTGGAAAGTTGTAGGGAAAGAGAACAGAGTGGCCACTCCAACGCCACAGGGCCCTGGGGCTCAGAGCCCACACCACTGACCACTGGCCAAGCAGCAGAGGGAGGGATGAGGAACATCCTCAGAACACTAAAGCCAGTGAAAACAAGACAGGCACGGGCCAACAGGGATTATAATTCTTTACAGGACACAGGAACAGTGTTTTTCTTAGAGTTTTACCACGGTGATAATTTAATCTTGGCAGAAGAGCATCTTTCTACAATTTTTCACTTTCTTAAACAAATACCTTGTACTATAAATCCTTTAGAATAATTACTGCATTTTTCCTAGAACTGTCTAAAGGAAGACAATGAGAACTCTGCAGCAATTTAACTTATCTCCCTTTTGAACAAGTCTGACTTGCCAGATAATCAGTACCTGTATTACAGCATCGACAGGAGGGAGCAGAGGATCAGAGCCTGCAGGAAGGTGACTTACACTCTCACTGGCACTTGAAGCACTGTCAATATCAACATTTGGTAACACCTAGGACAGAAAAAAAAAGCATCAATATAAAAATCTATATATTAGCTTGGCTATTAACATTGAACTTTTTAGGGCTTTTTTTCTTCCACCTGCTTCTGAGCCAGTAAAATTCAATGCTCTCCTTTTCTCATGCCTGGATCTGATATCCACTTGGCTCTGAAAATCAAATTACTGTAATGTCAAAAACTAACACCAGAAATAGCCCCCTCTTCTCTTGCAGTACCTGGTTTCTCCTGTTCTCTAATTCCCTGACACTCTGCCTTGCATGGAACAGGAGGTGAGTGTATCTGTAATTATTACCTATAACAGTCAGAGCAGAGCTGTGTTTGACCTGCGATTAATTTAGAAGATCACAACATAGTTTGTAATCAAGGCATGTTCATTACAGCATTAAAATGCGTTGTATTTCTGTTAAGAACAAAGATTTCAATGCTTCATCCCTTTGGGAAAAGAAAAATCACCTTAAATATTTAAGAACCTGGTGAAATAACAGCAAAATGCAGGTGGGTGGAGTAAAGTGACACAGCAAGGGAACAAAGCACACAACACTCTACCTGTGTTTAACTCTGAGCTCCATGAATCATTTGTGCCTGAAAGGTGTGTGGGGGAGGGGGTGCAGTCTCAACAATTGGAATCCAAAACAATGAACACATAAGAAACATTCACTTCCTTGACAACAGGCTCATGTAAAAAGTTTAAAACAACAAACCCCAACCCACTAGGTAAGGACTGCAAGGGTTGATTAAGCAGGAGTGAAACCCTTGGGCTGACAATCATGCTTGAAACAGAAATCTTAAAGGCCAAAGCAATCATCCAAGAAAACTGACATTTATATTTATACTTCTTTTATTCCAAGTTTGTTCTGGCTCAAAAATCTCATTAAAAAAAAAAAAAGAAAAAAAAAGAAAGCGTGACATAGATTTTACAAATGCCCTGCATAGGTGACTTAGGGAAGAAATAGTTTTCTATTTTGGTCAAATAATAAAGATAATTGTTAAAATATGAATAAATATATTACTATAGCATGAGACCTGCTTGGTCCTTCCGTTCCATATTTTTTCTAGTTCTTATTGAAAACCATCCACTGGTGTCAAGGTGTGTTACTGATGGATCAGGCTGCCTGTAGTTAGCACTCATTAAAATAAACAAAACAAATCATCATCACTCTTGATATGTACCTGCACAGAGAGCTGAGGTGGGTCCTTCTTCTCTGATCTCATATCTATTATAGCTATATTTGGTTTTTTCACCTCGACTGGAGGCTTTGGTTGCACCTGAGGAAGGGAGGTTGTAACAGTGACAGGGTGTGGTTTATCTATCACCACTACAGCTGGCTGCAGTAATGAGTTGCTGCTTTGGGTTTGACCTAAAGACAGTTAAAAAAAAAAAATAAATTAAAACTTCATATATCCATCTGCAAAGCCAGTAAATGAATAAATTAATTAAAATCATATTGTCCATGTTTTGAGATTCTGTGTGCAATTACAGACCAATTAAAAAGCCCCCTATTAACATTAGCTAAACTACAGTAATTCACCCGCTAATTTTAAGCTTTCCCAGCAGAAACTGTCAACTCAACACTACCTGGTTTTAAAATTATTCACTTTCCTTGACTCTGGTGACATCTACTGCTGAAAACGAGAATTGTGTTTGCCATACAAAAACTACAGCTCATCACACCCAAAGTATAACCTTTAGTATATTACACTTAGTACAACAACCCACAAGTTTTTGTCTGAGACAGCCTTTAAAAAAAATAATTATTTCAATGCCTATAGAGTATCAACCCTTCTCAAAACAAGCCCAAAAATCCAGAAGTCATGAGAAGGAATTTACTGTGCTTGGCACAGCTCTACTGAAATTGCTGGGCTGAAGTCATTGCAAATGTTGAGTTCAAGTGATTATATGGATACAAAACTGAAAGAACACGGAGCCTAAAACCAAAATGAACCAAAAAAAAGTACAGCTAAGCAACTAATTGCTCTGTCAGGGTGTCACCAGAGATCCAGCACTAAGGATGAGGAAAACCAGAACATTTGCAACCGATCCCTCGGATTTCCTACAAGAAGGGCAGGTGCAAATCTCCTGGAACGGTTTGGGATGGAAGGGACCTTAGAGATCACCTAATTCCAACCCCCAAACCCCCTAAGAAGATAAAAGCTGTATTTCCATGGAATAGCAGCGATTAACCTGCACACAGTCTTCTCCAGGTTATCTGCTCCTACCTAGTGGAATAGCCATGGGAATGAGGTGGCCTTCCAGAGGACCAGAGGCAGCAGGGACGTCTTGGCTGGGGCTGAAGAGGTACTGGTTTGGCTGCTGGGGAAGGGCATACACAGCCTGCTTCTTCTGGGGGCTGCTGATGACCTTCTCCGTGTGAGAGGAGGTCTGGGTCTTTGCTGACTTCACCTTTGTGCCTGAAACAAAAGCAGATGAGCTGCAGGTCACAAGGCACGCACAAACCCAGGGACAACACCCTACTGAGCCAAGCCTTCCCACTGAATCCACTGCAGGTGTTTTGCTGTGGGATGGGGGGAATGAAGGAGGGAGTACCAAAGGGCAGAACCTGAAAGAGCTACAGGAAGATAGATAGATGTCTCAGTATTGGCAGCAATGAAGGAGTTAAAATTGCAATTTTTTTTTTTTTTTTTTTAAGTTGAATCTAGCAGGTAAAGGCACAGAAACATGAAAAGGACCGAAGAACAGCAGTAAGCTGGAACGAAATGTGTGATTTAGCAGCTAAGAAGAAATCCATGAGTAGAGTCTGAAATTCGGAACTGAACGTGTGATTTAGCAGCTAAGAAGAAATTCAGAACTCAGGTTTGAAATGCAGCCACAAAACTGACAGGTACTCAGAGGAACAGGTATAATCTGTAAATTCCTGGTTTAACAACTCTCTGCTACTGCAAAATGAAGCCATAGCTAATACCCAAAATCTTGACTTCCATCATCAAGGAAAAGCTGATTTTTTGGTCCAGTTTTTCCAAGTGTATTGTAAATAGCCAGCCAGAAGTAATTTATAGGTAAAAATGTCCTAAGCAAAGAGCAGAGGAGAGCATTTATTGCAATGTGCGTTTCTCACCTCGCAGTCATGCAAGGTCTTACTCAACTTACAGCAAACAACGCATATTATTAAGGAAATTATTAATATAAATTGATAAATACTGCTTAAAAACTTCCCCCCCAAAAAAGTCAACAATCAGGCAGAAGTGCTTCTACTGTTATTTTGTAGGTGTTAGGATAACGAATCTGAAAAGAAACATGCTGGTAACTAACTTCATACCTTTATTACAGCCAAAAAAATGTCATCTTACTCCTCTGTTGTTTCGAATAATCACCTCCCTGTACCTGCAGCCAGTTAACACATGGCAACAAGCACTTTTTAGCTCTGCTCACATTGAACAGCCTCCTAATTAATTGAAGAATGAAAGTCAGTGATTATAAAATACGGGGATGATAGAGATTGATAACGTGACTTTTGTTAGATGCAGACAAAGCAGGTAAGACAGTTCACTCGTGAAGTGAAAATTCACAAATTATGGGTTGTAAGCCTGGAAACAAGAACAAGACATAACTCCTCAGTGAGCAAATACAGGTCAGAGAGAAGCATCTCTAGAAAGGGGTTTATGGTCATGTTGGGTAAGCAATGGGATGAGAAATGCCTTGGTCAACAGGATAAATGCAACCCCCAGAACTCTGAGAGGGAGCAGGAGAAGACTTCAATAGATGATAACTCTGCACTCAGCACTAATTCTATATCTCTGCAAATATTAAAATAGATTGGATATTAACAGGCACTCCTGATTTTTTTAAGGAAAAATCACCTGGAAACTGAAGTAGCTGCAAAGTGAAGCCAAAACCTCCCTACAAATCAGATAATAAATCTGAAGCGTCCTGTTTGCTTTTGAAGCACGAGGTAATTTGCCATGGGAAGAAGCAGAATTTCTGCTGTCTTTACATGATGAGTTTGTGCCTTTCTGCAGAGCACAGGTTAACCAAAAAAAACTGTTCTGCAGTCAGACAAATTACTGGACTCTGTAACATAAATAGATACAGTTCAGAGGCTTGTGATTTAGAAGAGGTCATACTACATGATCCAACAGTCCCCCTTGGCCTTGAACTTTTGAGTAAAAGCAGAAATTGGCAGTGTATCTGTAATGCTGCCAACTTGTAAAAACAAGGTTTTCACAGTGAGAATGATTAAGTACTGTATACACACAGCACCTCATTTTAATTGCTTTCAACTTTTCATTTTTCCCTGCAAAGTTTATTTGCACTGGGCAGAAACTAGACATTTAATTAAACTCAGCTTTAAAAAAAACAGTGTTTTACATGTATTTATCAGTCCACATTATGCAAGAAAACAACTCCAGCTTTTTTTTTTTTTTTCTTCAGAAATGATCTCTTACTCATAAAAGTGTTAGTTGATTTTTTTTTCCTAACTTCTCATAAGTAACCAAGCATTAGTCACCATAGTTTATTTGCAAAGAAAATGGTTGAGAGTTATAAAATGACTGAAAAGAGACTCTCCAGATGGCCATTTCAGTCTTAAACAAACATCCTTATTCTAACACTAATTTAAAACAAGCTCAGTGGACTGCTCTAACGAAATAGAGTCATTTACCAAGTCTGGATTTTGCAGCCAATCAAACCCAAGGCCAAATATTTCCAATAATTTTGAAGCCTTTATCACCTGGTTCATGGAGGCCAGGAAGGGAATCTGTGGCTGCAGATCTGCGAAGGGAAGAACTCACCACGCCTAATGTGAAAGAGTTTTGTTTATTTCCTTTTTTTTTAAGTAAGAACCTGGTGCTTTGAAGTGCTCATTCAACCTTGGTGCACTTTATTTACACTCCTGCTACAGAGGAGCACAGATCTGATCCTAATTTTATTATTTATACTTTGCTTTGCCATTAACAGCTTCTTCTAGAACAGCACAAGTGTTTTGTCTTCATGAGACCCACGTGAAACACCACGGATGATCCTTCCATTTTATTGGCAAGGTATAGGAAGGGACAAAAATGAAGCAATTTGATCAAGAGTCAAAGAGGCAAAGATAAATAATGCCAGCATCAAACAAGCCTCAGTCTCAGTTAAAATCTGAAGAAAAATCAGCTTGGGAATAGGGCATTCATTGGAGTGCTGCTCCTTTACACAACATGGAAAAAATTCCCTTCTTCCCTTAGATAAGTACACAAGGGGGTGTCTTATTTTATTTTCTCTCATGATAGACAGAAAACCTTAACTTCCATAACTCCAGCCTGATATTAAACAGAGAAACAAATGTTCTGGTGGCTTTACTGTTGCAAGCACAGGTTTTGCTCTGCAGCATGACTTCATGGCTTGGAAGGGAAGCGCTCTGGGAAAAGGCTATCCAGAGTTCACCGTGTTTGCCAGCAAAGAGCTTTGAAGCTGTTTGTCACACACAGGAGTTCTGGAAGGTTGAAGGCAGCATTGATCCAGGGCAGTTTTCCCTTTCATGTCTATTTGCTTCCAACAGCAAAAAGCTGAAGCACAGGAGCAGCTCGTTCCAACTGCACAGAACCTGCACCTTTCCATTTCACTGGATTCAACTGGTGCTTTCAAATGATCAAATGTTCTATTTGTTATAATTACATTGGGCAGGGGGGCATTCCTTCTACCACTTTATAAGATATTGCTCCTGGAATGATGAAATTGGCCTCCCTCCAAAGGTTATGACCTTCTGCAAAGGACAAGAGCCCGATAAATAGAGAAGAAAATTCATTTAGGAGTCAGCAAAAGCAGAACTGCTGATTAAATATTTTTAAAGAAGTGCCTGTTCTCAATCCAAATCTTTGTGGTCACTGTATCACTGTTATTACTACCCTAAGTGCTTACTAGCACACATTTCATCCAAAAAGATCTATACAGAATAAATTAAATTATAGGTGCACAGCACAGGCAATAGTCAAAACCAGTGATATATCATGCCTCAAACGAGTACACCAGAGGATACACCAAGAAAAGACATTCAAGAGAGGGCAAACAAAATAATACCTAAGTCACAAGGCCGGCAGTTTTCATGTAACAAGGTGTCACCTTTTAGAAAATGGAGAGTTTTGAAAAGTTTTCTAGGTTTTTTTTGCCAGGACTATAACCCACATTTTCCAGGAGGGCGGGGAGAACTGTGAATACTTTCTACCAGTAACGCTTTCTCTCCACAGATCACAACTGGGCTCCAGAGCACAGGTAAGGAAAGTGCCATAAAGACCACATCAAACAAGAGATTCTTGTACTATTTTGAGCACTTGCCACTGAATCTTACCACTGTGGATAACCACAGAATCACAGGATTTGGGTTGGAAGGAACCCTCAGGATCAACCAGTTGCAACCCCCTGCCATGGGCAAGGACACCTTCCACTAGACCAGGTTACTCAAAAATATTAAAATAACGATAATAATAATAATGATGATGATGATGATGTAAAAAATCCCCAGCCTCAAACCCCAGCAGTTCCTGTTTTACAGAGACATGGATATGTTTTACACCATCCACTGCAATGGCTTAAAAACATGATTTCATCAAGTGACTGGCTGCCTTCTGATGTTAATCTCTCGTATTTCACACAGAATATAATGTTTTGACAGCTGTAATAAAAAGCCAGGCAGCATTTTTAAACATGGCATTTAAGACTGCATCAAATGTATTTTCCCTGCATGGGTAACAGCAGCCTAAGTGCAAGAAGCATGGAGGGAGCCAGTTAATATTTTTCCATGGATGCACATCCAATTAACTCCATTGTGCCCACCATCACTTTAACCACTCTTCTTCTTCAGCTTTTCTTCCATCTCCACACTACCCCTTCATCATTATCTTTTCTCCCCAGTAAAATGCTCCACAATGTTTTTTTTTAAAAATACCAGTTAAAGATTATTCTTAGTTTTTGTATTAAGAATCAGGTAACTTTTGAAAAAGTAACTAGGAAATAAAAAAGATCCAATTAAAACATTACTGTTTACTAACTCTGGATGAAGTTTATCTACACTGATCTATGCCAGATATAATCTAGTGTCCCTTTGTAATTACTTTTACACGTTTTTATTAGATTAGAAAATTAGGACCCTCTTATCTTAACACTTTGCCTACAAAACTGGTGAATAGAATTCATTATTAATCAACTAGTAACCTTTATCAATTAAATAATCTTAATAAACTGTCACAGAAAGGAATTCTACTCTGCTTATACTCTAACTGGACGAAGGAATTAGTTGCACTTAGTGAACTTAACCAATGATTCTGATTACATCTTTCAGTATTTTCAAGCTAACAGATGTTGTCTTCATGCCCATATATTTTATCTTTCATATTTCAATTGATGCATTAGAAACAGGAAATTAAATATCAGGCTTCCTTCAGTTTTCAAGTCTCAGGACGTTTCTGAACTCTGAATGAATTAAATATTTAAATGAAAAACCACTGGATAAACACGACACAAAAAATACAAGTCCCAGTGACTTTCATCAAAAACTGAGTTCATTTTTCAACACACTCACTTGTGATTAATTTTAGCAATTCAGCTCATTAAATCTTGGATGACAATAAATACATAATAATACATTTATCATATTTAGAAATAGGTCTTTATTTGACAATCTAAAATAAGTGAGACACACATTTAGCAAAGTCAAGAAACTTCTGGTATTTTTATAGTTTGGAAAAGAGGAGCTTAAATAGAAATAAACTATTCCAAATGGACAGGACCTACAACAACCATCTAGTCCAACTGCCTGACCACTTCAGAGCTGACCAAAAGTTAAATTAAAGTCATTTTCCAAATATCTCTTATGCCCTGACAAACCTGGGGCAGTGACCACCTCTCTGAAAAGCCACTGCAGTTGCTTTATATCGCAGAGCAGATGAATTACAATTAACAGATTCATTTTCACAAGGAATTCCTGGTAGAAAAACTGGGAAGGAACACCTTGTTCCCATCAAAGGATCACTTACCTTTAACAGTCTCTATCAGCTTGGGTCTGGGAAATTTAGATTTGGGAGAGGGCGAGTTGAATCTCAGGTAGGGTCCTTTTTTAAGCGTGCTACGGTGGCCCTGGTAAATGGGTTTCCCATAGACTTGAGATAGATCATCTTCATTTTGGACCAGTATAGTTCCACCTGCAGCTCCCTGATGGACACCAAAAAGGGGGAAATAAAAAGCAGTTTACAAATCTTCATTTATGCAAATTGGAGCAGGACAGAGCAATTGCTCTCATTTCAATCAGTACACCTGCACACACAATTTTTCACATCAATACTGAACGGGTTTTTTTCAGAAAAGAAACCAACTACTTGGCAACTCACGTCTGTCCTTCTTTCTTTGCTCTGCACATTTTCAGAAGAGGAGGTTCTAAAGCTCTGTTTCCTTGTGTTATCTTCCACCTGCTTCTGCAATGGCTTAGCTGCAGACAAAGGCCTTTTTGTCAAGCATCCTTGGATGTTTTGAGTTCTCTCTTTAATTTCTGTCTTGGTCTTCACAGCCTTGAGGTTTTGGGCTTTCTTGTTCCATGGGGCTTTTTGATCATATTTCCCTTGTTCTGAAACATCTCTTGCCATTTCAGTCTAAATAGAAAACATAAAGGTAATAAAAGGAGAGTTTTATCTCCAAGGCTATCAGCAGAGTGTGTGGATAACTCTGAAGCTCTGTTTTTCGTGTTAGCCAGCAACTGAGACCAGGGGGTTTCATTACACAACTACAGTTTTAAACCAGAGACAAATATTTTATTATAGCTGACTGCATGTGAGCAATAATAGGCACTTTCTCATGTTTTCAAGGGGTCAGTAAATCACTTTACTGTAGGAAGAACAAGGCCAGGTGGAAAAAACATTACCACAAAAATCTGGCCTCATTTTTCCAGCCCTACCTGGATTTCCTCACTGATTGTCTTGATCCACTCATCCACAGTCCTTCGGATACGAAGCTCTTCCAAGACATCTCTGAAACAGAAGAAAGAATCATTTTAGGTCAGTGCTTCTCAAATTGCACAGATTTGTTCCTGGGAAAGGAGTGGCCTTTAAATGCTCTAAAAGGAGAAGCCCAGAACACAGACAGTGAGATTCTGCACCTCTAACTCTCCACAAAAGACACCAAGCAAAGCCCATCGAGAGTCCCAACCCCAAATCTGCTCCTGCCTGGTGCCACCCACAAATCCCACTCCCTGCTGGTAAATACTGACATTATTACAAATATTTTAGGAATAAGAGGCAGCCATGTGTCACTTCCCACTTTGATCACAACTGACAAAAACAAGAAAAGAAAAATATTCCAACTTAACAGAAACGCAGATGAGAAATTACTACATGCTCTAAAAGATAATGAGGGCAGGTAGCATGCCTAAAAAATAAAAAAACCTCTTATACATACAGAATAGCTACCTTCCTCAAGAAAAATGCAAGTTTAGATTGTATTTAAATAGAAAAATTCCATTATGATTCAAGCAGGAATATTTAACACAACTAACAAAGCAAAAGTTCAAAAGCCAAAGATCTGTTGTGAGGTGATTAAATTCTGTAAATTTACTGGCTTATGAAGCCTCTTTTAGCTCTGAATAATTAAATTAGGCTTCAATTTTCTTATTAATGCAAGTTGGTATGGAAACAGCGAAATGCCCTGGCAGCAGAACAGTTTGTACAACTGCTAAGGCCTCAGAAATCAGATTTAGGCACCTGCCAAAAATCAGTTCACACCACAAGGGTCAAAAACCATCTAAATTTCAAGAATCAGACAATGACTGCTAGAAGGAGTCAATAAATCCTTTTTGCAGGGAAGAGCACGAGTGTTTCAAAGCCCACATTTGGAAACATCCATCTCACAAAGCACTGAATTGCAGGGTCTGACCTGTTTGCAGTCAAGGAGTTACTGATAGAATACACAGCATCTCCATCTTTTGCATGAGTAACAGCTTCCAGATTCTCCTCAAGGACTTTTTTATTGTTCTGCACTCCTCTCAAAGTCCTTTCAGCATCTGTCAGGATAGACCTTGGCACCTGAACATTTTGAAGGATGGATGGTTTGTTGAGCAGACGACGTTCGGGAGGATCGGGTGCGTTTCTTTCAGGAGGATTTTTTGACTAAAATTGAAACAGAACCTCTAGTTTTTAATCAGAGATTGTTAATTCCCCATTAATCTGTCATCACAAATCAATGCCATCAAGTGAAATGCTGCCCGTGTGCACTATCAGCAACTTCAGTTCCTCAAGAACGTTCATTATGTTGTGAATATATTTAGAGAAGGGAAAGACATCCAGCAGACCTCAAATGGAAGATGATGTGAAGTATGAGAGGCAATGCTAATGAGGCTAATAAACATGTGAAAAGATGGCAATTAGACACATGAAGTATCACAAGCAAATCTCTCCATGTAACAGTAATTAAATATAATTAAGAGCCTAATAAAAGCCCAAGCCCTCTAACTAGATGCACTTGTTTGGCATCAATCTACCCCAAGGAACACCAAGCAATACTTGTAACCTTTAACAAGACAAATTCCTCAGCAGCCCCTTAATCCTCTTTCACTTTTATTCTTTTTGACTTTTCAGAAGGAACAATGAAACCTCTCACTCTGCAGAACCCTTTTACAAAGATAAAAACCCGGCATAAATTAGCTGCTAAGTACAAAAGAAAGGGACACAAACACAGGAAACAAGTTCTCACATTCATTCTCACACTCCTGAGGAAAAACCCAGAGGCCCATGAAAGCTTCATTAAACAGTAAAAAATTTTAAAAGTGATAAATATACATTAAAAACAAACAAACAAGCAAACAAACAAACAAATAAACTTCAAACCAAAACCAAAATACCCAGATTGGAGTAGACCATGAAAACAACCATTGAATGAACAGGAAAAAAGAAAAAAAATCTCACAGATCACAACTCAGTTTTGACTTTAAGGCTACTCTTCTGTTAAATCAGAATTAAAAAAAAGTTTATGTTCAAACAGATGTAGTGCCACAATGCCATAACAAAACAGGAATCAACACACTGATCCCATGACCTTGCTTTTGGGCCTGGTGAGAAAAAGACAATATACCAAATTATTTATCAATTTTATATAGACTTTCATTTTCAAATGAAACTTTTTGACAAATATTAACTCAATAAGACAGGCAAATTCTGTGAGAAAAGGTAAGAAATACAGGTAACGTGGCCACCTGTAAAATGATGTAGACGTGCTAGTGAGACCCAGATCATGAAATGGTAACTGGACCTGTTAAATATGTAAAAAAAGCTGGCAGCAGCAGCCCACGCTGTGCCAATCTGACACAGCAGTTTCCTGCCTGGCATTATCCCCTCAAGGGATTGACCAGGACTGAACCAGACAGGAGTACTGTGATCTGTGCAAGAGCAATCCTTTACCAAACATCCAGGTGTGCAACAGGCAGGCAGGGATATTTCATTGCAAACACATCCAAAACTGCTTCAGCATTAGATTGTTTTATAGAAAGCCTTTATAAAAACCCACAAAAGAAACACACAGAAAAATTTCAAGGTATACCTTAGTAAGATCTTTTGTGTCAGATTTCCATGGACTTGATCCCTAAAAAGACAGAAGAAGAGCTGTTGGAATATTCAGGTAAAATCCATAGGAGATAAACCCACAAAAGAAAAAAATTAAAATATCAAGGTATACCTTAATTACATCATTCATATCAGATTTCCATGGACTTGCTCCCTAAAAAGACAGACGAGCTGTTGGAATTTTAAGATAAAATCCAGAGAAGATAAACCCATACAAGAAAACCAGAAAAATGTCAAGGTATACCTTAGTAACATCATTTGTGTCAGATTTCCATGGACTTGATCCCTAAAAAGACAGAAGAAGAGCTGTTGGAATATTCAGGTAAAATCCATAGGAGATAAACCCACAAAAGAAAAAAATTAAAATATCAAGGTATACCTTAATTACATCATTCACATCAGATTTCCATGGATTTGCTCCCTAAAAAGACAGAAGAGCTGTTGGAACTTTAAGGTAAAATCCATAGAAGATAAACCCATACAAGAAAACCAGAAAAATGTCAAGGTATACCTTAGTAACGTCATTTGTGTCAGATTTCCATGGACTTGATCCCTAAAAAGACAGAAGAAGAGCTGTTGGAATATTCAGGTAAAATCCATAGGAGATAAACCCACAGAAGAAAAAAAAAAAATTTCAAAGTATACCTTAATAACATCATTCACATCAGATTTCCATGGATTTGGTCCCTAAAAATACAGAAGAGCTGTTGGAACTTTAAGGGAAAATCTATAGCATATAAACCCACAAAAGGAAAACAGAAAAAATTCAAGGTATACCTTAGTAAGATCATTCGTGTCAGATTTCCATGGACTTGCTCCCTAAAAAAACAGAAGAAAAGCTTTAGGAATTTTAAGGTAAAGTCCATAGGAGATATTGGATCAGTTTCACTGGCCACAATGAATTCCTTGGGTTAGAGCACCACCTTCTGTCCTCAGCTAATTCAGACCTGTGCTTTATGACAGAGCTGGTTTATCATCTACCCATAAATGTATCATTATCTCACCCTACTAACCTCTCAGTGATGAGGAGCCAGTAGCTAAATGTTTAATTGACCCAACTCTCCATTTGCTGTCATCACATCTCTCTCTTTCTATTGACCTTTTTCATAAGAGAGATTTCAAATAATTTCTGTAGCTGTGTCTTTCCCCCATTCCTTATCCCATCTCATCTTGCTCTGTTGCCTGTACGTCACTTGTTGAAGTTTTTAGCAATAGTGGTAAGAAAATATTTGCAACCTCAGTGAGGCACAAGGCACCTGTTCCATTCCCAGTAAGAACAGTTAAATGTAAAACCCACAAAGTGTTATAAAATCTAGAAAAAATGCATCAGCTATGCTACAAGATATGACAGATGAAGCAGCACTTTTTAAAGATAAAGCAACAAAACCCAGACAACCAAAATATTTGTAGGGAAATATGCAAGTTGAAACTTTCAACTACAGAAATGAACGAGCAGAATCAAAGTTATTGCATTTCAAGCCAATTCCCAGAGGTGAACTTTCAAGCTTTTCTTCCTTCTCACGGTGTATATTGACAAGGACAGAGAGGTGGAACCAGGACAGCAGACAGGTGGAACCAGGAATGGCACCAGGTTGAGATAAAAACCCTCACTTGTCAAAAGCTCCATGCTGCCAGCACAGAAGCAGATCTTGTACCCCCAAAGGTAAAAAATCATTAGCACAAGGAACAGCACAAGGATTCTAAGGCAACTCCTTGGAAACAGCACTCAATACAAAAAGAAGTGGCAAAATGAGAAAGGAAATGCTTAAAACATCCCTAAAGCTGAGATAACTGACTGGAGATAACTAGAACATTGTTCTTTCCCAAATGGGAAAATTACATCAGCTCTGAAGCTCTGCAGAGAAAAGGCACTGAAAATATCCAAAAGCTTAAAACAAACAAATAAACAAACTTCTTTTTTTTTTTTCTCTTTCTGTCCATCCCTCTCTCTCTCACCTATTTTATGTCTGGGACAATGGCAGTCAGAGCCCATTGCACACCCAGAGCATTACTTGGGCTCAAAGCTCTTCCACACACAGAGATTTTAATATTTCAATTAATTGTAAACAAATGTGGATCTTTTTAAAGGTGTGGAAGCAAGAGCAACACCTTTACTGATACCAGACCTCTGTGTTTTTCTGCACAACTTTTACTCCCTTTCTTCAAACCCCTGCTCAGCGTGATTAGATTGACTTTACCTGCAGAATGTTGTGCATTTCTCTTCTCAACTTGCCAAGATCTTGGAGTAAATCATCTGCTTTTTGCACTGTTTTCTCAATTGAGTTGTAGCTTTCAAAAGGATTTGAGTTTGCACGCAAAGCTTTGTGTCTGAGGGGAGAAACACTCCTGGTTACAGCTCTCCTGGCTCCCGAGGTGGCCCAAGAAAGGATTCAACATGAAACCAAGCAGGAATTTACAGAGCAAGTACCAAACCTTCAGATAAACTGGAACTTGCTTTGGCATCTGAAGTTATAGAGAGGTTATTGGGTTTTCTCTGTTTACCACTTAACACCTTCAGCCTTCAATAGTGGAATTACATCTAAGAGACCAACATTTAAACTTTGGGTATCTTTCCATTTGAAGCAATTAATATTTTTGTGTACACTGTTCTAAATCAGACAGCACATATGAGCAGTTTCTCACTGCATTAATAAAATCATAACTTTACAATATTGCCTGGGGAAAATATGCTTTGGACTGCATGGCTAAGAACATTTTTTCACCCATTTTAAATCTTGGCAATTGTTGGGTGGATGCTGCTCCTGAAAAACACTCCAAGTGCAACCCTGCTGACCTCTGAGAAAGGTGTTGTGAGCTATCCTTAGCAACAAACCTTCATCTGCCTGCAGTTCAACAGAAACCACAGAATTGTGGAATATTTGATCTGGAAGGAACCCACAAGGATCAGAGCCCAGCTCCTGGCCCTGCACAGACACCCCAACAATCCCACCCTGGCCCTGAGAGCATTGTCCAAACTCTGAATTCTGTCAAGCTTGGGGCTGTGCCCACCCCCTGGGGAGCCTGGGCAGTGCCCAGCACCCTCTGAGGGAAGAACTCTTCCTGAAATCCAACCTAAACCTCCTCTGGCACAGCTCCAGCTACTCCCTCAGGTGCTGTTAAAAGTAATGCAAAAACAGAAATGCAAAACCAGAAATACTCCAGCACAGCTGTGCCAGACTCGAGGACCACACCAGCGACTCTGTTACACCACCAGTGTCTCATGCACCTCTCCCAGTTTCATTGAAACAGACAGAAACTCTTCCTCAGTTTTGGATTGTTTATCCACCTGTCTCTCCCAGAATGCCAGCTCCTTTCATTGCTGCTCACTGCTGGCTTCTTGGAAGATTCCGCTTGCTTCCGCGATATGTCTTGAGAATTCCGAACGTGTTCCAGACATTTCCTTTCACCTAAGATGAAGGGAAATGAAGCAGAAAAATAGAAAGTTAGGTTAGTTCAATGTAGTCAAGATTTTCTTTTCCTTTCCAGGTATTTCACCATTATATAATACTCACCAAGGAGAGTGAAGTATTTTTTACATTTAAACACATAGATCTATTTCAGATAAGGCAAGTCACTTAAAACCACTCAGACTAAACTTTCTGAGATTGCTTTAAATTAGCAAAGCTAGATGGAACTGGGATGGCAATGAACTGAGTCCCTGAGTACAAATCTGGGACATCATGGACAGAATGCCTCTTCTTTTGTCTTATTTCATTTATTCCTGGACTCACTGAACAATAGGGATACCTGACAGCTTTGTAACAGAGACAGAACCTGATCAAAAGCAGTAAAAGAAAAGTACTTTACATTTGCTTTACATCTGCTGCTTTCAATACAATAACTCAGAGACCTTGTGGACCCATGAAAAAAAATAAAATAAAAATTCAATTTAACCAATGATAATGGCAAAGTTATTGAGTAGCTCCCAAGTTTTACGTTATTCTCTCTAAGCTTCCTGATTAACTTTGAAAAAATATTTCAGTGAGCAGCCCTGATGAAACTCTATAGACTAAATCAGCACAGTCTTAAGCTTTTAGTTACTGATGAGTAAGTGATTTATACACAAAACTAACCCTTCCCAACTCTAGATTCCAATATTCTCAATATATGCATTTAAGTGCCAGCAACCCAACAGAAAAGGTCAGAAAAGGTGAGGAATACACAAAGTAACCACCAGACCACACTAGTTAGGCCAGTGGAGGACAATACCTTCTCTTGTAGGTTTGAGAATATTTTCTTTTTTCACTATAGAGTTTTCCTTCTCTGAGATTTGTGCATTTTTGGGTACAGGTTCTGGAGCATATCTTCGAGGAACTGGTGTGTTTAGAGGAGATTTTTGTGTATGAACCTCAAGACTTGGCAAATGGCTTGAATATCCTTCAAGGAAAAAAAAAATTAAATGTTAACAATTTATTTCAAAGGAAATGGTATCATAGAATCACAGAATGGTTTGGGTTGGAAGGGAACTCAAAGATCACCCAGTTCCACCCCCTGCCATGGGCAGGGACACCTTCCACTGTGCCAGGCTGCTCCAAGCCCTGTCCAACCTGGCCTTGGACACTTCCAGGGATCCAGGGGCAGCCACAGCTTCTCTGGACAACTTGTGCAGGAGCCTCACCACACTCACAAGAATTTCTTCCTAGCATCTAATCTAAACCTACTTCAGTTAGGCTTAAGTTTGGAGCCATTCTCCCTTGTCCTATCATGACCTGTCTTTGTAGACTCTATGAAAAAAAAAAAAATATAGGGAAAAACACTTACCAGGTCTCTAAGTTCTTCACAAAAATGCAAAACATTACTGCACTAGTTAAGTGATCAGGAAGAAAATTTCATACTTCTGGCTGCTATCATAAAGGGATTAAAAAAAGCCCCAAACCCAACTGTAGTTCATCACAGGCTTCCACAGAGATTATGTCTCAATAAGATAATATTTTAAGTCCAGGTCCCTCCTGGTGCAGATTTAGTAAATCAAAAGTCTCACCTGAATTTAAACTGGAAGATACTGGAACATCTTCAGAATGTCACAAAAATAATAAAGAGCATTGGGCAATAAAACAAATTACACAGAAGAACTGTTTACTACTCATTACCGATGTGATGCACAATCCAATATTAATGGACACAAAATTAATGCAAAACTGACGGTGAAAATAAGACAGGAAGAATTTGTCTCCACCTTGGGCAGCTGCAGCACTGGTAGGGAATAAACTCCTGTGAGGGGAAGGTGCTTCGATAGTGAGTGATCTCTGCTCTGGCTTGTCCCAGCATCCTGTCAGGGCCCCAGAGGCAGGACTCTGCTGCAGGCCACGGCTGTTCACTGCAGAGCTGATGAGATGGGACTGGGAGACAAAATCACCGACATTACAGAGTATTTCTGGTCACTGAATCACAGAATTCTTAAGGTTGGAAAAGACCTTTAAGATTATCGAGTCCATCTCTTCTGCCAGCACCACCGTGGTCCCCACCAACCAAGTCCTCCAGTGCCACATCCACGTTTTCTGAACGCTTCCACCACTGCCCTGTGCATCTTCCAATGTCTGAGCACCCTTCTGTGAAGAATTTTCCCTTATACCCAACCCAAAACTACCCTGGTGCAACTCAAGGCCAATCCCTGTCCTGTCCCTTGCTCCCTGGGAGCAGAGCCTGACCTGCGCTAGTCCCACCCTCCTGTCAGGGAGCTGTGCAGAGCCACAAGGTTCCCCCTGAGCCTCCTTTTCTCCAGGCTGAGCCCCCTTCCCAGCTCCCTCAGCCTCTCCTGGGGCTCCAGACCCTTCCCCAGCTCCACTGCCCTTCTCTGGACATGTCCCAGCCTCTCAGTGTCTTTCTCTTTCACTTTCTTTGATCCACTTTCACTGAACTTTCTTTCTTTCTAATACTAAGAAATAATCCAAATTATTATGACTTTAACACTGAGATACAGAAGGAATTATTAACCTGAAGTTTCTGCCTCATGACTTAGATACCTGAATATTCATTTGTTGCTCCTGTAGCTTTTCCAAGTGCTGAATCCGTTGCATCATGAAAGCATTCATTTGTTTTTCAAGCTCTCTGACTCTCTGGTGGTAGTGGGGCTCCTCATGTTGAGCCTTTATACTTCTCTGTTGTTCAGACACTCGCTGCAGCTGCCTGTCTGTCTCCTGCAGTTTCTGAAGCAGTTCTGAAACTGAGTTCACTTTTGCTTCCAAATCATTTTGAGCCTGCAAGAAAGGACAAAAAAATAAAAGAGAAGGGGGGAAGAAAACCATTATTGCAGAAGACGTGTAAGCATGAAAAGAGCAAAACATCCTTCATAGAATCCTGGATTTGTATCCCAAAAGAAACAAAACTCTGTTTAGCCTTAAAGTTTGGTGGTTTGGAAATACTGTGAATTTCCAACAGATAAATCAAATGTTCTCTGCCTTCTGCCCATTTGGTTAAACCCAAATTAGCTCCCTGTGGTACACTGGTCAGTGAGTGTGAGACGACAAACACACAAAGCAGCGAGCAGACACATTCAGGCTCTCTGGAGCTGCCATCAAGAGCTGCAGGCTTATTTGGAACATTCACCATTTTAAGAGGACAAAGAACTGCTCCTCCCATGAGCTGCCCACTCACCTTGAGAAGCGGAGCTGCCGTGGCAATGGCAGCAGCAGTGGCTGCTGCAATGGTTGTTGCAGAGTCGACTTCCCTGGGTGCTGACCTGGTGGTACCCCCAAGGCTTTCCCTTTTGTCTGTGAAGGCATTTCCCAAGAGCTGCACCCTCACCTCCTTAGGAACAGGAACATTCTGAATTCTATAAAAATAAAGAAGTGCCTGTAAACAGCGTTTCCTCCACATCTCCTCCAAGCAACTGTTTTCCCACACACAGCGTTGATATCGCTGTGTAAGCTTTTCTCCTGGAAGTTTTGACTCCAGGGAATAAAATCAACTGAAAACACTTTCATACATGGAAAAGGAACGCTGACAGAGAACAGTAAAAATAAACACTTCTTCCTTACCAGCTATGAATGCTGGCAAAAAACTCAAGTGGTGTGGTATACAGAAACAGAACAGCTCGGGCACCAACAACAATTCACACTTACTTTTGCATTAACACTGCTCTCAGAGCCTCCTTCTGGCCAGTAGCAAACTGAGAAATCAAAACATAATCTGTGGGGAAGGACAAACATGCTTTGGTGAGATAATTGGCACAAAATGTCTATTTCACAAAGTATTATTTCAATACATTTAATTTTGCTGTGAAGAATCTGTTGCCTGCAGGCACCACATCATCTATTGCAACAACAGATTGCTTCCTTTCAGCAAGCAGAAAACTTAAATAATGGTAAGAGTAAGAGCAGGCTTTATTTAACACCATTTTTATAGCATTGAATGCTGACATCAATAAAGCCCAATAATGGTGAGTGAAGTCTCAATGGAAACTTGAGCTCAGACAACCCAGTCAAATAAAAAGCTGCAAATTTTGACTTGAAAAAAATTTAATTAAGAAAACCCCAGGAACAATATTTCCCTACCATCATCATTCATTAATTTTCTTAATTGGTGCAAATCATGCTAAAAGGATTGCAGGCTCTCTCTCACTGCTTACTTGGCAGAGGAAGCAAAGGCTGGTAAGTCAAGTAGCTGCTGCCTGTGAGTGTAGAAGTATTGATTTTTGGTCTTAACTAGGGTATTGATTTGTGGGTTTTTTCTCCTCTACACAGCTCCAGATATCCAGGAAACCTGCCTAAGTGTGTTTTCTTTAAAAAGCCTTCACTTCCCAAAATCTGATTGAAATTGGCAGATTCCGAAATCAAAGAAAAAGACACTGAAACTGTGATTTCCTAGGATTCTTAAGGATTAGAAATACACTTCTTTTGGTATAGGCTGCTTGAAGAAAAATATGCCTTTGTAATATAATAATTCACAAGCGGAAAATGGATCAAAACAAACCCCTTCCCCAAACTGTCTATTCAGAGAAATGAACAGTTTTATTAATAAAAAGAATCTCAACACTGGCAGAAGACCCACTGAGTTAATTAAAAGAATGCAAATCCAGCAAGAATGAGGTAAAATTTGCAAAATTTAAGAATGTTTGTCACAATTATCAAAGCAGCCTTTGAATATTTTTACTCAGAAGTTTCTATAATGAAAAAAAAAAAGTAAAAGATCCCTTTTCCTTTAATTAATCAGTCTCCATACCAAAAAAAAAAAAAAAAACAACAACAAAAAAAAGGGGTGATTGATGTATTTTACCTTCAGGTTCTCTGTTATATTCCAGCAGCAGCGAAGGATCATCTTGTGCTGCAGCTCCTCCAGGATAATGCTTCAGAATAAGAGCGAAAAAAGCAGAGATCAAAGCCTCTGCCACCAGCAGCCAAACTTTTAGAGGCAGATGGAATTGCTGAGCACACAAATGGAACCATTTGCACACAGCAACACAAAGGTCTTGGCACAAAACATGATGGATGACCTGTGCCACAGAAGAGTCTGGACAGTGCTGTCAAGAACTCATACGGCATTTTGGGGACTAAAATACCACAAACACAATTCAAATTAAAACCGTATGTTCTAACAGCTAAGTAAGTTTATTCTGCTCATTTGTGGCCAAAGAAATAATAGTGAAACTGTATCTGCTTGAGTTAGAGGAGGTGCTAATCTTGGACAATTCAGGATTGCTCACACACAGAGAATTAAGCACTGCTGACACTCAGTGTTAAATAAAGCCTCTCCAAAAATATCAGCAATGAAAGCACCTTAGCAGCAACTCAAAGAGGAAAAGCAGCTGCACAGCTGTGGTGCAGAGGCTGAGCCAGAATCCTGTGCTGCTTTTAGAGGAGCTACAGCTTTTTGAGGAAAAGAGTGTTCTCTTAGCTCAGGATCGCAGGAAGGAACAGCAATTTCTCTTACCATTTGGGATATAAACATGGGCTCTGAATTTTCAACTGGAACCAGACATTTGGTGCTTAGGACTCCTAAAATAAAAGCAGTTTTACTGTGGTCAGAATCATTTGTGGCACACATTCTGTACAGCTTCACATTTCCCTTCTCTCTGAGTGCCTAAACATCACGACCCTCACAACACAAATGACCACAGAGATTGAGCTGAAGCTTAAAAACATCAATGAATTCTGTGAGTCCGAATGAGAAATTTGATGGACAGTATGGGGAAACCTCTGAAAAACAGAACATTGCTAAACATCCTTTGAACAGGGATGTTTTACAGGGATTAAGCATTCCTGGCCCCCATGGAGACGGACAACTTTGACTATCCCAGGCTGCTCCAAGCCTTATCCAACCTGGTCTTGAACACTTCCAGGGATGGGCAGCCACAGCTTCCCTGGCCACCCTGTGCCAGGGCCTCACAGCCTGCACAACTCACTTCCCACGAGCAAAAGTTGGGAAAACAGAGTTCTGACAACTACAGTACGAGAACGCAGATTCCTTAATTCCAGAAGCCCTTCGCGGCTTAAATCGCCTCTCGGCCTCAAGCCTGAGCTGAACCCGGCGGTCCCTGACGCACCTGGAGCGGCTCTGGGGGATCCTCGGGGTGTCCCTGCCCCGCACGGAGCCCAGGCCGGCACCGCGGCCGGGACAACGCGGGCGGCTCCGTCCGCGGCCGAATCCCCCGGGCAGGGCGAGCCCCCGGCACGGAGCTTCTGCACAGCCACCGCCACGCTCGCGCCGCGCCCGCCGGCCGGGGAGGGCTCCCGGCGGATCAGCACATTGCCCGGCGTCAGGTCGTCCAGCGAGTCCTGGCTGTCGCTGGAGCTGCTCTCCGCTTCCATGGGAGACTCTGAGGGGTGCGGCGAGCGGCGCCGTTCTCAGAGCAGGGGCCGGGCGCTGCGGCGGCTGCCACGGCAGCCTGAGGGCTGCGGAGCTCCGTTCCCTCCCACGCCGCGGGCACGGGGCGTCTCAAGGCGGCCGTCCTTGAGAGAGCACCGCTCCCGCTGTCATAGCCACGATCCCAGCCCGGTTCCCACTATCCCAGCCCCGATCTCAGCCCTGTTCCCTCTGTCCCAGCCCCGTTCCCTCTAATCCAGCCCTGATCTCACCCCCGTTCCTGCTATCCCAGCCCCATTCCCAGCCCCATTCCCGTTACCCTAGCCTCGTTCCCTCTGTCTCAGCCCCGTTCCTGTTATCCCAGCCCCGTTGCCGCTGTCCCAGCCACGATCTCAGCCCCGTTCCCGTTACCCCAGCCCCGTTCCCGTTATCCCAGCCCCGCTGCCTCTGTCTCAGCCCCGTTCCCGTTATCCCAGCCTCGATCTCAGCCCCGTTGCCGCGGTCGCAGCCCGGCCGGCGGCACCGGAAGCTCGCGGTGCCATGGCCACGGCGTCCCCTCAACCGGCGTCCGGCGGGAAACGCGGGTGCACCCCTCAACAGCGTCCGACGGGAAACGCGCGGCCCGGGAGGGTAAATCGGGCGGCGGGTCCGCGCGCGGCCGATTCGCCGGCCCGTGGCGAATCTGCGGGGCCCGGGGCGGGGCGGGGCCTCCCCGTGCGCGCGCGCGTGGCGAATCTGCGGGGCCGGCGCGCGGGGCGGTGAGTGCGCGCGGGCCCGGAGCGCGTGAGGGGCCGGGCGGGCGGACGGGCGGGCGCGCGTGCTCGTGAGGGACCGGGAGCGTTCCTGAGGGGCCGGGAGCAAGCGGGAGGAAGCGGGAGGAACCGGGAGCGTTCCCGTGGCCTGGGAAGGGACCGGGAGGAACCGGCAGCCTCCCCGCGGCCCGTGAGGGTCCGGGAGCGCTCCCGAAGGCTCTCAGTGGGGAATCTCCGCTCTGCCCCGGGAGTTTTCCCGGTGCCGGGATAAGAACGCTCTGTGCCCTGTGTGTTGGGCCCGGGCTTGGCTGAGCGAGTGATTCCCGAGGGAGAGGAACTCAATGTGCCCTTGGAAAGGAGAACTGGAAGATGGAGTAGAAGGAAAAGAGATTAAAAAAATAAAGCTCGACGTGAAGTTGTTTTAGCCTCAGGTTTTGGGTTTATTGGGTGAGAAGCATCAGCCAGGTGTGATTTCACTTAAATAGGAGAGTGCTGGTGGGACAGTGTGTGTTTTCCCTCAGGCCCGCCATGCCCAAACACGTGCTCAGTGTGCTCAGAGGCTCAGGAGGTGCCTGAGGTCAGGCTTGACTCTGGTAACTCCACCTTTGGTGTTCCTTGGATCCTGATCCCTTCTCCTTCAGAGCAGGGGCCAGGCCAAATCCAGGAGACACTGAATGATAGCCTGTGCACCAACTACGCCTAGTTATCCAGCTCCTCACTAGCCCTCTCATCTCATCCTGTCCTCACTTCATTAAATGCCTCTGGCCTCCTAAAATCAATTTGTTTAGGCTTCTTTTAAATCTGATGTCAATCCAGTTGTAGCCTAGTAATCCCCCATGATAAAAGAGTTTTCTCTACAAGCTGTGGGGAGTTTACCTTGATGCAATTCTTTGACTCGAGATTTTTATTCTTTGAGACAGTTCTTTGATTTTTTTTGCTCTTCTTTTTTCTTTTCAGAAACACTTGCATGGTGTTCTCTGGGTGCAGCTGAAGCAAAGGTTTAAAGAGACATTTCAGCTTCCTTTTTATGGAGTAGGTGGTAATTACAGCCGATTCAGATGGTTAGTGGGGATTACAAGTTTGAGGGATTTACAGTGTCTCTTCTCAGACTCTTCTCAGAAAAAATGCAGCTCTTCTCAAAAAGATGGGGAAAAAATCCCAAACACATGGCTTATTTATTTTGCTCAGAGGGGCTTCTCTTAATATCTCTTTAGGACACCAAAATATATTTGGAAGAGCACCAGGGCCTTTCAAGAAGGGATGTTTCCCAGTTCTTGCTCCTTTCTGGTGAAGCAGCACACCCAGACTGTGTGACCCTTGCAGCAGAGGTTTATTGAGACCTCTGCTTCCTGCAGTGTGAATATCCTTGCTTAGAAGGGCAGTGCTGAATTTTTAAGTCATGTTTAGCCCACGGGAAAGTCCTCCAGGCTCTGTAGGATTATAGCTGAGCCATGCAGGAGTGGTGTGAACAGCTCTGTAGGAAGCTCTGGGCTAGGTTGGCCGAGGTGCCAAGCATTCTTTCATCGCCCTTTTCAAAGCTTTTTTCAGAGTTGGAGGGAAAGGGGAGAAGCAGCAGGAAATCTTGAACTAAAGAACTAGTCTAGACTTTGGAACAAACCAGATTTGCACATATCTGGGAATGTTCAGTAGCATGTTTTTAGATGTAAGGCTGATTTATAGCTGAAGGTTTCACTGTGGAATGTGTGAAATACCTGTGCTGGGACAAGAGCTTCAGGCACTTCAGATCAGATGTGAATCAGAGCCTTTCCCAGGTGTCAAAGCTCTGTGAAACTCCAGTTTCAATTTGCCATTTCCAATCTTGCCAAATCGGTCACAGAAAGACAGGGATCAGGTTTGCTATAAACACAGATCATGAAGCAATGCTGCGTATGAGAAAATGCACCGGCAGTTGAAGCTTTGAGCCTCCCGCCTTTGGCAGAGGACAAAAGTCTTGCCTGCTCCCTGCAGTTTCTGCTTAATTATCTACATACCCTGCCCTGAGAGAATTATCACCGCTCTTGTTTTCTCACAGGCTGAGCAAGTGGAGTTGCCATCACTTCTCACTGGTTACTCCAGGTGGTGGCATGTCCGTGCTCCTGGAACAAATTAGGGGATTGGGATAGAGGAGAGAGGCTGGAGAGGGACCTAGGACAAGGGCATGAGGTGACAAGGGGTGATGGCTCTGCACTGCCACAGGGGAGGGCTGGACATTGGAAGGAAGTTCTTGAGTGTGAGCGTGGTATGGCCCTGGCACAGGGTGCTCAGAGATGCTGTGGGTTCCCCATCCTGGCAGTGTTCCAGGCCAGCTGGGGCAGGGCGTGGAGCAACCTGGGACAGTGCAAGGTGTCCCTGTCCATGGCAGGAGGACGGCATGAGATGATCTTGAAGGTCCCTTCCTTTCCCACAAACCAGTTTTTGATTCAGTGACAACCTGAATAAAACCTGGTGCCTTGTTAGCCACCATATCCCGTAGGTTCTCCTTCAGAATAACCTGTGTGACCTGCCTGCCCATGAGGAATTCTTGCACCCCAGAATCATCTGTGCCCTTGGCCTCTGATCTCTGAACTGGCTCCCTGTGCAGGGATGAAGTGTGATGTTCAGAGGCAGATGTCACCATCCCTGTGCTGCTGGGAGGGGGTGTAGGGACAGCTCACTCTGGCGAAAGGTCCCTGCTGCTACTTTTAGTTGCTTCATTTTCTTTCTGTTGGAGAAATAATTGTTGCTGTCTCTTTGTTCATGTTCAGGCAGCTTATGTACCCCTTCCCTTCCCCCTGCTGAGAGACTGCAGTAGCTAAAGCTCTCTAAAACATGAATGTCTTGTCCAAAAATTGGCAAAGCAAAATAGAAGATTAATTGTAAGTAGCCTTTGCTAAAGGACTAAAAGAACTTTTTTTTTCCCCCCAAAATGATTCAGTGCTCATTTTTCTTCCATAAGTTGAATTAAACTGAAGGAGCTTGTTCTTGCCAACACGTGGTATTAGTTTGCATGATCATCTGTGATAATAGGTCTTGGATAACATGGAAATTAGGGGGAAAGGAAAACTAGGCTTCAGTCTTCTAGGAAACCTGCAGGGATGCTTTCAAGCCTTAACTTGCTCAGTGTGTTGGATTAGGAATGTGAGTCTTCTTTGAGGACGCTTGTTTAAATTCTTGAATCCATGGCTGTTTACTTCTTCCCTTCTTCTTTGTCTGTGTCATTCCTTTAAGGCCATTTTCACTGTTCTGTGTTTTTCTTGCATTTAATTCACTACAATGACCACAACATTTGCTGTAGTTCAGGTGTTTGGTGCAGCTGCACAGAAACTGGGCCCTGCACCTTGTGCTGCATCTGTTCAGTGACTGCCAGTTTATATTTGCCTTTTTTCTTTACTTTTACAGATCACATCTAAAGTCACTGAAACTCTAAGGCTAGAAATTGTTATGACTTCGCTTCTTGCCCAGCTCCTGCCCTAGCTTATTTAGTAAGTTTGACAGCTTTTATAAAAATAAATAAGGTATTCTGTAAGTCATTTTAGCTGTGTGAAATGCCCTAAAAATCTTTAAAGGACAGCAGTTAGCAGGTGGATCTGGTAAGGTTTCATACCTGGAATTGTCTTGGATGATTTTTAACTGAATACATTCCCAACAGGCAACTTCCCTTTGAGCCAATGGCTTGGAAGTTGCATTTAAACACACTTCAGGGATGCACAGAATTCCATTCTGATGTAAAATGTGACAGTTCATATTTATGTTTTTTATTTAAAACTCAACTTTTATCCTCACTTTTAGGTGACTGAGTCACAGGTGGTAGAACATGGCTGGACAAATATCAGAGGCTGATCAGATCAAGCAGGTGAGCTGAATTTGGGAAGGGTGGCTTTGAAAGTCTTGTCACATGGAGTGGAAGGTGTAGGGCATAGAGAAGGACAAATCTGAGTTATCATCTGAGTTAACACAACCAAAATTTCAACAGGTGACCATTGACAAACAGCATGTTTTGTGTACGAGCAGCTTTTGATGCTGAAATCTTCTGACTGAGAATAGATTTTTCTAGTGGCTTGTCCTTCAGATTTTCTTACACCATACAGCTATAGGAAAAATTAACACTGATTTTATTTTTTTTTTTAAATATTAATTGTCCAATTTTTATTTACAGTTCAAGGAATTTCTTGGCACATACAACAAACTTACAGAAAATTGCTTTGTGGATTGCATAAAGGATTTCACTAGCAGAGATGTGAAACCAGAAGAGGTAGGTGATGGCTTCTCATGACCCTTTGGTAGAATTGCTGTGCAGCATTCCAATTTCAGAAGCAAATTAGAGAGTTTTGATCTCTAAACTAAGATACAAAGCCAGGCAGCAGCCTTCAGTGGAGTGTGGGTGTCTGGCATGCTGCTTCCAAGGGCGTGTCCCATCCCAGAGCAGCTTGGACAGGGCTTGGAGCAGCCTGGGATAGTGGAAGGTGCCCCTGCCCATGGCAGGGGGTGCAACTGGATGCTCTTTAGGGTTCCTTCCCACCAAAACCATTCTAGAATGGTTGTCACATACAGAATCTGCCCAGTCTCCACTGAATATTGGCTGCTCATTGGAATTGCTCATGCAATTCCATGTGTTCCATTCCCTGAACTGTCAGTGGAGGTTCTTGTGCCTTAACTTCTCATGGATGGTAACCCCATGGACATGGAAGCTGCCCACCTCCAGCCTGCATCTCATTCTTTGAGGACTCCTGCTGAAGTATTTGTTTACCTGCCCACGTTCCTGCTTTGTAGTGAGTCATAGGAACACAGCTCTGGCTGTTAAATCCACTTCCCTTCTCTGCAGGAAGCTCCCTCACATCGTCATCTGCGAAAAGATTAAGCTCTCCATAAGATTAGTTGCATGTTTTTGCTTCTCCTTGCCCGTTGAGAGGCTGTTTCAGAGTCTAATCATTTTGTTGATCAAAAATCTAATAACCTTTGCTTGAATCTACTGGCAGAAAAAAAAAAAAAAGAAGAAGCCTAAATTTTTAAACTAACTATTATTTTTGAGCCTTTTCTGCCTCCTCGGAGTTCAACTCCTCACTGCAGGCAAAACTCATGTCTCCTTTCAGCTTTGGTTCTGCCGCCCTGAATTTGTCTAGATGGACAGCGGTCTGCCTGCTGTGGAAATTCCCAAGTTTCTCTTGATTAGAGTTCCTTATTAAACAATTGAGATGAATACCTCCATGCATCCCCTTTGGGATCCTACCCTTGAAAAACCCAGCTCCTGAGCACAAGTCCCAGTGCAAGCCTGGACTTCCCAGCAGCGTGTGACACGCCGCTCCCTCTGGCAGCAGAGGCTTGGGGCAGTTCCAGAAGTTGTTTCCTAGGGAGATTCCACTGCTGCTCAGCAGGTTTGGCTGGAGCTGCTGCCAGGCTGAGGACAGAGAAGGGCAGGTGCTGGGTGCTGTGTGGTTTTGTCTGGTTCATTTTCATCCTTTCTGCTTTTCACATCCCTCTGTACCGAGCAGAACCAAAGCAATGTCTGCTTTCCCAGGCAAAGGGGTTGGCTTTCCTTTCTGCCCAAATTTGTTACCTTTGCAGTGACAGGGAGGTTTTGAGCCATGGCACAGAATATCCAGTTAGTAGGACTGTAGCTCAGAAATAATCTCACAACTCTTTCTCTGCACTTAAAGAAAGAAACCACTTTAAATTTGAAAAGTACTGTGGATGGAATAGGCTCTGGTATTTATTTCCCAGTCCAGCTGGCTGATGTACTCCGGTGGTTTTGCTGAAGGGTAACAAGGCAGGTACCAGGAGGCTGATGGAGCCAATGGGAACAAGGGTAAAAAAGGGTTAAACTGAGTTAGCAGAGAGCAGATCACATTTGGTTGTCAAAGCCAGTATGTTTGTAAACAGAAATAAAACGTTTTTTAATAGATTTATTATTAATTTCAAAAGATACAGTTCAATTCCACAAAAGGATGGTATCGCCTAGGTCCAGGGTGTTTTCCAGGGAGACTTTAATACGAGAATGAGTATCAGTAGATGTTTCAGGCATACCTGAAAAACTCAACTTTGCATTTTCTACTGCCCTCACCTTGAGGCCTGACACTGTGAGATAAACTCACCTCATTGTTTATCCCTGTCTGTGGTGATATTTTGGGTCCTGGCTGGGGATGTGCTTTACCTGCTGCCTGAAGGCCTCTGTTTCCCTCTTGCTGTAGATAACTTGCTCGGAGAACTGCCTGCAGAAGTATCTGAAGATGACACAGAGGATCTCCATGAGATTCCAGGAGTACCACATCCAGCAGAACGAGGCTCTGGCAGCCAAGGCAGGACTGCTCAGCCAACCTCGTTAGAGCAGGGCACTGTGCTCAGACTTAAGCTGTGCCAGTGTTCCCTGGGCAAGAACACACTGGGGGATTGCTGCTGTCAGGATGTGTGTCCAGCAGCTCAGAGCAGAGCTGTGGGAGCCATGAAGGGTTAAACAGGAGCTCAGTCCTGGTGGCCTGGCAGTGGAGTTTGTTTCCACAAGGGAATGATGCACATACAACTTTTCCCAGGGCCCACAGACTGGTGTCTGACTTTCAGGGGTGGTGGGAGGGCTCACCTGCCTTTCAGTGAGACTGTTTGAGATGAATCAGTGTAATGTGGGGAAATACACTTTTTTATTTAATTCAAATAAAATCAACGGGAGCCATATACACGTGTGTGTTCTTTTGAAGAGCCATTTTTGGGACATTTGAAAGCAGCATTTTGTTTGCTGGGGGCTCTTTGCTCAGCTGCTGCAGAGTTCTGCTCATTTACTGCTGCTTTTAGAGCTGGCAGATGCCAAAGGGAGCTCAGGCAGGGCTGCTCTGCCAGCCTTGCCCCAGGTTATCTTTGCCTCACCCTGTCACTTTTGGGGGCCAGAGGGGCACGAGCAGCACTCATGCCTCAGGCAGCTCCTCTGCACCCTCTCTTTCTCTCATGGGGTCCTCCCAGCCCGGCTGCCTGGCCTGACACACTGCAAAGCACCGAGCTTGCTCCTTTCAGCAGGAAATAGAGAGGGCTGGAAGGCAGCTGGGTTGGCTTAGGAAACAGCAGTGCTTCAGAAGGATCCTGACAGCTGAAATCCTGCAGTCAGGGCATTAGTGCAGTGGAATGACAGTCCACAGGCAGCCTGTGCTTCAGTTCTACCTCATGAAATACAGGAACAATGGGAACTGAACATCAGGAACACCAATTTGGAGATTTCAGGTGTGAGGAGTGAACCAAAGCTATTTCCTGTCAGCTGCCAGGTTTTGTTATTTATAGAGACACAACAGCAACGAACAGAAAGGGCACAAAGATTTTCTTGCTGCCTTCTCTACCTTTTTGTTTCCAGCAGCAGCTTGAATAACTCAGCTGTCCAGGCTGTGGATTCCTGCCCCAGAGGGCAGCACAGTGCCCCTGCCCTCTGCTGCTGTCCAGCTCTCCCTGGAACTTGCAAAGGTGGAAGGAGCCGCTGTGCTCCTCCAGTCTCACCTCGCTCTATCACAGCTGCTTCCTCCTGTGCCTGTGCCTTGTTACCGTGGAGATGAGTGAGAGCTGGCTCTGAAATAGTGAAGGCTAAAAACCAGCCCAAATAAGGCAGCAAGTCTCCTATGTCCTGTTTTTCCAAAGGAATATCAGGCTAAAACTGGCCAGATTGATTGTTACAATCAGGCCATAAATGTTGCAGCCAATTAGAATCAATACATGCATAATAAAGACTGAAGGCTTTCCTTGAAGCAGCTCTCTTTTTGTTAAACATTTGAAAGTAATCTGTGATTGAGATCCATGATTTTCCACTGGATCTGTATGTGCAAAGAGTCACTCAGAGAGGTGCCTGAGAGTTTAACTGACGGAAGTGGATAGATTTTCACATCTTCTGAACAAAGCACCTTGGAGCTGAAGTGAGGGGGGAGTTAAAAAAAAAATGGTTTTCTCTCATTTCAGTATTCAAAGGTAGGAATATATTTAAATATTTACTAGGAGAGATTTCCTGAAAATAAGGTTAATCAAGTTTTAGAGGGACTTAGTTAATAAATTACCCACTTTCAGGTTTGGATAACCAGTTTTGTCAAAGCTTTGCTTCTCTACAAAAATGTGGTCTTTTAAATCCAGGTGACACGTTGCATACAGACAATGCAAATATATTTGAGCTTGGAAATAAATTGCATTCATGTAACTAAAGCATCCAGGAGATAAAAATAAATAATAAAAATCGAATAAAAATGGATTTACTCTAGATCCCAACAGAAAGACAACAGCATTTTCTTAAGTGCTGTTAAGGGGTGTCAACAGGAGCTGAATCACCTTGCTGAGGAAAAACAGGTGCAGGAATGGATCCCACTGATGGAAGGAGGAGCAATAGGTGAAAAATGGGAAGCTGCTGAGGAAGGAGTACTGAGAAAGCTGTGGAAAAAGTGAGCCAAAGTGGAGGTGGGAGGGGAGGGAGCCGGAGGGCAGCCTGCCAAAAACCAGCTCAATGAAACTGAGCTGGTAAACAGACACTCATTTGGAGGAGATGCTCGCTGCAGCAGTGACAGGAACACAAATCCTTCCTGCTGGAAACACACACAATTATTCCTCAGCCCACAGAAACCAGAACCATTTCAGCAGGAAGGGTCAAATGAGAACCTTGCTCCTCAGTGCCCTGGACAGCAGCAGTGCTGGCACAGCCATCAGATCAATCAGCTGGAAGATTATAATAGAGGCTCCTTGAATTGTGTCCAGGATAAAAGCAAAGCCCCAATTTATGTAATCCCCTGCTGAGAGCTTCAACTGCTGAGCTCTGTTGGAAGGCAAGAGAAGGAGTGACTGCAGTGCTGTGTCAGGGAGTGTGGGTGAAACGCTGAGCGTGGCTGTGCCTTCAGAGCAAGGAGGCAAATCCTGTGTGCCCTGACATTCCCCACTGCGGGAACTGGAGCTTAGCAACAGCTCTTGTTTCAGCATTTTCTCTCAGCTAGTTGAGAAGTCAGCACATGGCATTTGAGGAATCCAGTTCAAATCTTAGGGAGTCCATTAAGCTCAACTCCAAAATTCTTTGAATGAGTCTGGCACAAACTCTAAAAGCTGTAAAAGCAATTAAAGCCTCTGACACCTGAACCTGCATCATGCCTGCAACCTTGAATTTGCAGAAGACAGCATTAGAAGAACTCAAAAAGTTACAATTCTGCTTCACATTGGAGGGTATTTAAAATTATGTTTTACCTTAATTTCATACTCCTTTGTGTTTTGGTGTCAGGGAGCAGCAGGTTCTTCACAATAAATGTCAGGTAAAATGCAAAGGTTACATTTTTTCCAGCAACAACTGGAATTAGATCAGGGGAAGTACATTAGTGACTGTTTCTTCAGATTAAACTGTTGTTGTCTTACTGGCCATACTGCATCTAAAGGCACAGGGAGGTGGCTGGGTCACACCAGAAGGCACCAGATGGAGCCTGGGGCACCAGGAAAGGGGCAGGGTGACCCTTGGAGTACTCAGAGACCACAGAGACTGCTGGGGCACAAGCAGATACTCCTGGGGGGGTTGGAAGGAGATGATCTGTAACCAACCCAAACTCTTTGATTCTCCAGAGACATAATATGGAAGATCTGGAAGAAAAGACAACACATTTCACTCCTTGCTTGCACGTCCCCAGCTCAGCAAGGCTCTGGGGCAGGCAGGACATTGCAGGGGATGAGCAGTGTCAGCCCTGTCACTGGGACAGTCCAACTGCAAAGGTTTTACATGAAACCAGCTCTGGGCTGAACGGAACATCAGCTGATTGTTCAAAGGCACACAGAGGTGTTACCCTGCACAGCAATGCTGCCCAGTGCCTCTGAGCCAAAGAGAAATCACACTCTCAGTTGTTCAGGATTCTCCAAAGGAAAAGCAAGAAACAAGAACAGCAGCAGCCAAACCACAGCCACAAAGATCAGCTCCCTCCTGCACTGTCTGTGGATAACATTATTCCGTAATTGTTCCCACAGGAGTAAGTGGGGTTCCTCTCACATTCTGAGTTAATCACATTCAAATACCTGCACAGACCAAAGTTTTCCCTCTCACTGGTTCCATTGCCAGAACATTTCCTCATCAGAGGGATTGTCCTGCCCACCTGAGGGCACTGCCCTCAAGCACCTGCCCCTCCATCCACGGCACACAGGGGTCACCTGCAGGGTGGGAAGCAGAGCACATGCAGAAGGAATCAAGGGTTGGGGTTTTTATTCTGGTGTTTTTTTGGTTTTTTTTTAATATAGCTTTATTTATTCATAAGGGAAATAAAGGAGCATCAGGAGAGATGGTTTGAAGTTACACATCCACATAAACAAGTGCCTTGTTAAAACAGAATAAAAAAACACTCTTGTGCAATATAGCAGAGTATTTCATGCAAATTCCACATCTTACCCCTCCTTATGAAACTGGCATAGCTGGCAGGAGCACGGGAAATTAGGTCAAGCTGTACCCAGATGAGGGATTAGAGGAGGAGTTTAGGAACAGCTGAAGACACCACAGTGCTGGAATGGAAACCTTGGGTTACACTGAACAGCAGGAGAATCAGAGACATCACCAGACCCAGAGCACCAACGCAGAGCAGCGTGTCCCTCAGCAGCAGGCTCAGGGTGAGGGTTGAACACACAGGTGACAACCCCCTGCACGTTGTCACAGCTCTAACAGCTCCAGGGCAGCTTTTCTGTGCTGGCAAACACTGAAAGAGGGAAAGTGAAGCAAAGCTTCCGTGGTTACTGCACTGAGGGAGCTGTGCTGGTGCACTGAGGCCAAGTGGCATCAAACAAAGATGCTTCTCACGTTGGAAAACTCTTGGTGTGGGAGAAGCAGCAGCACAAGGGTGTTAACCAATGTGAGCAGCTGCAGAGCTGAAGCAGAACCAACCTGCTCTGAGCCAGAATTTAGAGTTCCTCTGAAATGGGAAGGAGCAGAAATAACAGAATAAATAGCAAAGAGAATTCAAAAGAAGGAAGACACCAGACAAGTCCTATTCTTAGAAAAATTGCTTTCACAATTGGCAGTTTTATCCTTCCAGTTTTCTTTAAATGACAGCACAGAGAGTACTTGTCATTGGGTTGTGGCTACTCATAAAATCCACCACTCACTGGCATTAAAACAAACACAACCTCAGATCAGAAACACTGGAACAACAAAAAAATGAATTTACATCTCCACCCAAAGCAATGGATTGGACTAAGAAATATTTGTGGAATTTGAGGAACTCACAGATCTCCAAAGCAAACAAAAGACCCCAAATAAATCCCAGTTACTCAGTGGTAACTGATAAAGGTGAATAATTTTAAATTTTGAGAACTTTTAAAATCCTATTTGGTAATATGGGAGGATGACAGATTTTCTCAAAATTTGAGATTAGTGTGAGCTAATTATAAAATGTCATTTTCCTTAGCCCTGGAATTACAGTGAGTCAGCTTCTGGCAACATCCCCTTTGCTTCCACTGTTTTATTATGTCCCCCACATCTCCAGAGCCTTTATCCTGCAGGCTGTAGCAAATAATAAAATCCCAAGACAAGAGAAGGAAAAATAACCAAGACTTCAGTGCATAATTTTTGCAAAGGCAGGGGCACAGTGGACGTAAACAGCTCAACATACTTTTGTGAACGCATTAATCTTTTATTTCAGCTGGTAAATCTGGCTCCTGGCTCATGTCAGATTCCTTTCAAGTAACCAAACCAAACCTGCTCTTTTCTTAAAAGAAGACAACAGAATTTCTCAGACTCAGTGCTGTAAAAGAATTCCAGTTAATGCTGCCCAGAAAATCCATTTGGCTGCCTCAGCTATCCAAGAGTATTTTTAATGGGGAAAAAAAGAACATGTTATAAAAGCATTAATTTTTTACTGTAATATTCCATCTGGTTGACAAACCTGTCTGCAGAGAAGGCTCTCTCAGCAGTGGATATTCTGACTGAGGCACAGGAGTTGACAATCCTCAGATTCAGATTCTCTTCCCAGCTCCACATCAAAGCCATCCTGAGTAATTTTGGCAGCCATTTCTGCCATGGCTCCCCCTACAAAACATGAGAACATGTAACCATTGAAAAAATTCCTGTCTATTCTAATACTGCACCTTTTAAAAAAAATCAGACTGAAGCACGCACAGAAGCATAAACAGTGATTTAATGACCTTTTTTGCTGAACCCTGTGAAGGTCAGACACATCATCCTTCATGAAGACACACATTCCTTTGCCCTTGTTATGCTTTTCAATCACTGATAATTACTACTGAAAATCTGTTTAACCTTTGTCAAAACAATGACTTGTTGTTATTGTTGTGACAACTCTGCTTCTCTTGCCTGATCAAGCAGGAGAAACTTTCTCAGCTACCAGCAACCTGTTGGAGGAGCCAAAACCAAGCAGGGATTCAACTGGGTGTTGCTAAACTTTCACGTTAGAAAATAAAAACTCATTAGTACAAATGCAGCTGATGCACTCGATGGAAATAAAGTGAAAATGAAAACAATTAAGGAAATGAATCCTACCTTATGTCCTTGCATGGAAACATTCTGAGTTTTTCCATCTTTCAGATTTTTGCTAATACAAAAATAAGGTTATCTGCCAGCAGTTCTTTGTATCAATTGCAGGAAATGAAGAAAGAGTCTGATTCTCTTACAACCTTGTTCTTTTCAGCAGTGTTGGATCCTGTATCTTAATTTTTATTTTTGTACCTCCTAATGAAGCTTGAAATAACAAGTATGATTTTGAGGAAAACCTGTAGGAGATCAGAAGGCAGGAGAACAGCACAAAAACTGCCAAGAGGGTGCTTTGACTTCTCGAAAACAATACCTAATCTCTTGTTTTAAAAAAATCCCAATTCTGTATAATCATAATTACTGTGTCTTCAGCGGGATAAACTTTCAGCCAGTGAAAGACACTTTGGAATTTATATCAACAAGGCTTCAATAAGGTGATTATTACAGAGTTAGAAATAGATTTTAGTAGGGTTTCTTCTTGATTTCACCTTTAACCCAGGACAGCCCAGTAATTCCAGCTAGTTTTTTTTTTCCCCTGTGATATTTTTTAAACATAAGAAACTTTTACTGAATAATCTGATATGCTCCTTCCAGAAAGATAAAAGCAGTAAATCAGTGACATGCTGGAGACTTTGGCAGTGGCTTGGCAGAAAAGTCCCCCTTTTCCTGCAGCTTTAGTGCTCTGCCACAGTAACAGCAGCTGGTTTTGGGGTGAGCAGTGTGGAGGGAAGCAGATGGGAGAGGAACTCTCCCTGTCCATGGGCTGGAATGGGTTTCCATGTTCCATGGGAGCATACCTGGAACATTCCAAGCAGGGGTTTAAACATTCCTAAGAGACAGGAGCAGCAGTCAGCTGAGAACACACACGGGGAACCATCCAGGCCAAGGCAGCAGCTCCTCCATCCTCAGTGCCTGTTTAAGATCTCAACAGCGTGCACACAGGTTAGATATCAGAGATCTGCACAAGATGTCATTAATCCTCTTACTGCCCCAGATTTTGGGTTGTTTCTGCAAATATTAAACATGTGACCCGTGTTACTTCCTTTGAAATGCGTATTGCTTTTTATTCGTAGCTATTAGAAGTTTAACAAGTAAAAGTTAGCTCTGAAAAAAAGTCTTTACAGTAATTTATGGAGATTAACTTTCCTATTTAGGGTAAAGTCCAGACATTTACAAGAACAATCACTTAAATAAAAATAGAATATAAAGCCTATGTTTAAAACATGGCCTTTATTAGCGCTGTCTAGTGAGCTCCATATTTATCTTACATTGAAATAGTTCTGCTTTGCTTAAGAAAAGACAGAAAAAGTGCATTTACAAGAGTACTTTTTCTTTAATTTTCTGCGAAAATGGAAGGAATTGGAATCACAAGTTGACAAATGTTGTAAAATGAGATTTCAAGAAACATCACTTTTAGTAATGCTACGCCATCACTAGCGTTTCCTCCTGACCTTCTGCCGTGTGGAACCAGAATATCCTGATATACAGTCTAGAGCATCTATGTTATTACTCTACAGCATATTAAACACAGAAAAAGGGGCTCAGGCCCCCTTTCAATGTACAAACATGAATAAAAAAATCGTTTAAAAAAATCACTTTTTATACATAATGTATATGCAAACTGCTTTAAATACATGGGTTTGGAAGAGTTATTTACAAGCTGCATCTGCCCGTGGGACAATCCACAGGCAGAGCACACACGGTCGCTTTTATTTTATTGGTGCATCTCAACTTTGGGAGATATAAATTTATTCGGCAGTACAGCAAACACAAGAACTTGTGACAAAGCATCTTAAGGGCAACCCAAAAAATTTTGTTCCTCCAAACAAGGTTAAGTACTAGGACTGCCAAAGTTTCCAAATAAAGTTTGATTTTTAACCCAGATGCCTGCTGGCAGATCTGTGTGCTGGAGGATATGTAGACAGACCCATTGGAAGTACAGGTTTGGCTACTGGATAACTCCTCCTGAAGAGCCAGAACTGATAAGATGTTTTGTTCCAAAGAGTGAACTAACCTAGAATTTTTTTTTTTTTCCAATTTTATTAATATTTTAAAAAATACATAAAAATACAACATCCAATGTCTGAATAAATATATTTAACAAGTTGCAAGATACCTTATTTTACACAAAAATTTCAGCTTTAGAAATCTTGTTAAATAACTTCATTGTTGTTATATATTTCATTTTTCGTCTTTTTGTAACAAAATAAAAACTCTGAAATTACATAGAAAAAAGACAAAATATTTTTGTCAAGGGATAAGATAGTCCACTGAAAACCTATTCACAATTCCACTGTAAACATTAATAAACATTAAAACATTTGCATAATTGTGTGCTCAAAAATCCTATAAAAAGTGGAAGACTTATTACAACTGTAGTTTTCAGTCAACTACACTTCCTTTCACAATTTATTTTGTCCCATTTACAGCTTTAAAACTGGGCACATTGCTGAACACATACTTTGGCAGTTCTGTATAGCAAGTGCTTCCACAAAGAGGAACTACTCACCAAGAGTTACCCACAGCTCGGTGAAAGTGCAGCAGTTACTCAGTTCTTTTGGATAATACTCTGATGTCTGCTTGGTACACTTGCTTTTTTTTATTATTTTTTTAAGATCACCCTAGAACACCTGAATGCTTCATTGGACATAACTTCGCAAATTTGATAAGTGCCCTTTCTCTGTGTTAGGAAAAAAAAAAAAACCAAAAAAACAAACAAAACAAAACGAAACAAAAACGAACACAATGACGAGGATGTCACGTTGTGCCTACAAACCTTCAGTTACCAATGAGCTTAAGTTCTCTGAACAGTAAATTAAACAAAAGAAGGGGGTAGGAAGGGGGAACAGGTACAGTCCAGCAGTGGAAGTGTGTACAGGATATACTTGGCAATGTCCAACCAGTTGAGTGCTTTCTGTGGCTGAATTTCAGGGTTTATGTCCATGGCAGCGAGCTGCTGGCAAGGCAGAGAAACGTTTATCACCTGCATTCCACAGCCAGCACGTTCTGGGGAGGAGAGGATGACGAGGGGCTCATTCCAGTGTCTGAGGAAGCAGATGACATGGATGCTCCTGTGTGAGACACTGAACACACAGAAGAACACATCAGCACGAGGTTAGCAAAGTACAGCTCCCAAGGAAGGTTTCCTTGGTTATTAGGTTGTGTAAAAGACAGCAAAGCAGCAGCACAGGCACAAAAAACTGATTAGAGGTTTTGCCAATTGCTTTCACTGCTGTATGCACAGACACAGGATTAGCCTTACCCTATACTGACAGGTATCAGTATAAAAGGACTCAGCCGAGTCTAATGGAAACTTCCTTGCACTAGGAAGTCCAAGTTATTACTCCACAGTTATAAAAGAGTCAGCAAATGTTCCTGTCAGGTTCAAGTTCCAAAAAGCCACAA
Organism: Hirundo rustica; assembly: GCF_015227805.2. Classification (NCBI taxonomy): domain Eukaryota; kingdom Metazoa; phylum Chordata; class Aves; order Passeriformes; family Hirundinidae; genus Hirundo; species Hirundo rustica. The sequence goes on along the minus strand of NC_053455.1, from coordinate 4,657,698 downwards.
ATACTCTTTCTAAATACGTATGCAAACAGATGGTAACACTTTCTTTTCTTCTAAAAGATCATCGATTAAATTGCTGTGAGTTACACATTTCCAAAGAAATGAACTCCTCGTGGGAATCCTAAAGCAAATCTCAACCTTACCTTCTCTGTCTTTCTTTTTTAATCGTTTCCTTCTCCTGTCTATGGTTGCTACCTCTGACTTCAAGGACATGTAGTACTTTCGTATCTCCTGGAGTTTTTCTTGTAGGAAGGAGATCCTTTCAGTGCTGCTCATATTGTCCAGTTCATCTGTGAGTGGGAAGAAAAAAATAACTCTGTCAAGGTGATTTTAAACAAATGAATGCAGTTCTTAAGAGGATGGAAGACACAGCACGGAAGATAACACATTTCCATAACTATGCCAGAAAAACCCCACACCTAATTGAAAATCCCAAAACGTTTTTCTTTCAGAACAAATTTTCTCACGAATTCCCTGTAATCAAGTGATTTCAAGAATCCTTACTGAGCTGGAAGCTCCATTTGTACACTCTGGGTGAAGCATTCTGGTGGTGGTGCTTGTCCCTGTGTTTGTCCTTCTCTCCATCTTTGATGTGAGGAGAAATCACTCTGGCAGGGGAGCGGGAAATCTTCTGTGGTTTGGATGCATTGATGTGTTTGACAGGAGTACATTTACTGGAACTGTCCAGCACAGGGAGATCTTCACTGTCACTGCTTTGTCCTGCAGGAAAAAGAATTTATTAGGACTTAAAACCTCCAGCTGGGCATTTTAAAAAATTGTGGCTATAGTAAAGAAACAATGATTAAGAAAAAATTGTTGTTTCTTGCTCCAAAGATCCCAAAACACACCCAAGGAAAAACGATCTCAGACTCCATGGACAATCTGATCAGACACAGCATGCACTAAACTCTCAAGTGTAATAATCATAGTTGATGTGGGAGAATTCAAAGGCTGACTAGGCCTAGTTAAAAAGTAATAGCCAAATTTCTTTACAGAAATACTAAACTTAGCAAAATTAGAATATTAGAGCACTGATAAACTGTCTTACATCACCTATTTTAGCTTTTTAATATAAAGCAGACACTAAACCCCTTTTCTTAAAGTTTAAACCTACATTACTATGGGTAGGTAGCACATGACTGTATTTAGCTATCCAACTGCTTTACACATCTAAAGGAACAGTTCCGAAACGTGACTAAAGCAACAGAAGTTCAACATGCAACAGAAAATTTTTAGCTCATACATTCAAATATTTTAGATTCCCCCAATAACTGCCAGGTTTTCCACAGGCATGTTAGATATATCTGAATAGTGTATATCAGATAATTACTATTTTAGTTTGATATTTAGAAATGTTAGTGTTGCCATAAAGCCAAAACCACTGATTCATTCATGCAATGATTGTCAAAAATTCTGGGACAGGACAAGAAGGAATGTTCTTAAGGTGAAGGAGGGCAGGGATAGATGGGATATTAGACAGAAATTCTTTATTATAAAGATGGTGAGGCCCTGGCACAGGGTGCCCTGAGAAGTTGTGGATGCCCCATCCCTGGAAGTGTTCCAGGCCAGGTTAAATGGAGCTTGGAGCCACCTGGTATAGTGGAAGGTGTCTCTGCCCATGGCAGGAGGTTGGATCAAGATGATTTTTAAGGTTCTTTCTAACCCAAACCATTCTGTGAATTCTCTGAAATATGAGCTACAGAAACACAAAAATCCAGGTTTCTATAGCAAGTTATAAAATAGTCAGATGCTTGAGAGAAAAACTATGAATGAAAAGCTTTGTATGAAAAGCTTTTCTTTAGCATCCAACATTTCCCTATGCTTCAAAAATGTTGACATATTCCCCAGGAGAAATGGCTGTTTTAAGACTCTGAATTTGCCCTCTCCCAAATTCATAACCAATCCAATATTTAAAAACCAGCATAATGGTAAATATGTAGTAACTGCTAATATAAATAATAATTTAGAGGTTTTTTTCCTAAGTAAGTAATATAAAATAGCCAAGAGATTTCCCAGTTACACTGCAGAGCTCAGAACTCCTCTCCAGTTTATCACCAATAATCAGGATGAATAAAAATGAAAAACCTTCAGAGGGAAGCCCCATCCACTGGAAATGGTTTGTAACATTAGAACAGTAGGTTCTTACAGATATTTACAGGACAGGATAACCTTCCCCCTCCTCTCCCTGCAGGAATATACCTGTTCCATTCTTTTCATTTTTGGCTGCAGCACTGGTTCGCTTTGGAGTTCGCTTTTGCTTTTTTGCCAGTGTTCCACTATTGCTGTCACTGGGCCTTTTTTGACCTATGAGAAAAGGAAAAAAAATCAAAAATAAAATACAAGACACCTCAAATACTTCTGCTATGAAAAAGCTATTTTTATAAGCAACAAAGAAATCTAAAACCCGACCGCTGAGAGAGTTTGGGCTGTTCAGAGAAGAGAAGGCTCAGGAGAGACCTTGGAGCCCCTTCCAGAGGCTAAAAGGGCTAAGAGAGCTGGAGAGGGACTTTGGACAAAGACCTGGAGTGACAGGACAAGGGACAATGGCTCCACACTGCCAGAGGGCAGGGTTAGGTGGGATATTGGGAAGAAATTCTTTACTCTGAGGCCCTGGCACAGGTTGCCCAGAGAAGCTGTGGCTGTCCCATCCTTAAAAGTGCTCCAGAACAGGCTGGATGGAGCTTGGAGCAACCTGGGATATTGGAAGATATCCCTGCCCATGGCAGGGGGCTGGAACAAGATGGGCTTTGAGGTCCCTTCTAACCCAAACCATTCTGTGAATCTATAACCAGCAGACAAAACAGACCAGTAATTTTTAGCCCAGTGCCACCAGTCTCAAGACACCTTCAGCAGGGATTAGAGCAGGGAATGAATGACTCCTCCAGGAAATGCTCACCTTTCTCCCCCACCTCCCTCTCCTGCCCAGCGATGCTGCAATTGCTCGACGTGGTACTGGCTTCAAATCCATTGGCAGACTCGCTCTCACAGAGCCCCTCCTGGGACTCCTCTGCCACGCTGTCCACCTCAATGGTCACGTCACTCTCGCTCTTGATGCTGCGCGACTCGTCCTGGCTGAGGGCCAGCGGAGAGGCCACTGGGAAGCTTGAGGGGACGGTGGGGGCTAAGGCAGAGGGCACTGAGCTGGAAGCGTGGGGATCTGGCTTTTCTGCTGTTGTGTCTTCACTGCTGCTCTTCTCCTTCTCGTCCAAGTCATCCAAGTCTACTTCGTGGCACAGCAAGGTTTCAGGACCGATCTGAGGCATCGTGTCATCCTCATCTTTCAAGGGAGTGCTCTCGTTGGCTTCGGCCGGACGTTGGAAGCTGTCACTCCTCAGCTCCGGCCCGTGCGGAACCGATTCCGCCACCAGGGATGGCATCTCCTCGTTTTCAGCTCTGAGGGACTCCTCAGCACTCAGCCTTCTACATTCCTCTGCTCCAGTACATTCATTGGTCCTCTCTTCAGATACAATATTTGGCACTTCCATCTCGCTCTCTCGCCGATTTCTCTTCTCGGGTGACGCCTGTTCCAATGTTTTCCTTTTCAAAAGTTTCTTATCTTTCGTGGAGGGCTCCGTTTCACTCTCAGTAGTGCTGGAAATGTCTTTACAGTCCAAGGAAGACGCATCTAACCTTTCAGGTTCCGTAAGAGACTCATTTGCCACCTCTTCCTGGCCTCCTGGTGCAATCTTCGCGTTCTCCGATGAGGGATCTTTTGTCTTGCTCCTTCTCCCCTTTCCCTTAGGTGATTTTTCAACCTCTCTTTTGATTTCTTCCATTTGATCCGTTTTATTTCCAAAAATTTGAACAATTTGTTCACTTTCCTCAACTTCCAGTTTCAGTGTTTCTAGTGGCTGAACTTGAGTCCTGTCGTTTTCCTTCAGCGCGTGAGAAATCTTTGGGTTTTCCTCATCCAGCTTCTCATCACGGAGTTTTTCACTTTTTTCCAGTTCTGAAGTTTCTGGAGAAAATTCTTCATTCAAATTCTTTTCAGATGACTCATCTGCTTCACTGTCAGATGTGCCAGAGTCTAAAAAAAATTTTAAAAAGAAGCAAACAGCACCCTAAATAATTAATTGCAGCACGACTTTTTATTTGAACCTCACAAAACCCCGTTTTCAGTAATCTATGGTGGCAACATCAGTTTACAGCAATAATTTTAAATTTTAAAAATCCTGCACTATCCAAAATATTGCTACAGCTCTTATTTTTACCTAAAATTTCTATGAAACTGCAGTAGTGGTGGTGCTGTCAAGAGTTCAGGAAGCATCTGGATGATGCTCTTAACTCAGGTGATTTAGTTGAAGTCTATGATTCTCCTACTACTATTTCTCAAATAAGCCAATACAAATGAATTCTATTTTATTGCAGCAAAAATAATTTTACAGATTTCCCTGATCCCATGGAACTGCCTCTCCCATGTGATGCTACAAAACGAAAAGACATTTCTCCCCTCCATGCAGAGAAAAAAAACCCGACCCAAATGCAAAAATAAAAACCTTCTAAACCCCAATATGGACATTTCATTGCTAAACTATTGTACAAAGGATGCACCACATGGAGAGCAAGCATTAGTACATTACCAGAAGATTATTCAGGGACCTGTACTAAAAGGAGACAGTGATTTCACTTCAGTTCTTGTTCAGAGAGGCTTAGAAACACCAAAGATGTGCTGCCATTTGTGTATAATTAACAGCTCTGCTGGATGATGGAGTATTGAGGTTGAGGACTTAATTAGCACAATAAAGACTATCATTATAGCACTGGATTTGGTCTGCTCAGGACTGAAAGGCTCTGGCTGAAGAACATGGAAATGACTTGTACAGTCACTGCTCTCCTGTGAGCAAGCTGTGCTCCTCAGCAGTGTCAGCTCAACTGCTTACTCGATAAAATTTAAAAGGAGAAAGGGAAAAACAACAACAACAAAAAAAAGGTTAAAAAAAAAACCCTAAAAAAACCAAAAACCAAACCTCTTTTCAAAAAGGTACTGAAAAAGCCTCCAAAGCATACACAGGGCTGAGATCACTCACCGTTTGATCCTCTATCAGAATCAAACATTCCTGAGCTACGTCTGGTCTGCCTGCGAGGTGTTGCTAAAATTAAAATCGAAAGGATTAATTTGCATGGAGCGGAAGGAGCGCGCCAGAGCAGGGACCTCAGAGCTCACATGCAGCTCCAGGCCACCAACACCACCCTGGGCTCCAGCTGGGAATGGTGGGGAGCACACGCTGTTCCCTGCGCCTCTGGAGCAGGATTTACCTTCGCTGTTGGGCATCTTGGGGAGGCTGCAGGACGTGTTGGATGGGAGAGTGGATTTCAGAGGGGGCCGCCCACGCTTGGATTTTTGCTTCTCCTCATCCTTCTTCTCCTCCTTTTCACCATCTTCTTTATTCTGCAGGGGAAACAGTGGATTTTTATTAATGTTTCACTGCTGATTATCAAACCTTTTGCTCTATTGAAAACTAGACTGTGGACTGAATAACTTTTTTTCTTTTTTTAACGGGGACAATAAATCATTAAATACAGTACTACAACAAACTTATTGAAACCATTACTTTTGTTTTTTTCTTCTGTTTTCTCTTTGGTCCTCCTTTTTCCACTGGCCAGATAATGCGATCAGCTTTCACCCACTCATCATATCTGAAAGGGAATGACAACACGCTGTTAACACTGCACATCAAAACGCTGTTTGAAGATGAGGAGTAAAAGACTTGAATTACATAAAAGATTTATTAATGAGGTAGGAAAAGGCCAACACCAGCTTGGATGGGGCTCAGAGCACGCTGGGATAGTGGGAGGTTGGAATGAGATGGGCTTTCCTCTCCAACCCAAACCATTCCATGACAGCAGAGCACGTATTTACAACTCATGCAGTACCTGGCCTTAGAAAGGTGAATGATGTTTCCAGTTCATAAAAAAACCTTTTTGTTTATTTGTTTTTATGTTTTATTCTCTCATCCTTATGGGAAGAGGGAATGAAGGTACAAACTTCCTTGTCTGTCAACAGCAAAGCACTGGAACACTCAGGGGACTGAGCCAGCTCTAAAGTGTCAGGCATTCCACATCATGCATACAAGAGTTTTCACCATAGCACGTCTCAGCGGGAAAATGTACCTTCTTTTAAAAAAAAATATAAAGTTTTTAAATTATGGCAACAAACTGGATGAGATTTTGAAAAGCACAAACACACTAATGCTCCTAAAAGTATTAATAAGGCAAAGGGAACCTGTAAATATTTGGGGAATATTGCCACACTCAAACTTCATGTTGCCATAAAGAAATTTGCTTGTAGATTTGGAATACCCCAAGTTATATACCAGAAGTATATAAAGTGCTATAAAGACTGGCTGCCAGGAGAAGCATTTTTGCAATCACAGTTAACATTCATTACATTTTGTTGCCAAAATTCCAGTGCTTAATAATACACTTGATTGTAAACACCTTCACCATTATCAGTGACTTCCTTAAGGAAGGTTTGCTAGTGCTAACACTGACAGACACAATAAATATCAGGGACACTCCTGGAAGGGGTGAGGATTACTAAAGCAGATGGACATTTGGAAAAATACAAGTATATTCTGACATTTCAATGCAACACTATGAATAAAATCACCAATATTGAAAAGTGAAGAAGTCAGAGCCTGTTATGCTGGTAACTCAATATGGAGCCACACATCACTGACCATCTCTCAATTTCCTTAAAACAAAAATTTCTTTCGCAAATAAGCCTTTGAACAAAGAAATGAAAGGCAGTTTGTTATCCTCACCTTACATTCCAACCGTAGTAATGAACTAAATATAAAACCTCTCCATCATCAATTTCTGTGCTTTTAATACTGGCTTCATAAATTTTTTGAGTCTTTCCACGTCCGTATTTTACTTTCACTTTGGTTCCAGTCAGGCAGGGTTCTGTGTCCTCCTCATCCTCTTCACCTTCTGACTCTCCTTTGTTCTCAATTTCTTCCCTGCAGTAAAATGTATTTTAAATGCCCACTAATTAGTGACAATCATATTTTAAAGTTTAAAGAGAGTAGAAAAAGGTAGAAAGGTAGAAAAAGGCTGCAAGAGAAAAAAAAAATTCCTTTTCTGCACCCTGTCCTGTCTTTGAAGCTTGCTCAGAAGCAGGTTTTTTAAATCAAAAACAGAACTTAAGGAAAATAGGTCTAAGTGCCAAGAATATCCAGAAAGTTTTATTAAAATTTAAACACAGTTTATAAAGCGTACAACTACCTTAAAGCTTAAAGACTATTTTTTAATATTTTGATAATACAAAGAGGAATAAAAGTTAACTCAGTGTGTCTCTCCTAAACAGCACAAGAAGAACTAACTTCAGTTTTTGAAATATTTGACGTTGACACATTATTTATAAGAAAAGGTACTTTTACAATTGGCTCAACATGCTACAGTTTATTAACTTCACATAAGTTTGAATTGCCATCCCAGTGATCCTCTCATGGACACAAACACCATTCCATTGGAAAAAAACTTGATCACAAAAGTGTTCAGCCAAGCTTGGAAGAGTCTGCACAACTCTTACTAGATACATTCACCTCTTATCACACCTTTAGCTACTGTTTAAATATAATACTCAAACATATTTTAAAGAACTACAATCTAACCTATTTTTAGCTAGAATTCCTTCCCTACTTAAGGGGGAATTTAGCATAATTTAGAAGTTACTCTACAAAAATGTCGGCAAGAAATAAAATACTAAAAAGGACTTTGGGTTTGCTTTTAATGAAACAGATTTGCTGGCCTTCAGTGAAAGATCAATTATCTTGTGGCAAGCAGCTCAGAGGACAAATAACTCCCACACAGCTCAAAGAAAACTCTTTGATGCCTTGATCATCTGACATACAATAAAAACAAGTTGTCTGCAGCTTCACCAGCCATCAGCAAACCCTTAAAAGCACAGGAGAAGAGGAATTTGCCATTTCTGTTTCAACTGCTCAGGGAAGTGTCTCCAAGCTGTTCCCATCCTCACAGCACCTGACAGACTTGCAGCCTGGTCAAGTTGGTGTCTGGAGGTATTGGTGTGATAGAACACCAACACAGCCTTGGCAAGTAAAATGACAGTGAAAAATACTGCCTGGCATCGAGCACAAAAAGATGCTTCCAGAAAGTACAGCAGGCTCTGTATACAAGCTTGAAATAAAATGTTCCCTTCCCTGTCTGTCTGAGTGAATAAGGTTTCTGATTTTCACACTTTAGTGAGATCAAGTCTGTGTCCTTCTGCCTGCAGAACAGCTCAGTCATGGCACAGAGAAACTCGAAGGAGGTGATACAAGTCAGTGTTTACCTCTCCCTCTGCCTCTCCTCCTCTTCATCTGACTCTTTATCAGAATCCTCCTGTTTCTTCATTTTCTTCTCTTTTTGCTTTGGTGTGCTTTTCTTCCCTAGTGGAGTTTCATTTTCTTTCTTTTCTGCGTTCTCAGGTGTTTCCTCTACATCTTTGTTTTCTTTGTTACTGTCTTTTAATTTGTCTTGGGTTTTATCCTCCTCACCATCTTTTTTAGCAGGGGCTGCATCACGGGCAAGTCTTCTTCGTCCCTGGAACAGAAATAAGATCAGTTTGATGACTCCTGTCACCTGCTTTCTCCATAACCTCTCCAAATCTCAGCACAGAAGTGAGACATGCAAATCCTGTAGAGAAGAAAGGCTGGAGTTGACAAAAAAACCCAAAAATATTCTTAAATACTAAAAACTTCAAGTTTTTTTTATCTGCCTCATTTGGAATAATGAGGATGAGTTTCTGATTAACTGCTGGAGGATTTCAGGACATTTGTTTGGACCTGTAATGTTTGTTGCTCTGACAGAATGGGCCAAAATGTCTTGTTCACTTACAGCAATAGCATTATTTAAAGTGCTTGAGGGGAGGCATCTATCCCTTCAGCATCTTCAATCCTAACACTCACCTGTGAACATCACAGGCAGAAATTTGTCAGCTTTCAAAAACCTCCAAGTATCCCATTTTTAAAAGGCACTTTGAGTACTCAGGCAGCTGCTGTCTGGGACTATCTGGAACTGATTCTTAGAGATCTAGCAAAGGATTATCGTTTGATTTATTAAAAGTCTCTTGACAGGATCATTGCTTTTTAATCAGAACAAAGAGTCAATTATTAAAGAGACAAAGTTCTTACATTTCTTTACCCTTTTTCAAGCGTTTTCGAAAAGAAAAACCAACTCAAAAGTATATTAACAAACTAAGAACAAAGCTAATGTCATGTCAGGAAGTTCACAGAGGCTGATGCAGCTTGGAACAACCACTTTCATTTAAATAGAAATAAAATACATAATGGAAGTCTCAACTTGTGTTTACACCACGTCCTTTCATCTATTAATTTATAAGGCCATATATTTGCTTGAAAAGCTGCTCTGCAAGAATGGCATTTTAGTTACACAGAATCTTCAGAACTTGAACAATTTAAAAGCAGCAACTCTGGTCCTTCAGTAGTCATACTCTACTAAAGAACACAAAATGTTCTTTTAACATAATTAAATGAGTGCTACAGTCATACTCCAGTACCTTTAAAGTACTTTCTGTATTCCTCATGGTGTTCAGTATCCTCCAGCTGATGGGCCCAATAATTTGATCAATGTAGCTACTAATACAACCCTCACCTCTACAGCATTTAAAGTCAAATGAAGGCTAAACTGAATTGTTCCTCCCTCTACTTTTGTCTATATACTCTAATATTTGGGTCCTTCTTCCATTAGAAGAGAGACTGTGATAAAAACCAACTCAGAGAAATGGGTCTTCCTTTGATTCTTAGATCTGTAGCAGGTTTTTGATATTCCTGTTTCTTGCCAGAAGGCTCCAGGTTCCACGTGCCTGTGGAAATCCTCACTCACCACCAACACTGTCCTGCTGTGTTTCACTGCTCTGATGGTAACAGCTCCAAACAGCTCCCAAGCCATCCCTGAACCACAGCACATCCAACCCAGCCTGAGCCAATCACATGTATGGTGTGAATATGAAAGAATTAACACTTAACACTCACAGAGTTCCACACTTGCACAAGTGCACCAATTCCAATGTGCAGCTGTTCCACAGGGAAAACTCATTATGGAAATTGTTCACTGCACAAAGGGGCTTTGTTAAGGACTAAACACAAATCAGTTCAAACCACTCACCCTTGGGGATCTTAGTTCAATTTCTTCTTTCTCACTTTCACTGCTGGAATAATTTTCTTCTGCTTCTTTTTTAACTTCTGTGGGGGGCATTTTTTGTTCCTCTTTCACACTTTCCTCCATTGGTTCCACGTGTTTCTGTGTGTCTTCTACCACTTTTGGTTCATTGTGATGGATGGTCCTAAACTGAATGTTTGCAGAACGGCAGTACTCTTCAAAACCATAAAGATACCTACAGACACAAGGAAGGTCCCATTTTTATTTCAAGGTTCATTTTCTATTTATTGAAGTGCATAAAACCTATTTTCCTGCTCAGTAATTTCAGGAAAATGATAATAAAAAGAACAGCAACCAAACAAACACAAATATAAAAGCTAGAGAAGATTTTGAAGTGGAACAATTTCAAGTGCAATGCTGAAAAAGAATACGTAGTGGTGCTCCTCACATATTTAACTCCATCCCCACCCAGTTAAGAATTCATGACAGTAATCCCAAGCAGGAGCTTTTTTTCTGGAAAACTGCCTGTGCACACTCTAATCCAGTTATAAGTGAGAGAGGTACGAATTAGCTTAAATTCTTATTATTAAGAATTAGAATTGCTAATTCTTAGCAAGAATTAATATGCAAGCTGCAACACACTATCACTGTCACAACACATTTTCTTGTGTCCAAACAACATCATCGTTATTTCCACTGTAACAGCAATGCAGTACACATTTACCAATTACTCTTTCCAGGATAAACACTCTTCTCTGTAAAATACAGACCTTAAACATGTGCCCAGTTCAAATCCCACTGAGGGTAGTCTCAATATTGTCATCTTCATCGACATTAACATGAGTTGAGTCATTAGTCATCCCTATTTCCGTATTTCCTTAGGTTTGAGTCAAGAGAATCTCATTCTTCCCTTTTACTCAAAAAGCCCAATTGTTTCTTGTCAGACTTCCAGGAGGATAAATAATAGAAACAATTTTTATTTAGAAAACGAGCTTGGAAAATGTCGTTCCTGAAAGCTTTCCAATTCAAAAGTTACAACACAGCTGAAAAGCGAGGGTCAGAAGAAAACGATTTATGCATTTGGTCTTTGTAAGCAATGATTTTACTATTTAATAACTGTCACATCCACCATAGCAATGCACAGAGTTAAGCCCTAAAGTCATCATCTTACAAATTCTGCAAAGATTATATGTAAATATGCAATCTGAAACATGTCTTTTTTCAGTCAACACCACTCATGAACTTAAAGTAACTGGTATAAAATTCTCCTCAATGCATACAAGATCTAAAGATTAAGGAGTCTGTTACTGTTAAGTGCTTTAACTTGCAAAATTGAATCTACCAAAGCTTATTTTATAAATTTCACTGGTGTAGTCTGAATTGCCATCAGCACATGAGGAAAGTGGAGGTTTCTTGGCAAAAAAATGAGCAGAATTCTGATATACTGGAGCAACAGGAACTCACAGCCCTGAGCGCTCCCTCCTTTCCTCCACATCAAGCACTGGAAAATGCTCAGAACTGAAGAATATCAGCTGTTGGCTGCAACTATCATAAAATCTCATGAATACTGTACATGCTACAACTAGGAAAAAAGAAAGGAAAAATGTTTTTACCATTATCCAATATAAGAACTTACTTTCTATAAGCAGTTTTTACATTGTAGGAAGCAGCCGAGTTCAAAATAGGAATGCCAAGGTCCATATAAATTTGCTTCCATACAGCACCACTCTCAATCTTTGAGGGGAAAAAAAAAAAGAAAAGAGGAAGCTTACAGGTTTTGTTGAATAAGAACATTAAGGAATAATATCTATCAGAACTAAAAGCCGAGCTTTTTATAACCACTGAACAGTTTGGGTTGGAAGGGACCTTAATAAACATCCAGTTCCAACCCTTTGCCATGGGCAGAACACCTTCCACCATCCCAGGTTGCTCCAAGCCCTGGCCTGAACACTTCCAGGGATGGGATATCCACAGCTTTCCTGGACAACCATTTATAGACACGAATGAACAGATATATTTAGTTCAGGGAACGTCCAGCACTTACATTGTCACACCCACCCTGCTGATAAACCAGCCTAAAAAGTTTGAAGAGATTAAGGTCCTTGTAGCCCAGAACCGGTGGTTTATTGATAGGAGTACCTGAATAAAATAGAACAGAAACAAGTTATCCCAAAGAACAGCAAGTTGCCCCTTCCATTCCTTTAGCACACATTTGATTACAAGTATCCTTCTGCATTTTAAAATCTGTATTTAATGGCTTAAGGTAGGCTCCCAAATCAGTAAATTCCAATCACCAGTTAAGGCTTCACCCTCTTTCAAATGCATCATTATCTCTGGGTGGTTTATCAGACTCCCAGGTTTATTAACCCTCATCCACCTGGCCGCATCCCACTGCTCCTCTCACGAGCAGGGAGGAAAGCGAGAGCTGCAGGAAGCTCCAGAGAACACCTGAGGAATGCTGGAATAGAGCAGTGTGTGAAGAGATTAACTGAAAACACCGTGGGCTGAAAGGAACGAGGAAGAAGCAGAGATGCTGGATTAGGAAGAGACACTCAGGCAAATTGTCAGAATGTGGAAAAGCACCAGGCCTTGACCAGACATGAATATTTGGGACAGTTCCAGGGAAAAGAAAGAACTCAAATTAGCTGAGTGGCAGTGACATAAAGAACAGCAATTATCTGCAAAAAGGAGAAACCAGAAGTGACTTAAGGCAAGTAGCTGCATACGTAGACAATAATCCTCCCAGCAAGGAAGAATATCATCAAAACTCCTCCCTGCTGCTTCGTATCTTCCCTCATCTTCATGCAATTATATTTGGCATCATTAAAATAATTTTATAGGACTTCGGGAATACTGTCATCATTCCATGAATCAAAACATTTATACTGAGAGAACAGAATGTGGAACAAATCTGGTGGGAACACGAATCTTGCTATAAGGACAGAGAAGGAAAATAATAAGCAAACAGGCAGGAGGAAAGTCCCAGTCCTGGAAAAAGTCCTGCACATTGCCCAATCCACATACTGGCTTAAAGAATATTTCATGGACTGAGTCTTCAAATTCAGCACACAAATGCTTTCCTCTTTTGTCTTCACAAGGTCCTGACATCCCTACTTGTTTTGTAGTCTGAGAGTGTTTAAGAAAGAGAATGAGAAAGGAAGGAAACAGGGAAGTGGGAGGAATCAGGCTACATGAAAGGAAAACTCTGGATTAGCCCAGCAGCAGAGTGATCTCTTTTTTTCCCCTTAACTTAGCCTTTTATTCTCCTAAGGCAGCTTATTCTCCAGAAACACTGGTTATACACACAGGAGGCCTTCAAAATTATATTGGATGAGCTCCAGAACACTTTGCTGTAATACTTGCTCGATTTCTAAACCTCTGATAAGAACTGGCAATACTTTTGAATTATTCTTTTTTGATTCTGTGGTCCAGAACACATCTCATTAGAAGGCATACACACCATCTTTTACAAAGGCAGCTTGATTTCCCCATTAATTTTAACAACCTCCCCCCCTCAAAAAAAGAAAGGGGCAAATATTCAGACTCTGCAAGTACCTCATATTTTACCCTTAGCTCTGCTTATTTCAAATTCCAATACATCAGCATTTGCTGTACTTTGTGCTGCTAAGGAATTACCATTTCAGGTAACTGCTGATTAGAGATCAGAAAGATAAAAAATAAAGGAAAAAGGGCAGTAGTTACACCTGTAATTTACCTCCACACCAAGGCTACTGCAGGATGAAAATGGTATTTTAAATACATGATTGAAATGGTGACTTCATGAAAAAAATTAAACAAATGTACTCTAAAGACAAAACTCCCTGCAGGCTTGAATATATATTTTTTAAAAGGAGCATAAATCTTCCATTCTATTGTCAGTCTCATCACAACTGCAAATGCCTTATGCAACAGCAGCTCTCCCAAGGCAGCAGGTACATCCTGCTCCCCATGCAGAGCACGTGCACTTCTGACACAGCTCTGAAGCCATGACTTGAACTATTCTAATTTATTAAGTCTAACTTAATTCTGTATACAGACAGATGTTTAAAATTCACTATTTTATTGTTCTAGCTAGAGGATAAAACAGAATCTTTGAAGTTGTCTCTTCAGGTACCACTGCTCGGTTTGTGCACGGAGGTTTGAGGATGGCACAACTCCAGTCTCTGCTGGTTGGATTTCACCATCCACACACAGACTCCACAGCTTCCAGCCTGGATTAACAGCAGCAGAGCTCTCAGCCAGGGCTGTCACAACCAGAAATCAACCAAGGGCTCATTTAACAGGCGTTGTGAACATAAAAAAGGCTTTGTGAAAGCAAAACAAAACCAAAACACCTCAGGGAGGATTTGAGTTCCCTTTGAGTGCTGTGCCATTAAAGAAGCGGACTGGAGATAAAAAAAAAAAAGAAAGAAAATTCAGTGTTACCTCTGTCTTCCATAAACTTGTAAAGCTGTTGGAGGAAGTTGTCCCTCTCTTCAGGATCAAGCTCTTCCTCAGGCTGTGAAAATAAATGCAGTCATAAATGAAAACAGCAAATATGTAAAGTAACCATTTATTTGTACAAAAGCCTAAGAGCAAGAGCTAAACACAAACCATTTCCCGTTTGGCCCTGAACCCATGCAATGGTGAAATATGCAGAAAACAAAATTTACTCAGGAAGACTGAAGTGGTACCACAGGAGGAAAAAAAAAAAAAAACTGCAGGTCAGGGGAAGCATCAGCTCATGACAGAATGAATGAGTGACCCTCAAAATGTAAACACTAAAACACGTAGCATACCTGCCTAACACAGAAGAGGTCTGGTATTTACAAGACTGAAAGAATTCACAGGAATTCCAAGGTGCTTTTTTTTTTTTGTTAGGTTCTTTCTGTTTGTTTGGGGCTTTTTTTTTTAACTTATTTTCCTTATCCCAACTTCAGCTCAGGCTGCAGAACAATTCTTTCTCCAACAGTACCTGTTGGAGATGCTCCAGAGAGTATTTGTTTTGTAATTATGCCCCAATGCTTGATTTCAGTCTTATAATCAGAAATGCCTTTAAAGTCACTTCTATAATTTATTATTATAAATTCCTTAGTTTTACACCTTTACAACCTAAAGCCTCAAAGAGATAAACACTTACTAACTTTATGGCAAGGAATCCACAGCATGAAATAAAGATATTCCTTTCATTCCAGTGAAAATTATTTAAAATAAAGTAAATTTATTGCGGCGTGGAAGAGGCAGGGAGAGGAAATCATGTGTACATATCTTCATGAAAATTTGAAATTCTAGCAGAGACAAAAAAAGAAAAGAAAAAAGAAAACCTTTTCCCTGCAATGCTTTCTGCATGCCACTTTCTTCCTGCCAGCCTGGCAGTTTGCACAAGGCAGGCTGCAGCTGTCTTCAAGGAAAGACGTACAGTACGTGTCAAAAAATCTTATCATTACGTTATTAAAAATAACAGGAAAGTGACAAGCAGCTCCAGAAGGAAACCAGAACAACAATTTAGATTTCAGTCATCTCTGCATCCTGTAAACTTTAAGCTTCGAGGCGAGGAGATCGGCAGGGAAATGGGGATGTACATGCCAGTGGTTTGCTAACCAGCAAGCAATCTGCCCAGCATCAGAATGAATCCCAGCCCTGCCTGCTTCACTGAATTCTGAGCTTCTAAGCCCAACAGGGCTCAGCTACAATCAGGCAGAGACAATATGTGTGCCTTACTTCATTAATTTTTCTTCAGGAATAATTGGAAGAAATTAAATGTGTAATCACAACCCTGTACAGCATCAGTTACCATTTGCTCAGCACATTACAGGATTATATAAGGAGAAACAGTTATCTATAGAATTAGCATGCTCTTCCAGGTTATCAAGTGAAGTATTGCTATAGAAACCACAGCTTTTTTTCTCCCCATCTAGACTGCAAAATAACTTCAAGATCGAGAAATTTCTACCATCTACTGTAATGTTTACTGACTGAAGGCAATACAGCTCAAACTGTGCAAACTAAATACATCTAATAACAGCAAACATTCAGAAATACTTCTGAATAGTTGAATTAAAGCCATTTCTTCTATGTGGGCACAATGCCAAACCAGAACTGTGGGTCAGAACAGCAGAAATGTAGGCTAGAAATAGCAATATTGCAGCCAGAATTTAACCCTTCCACTGTGACCAAGTACTTCCAGCTGAAGAAAAGCAAAAAGGAAAGATGAAAAGCTTTTACATCTTTATAGGGTGGGGGCATAAAACCTTCCTGCAATACTCATCCACCTGTGTGAGATATCCCAAATTCTGCACCTGCTTCTCTCTGTTGATGGTGTAAGAGCCCCTTGACAGAGGGAGTCTGAACTGTGCCTGGCACCAATGCCAGAACAGGCACCAGACCCTTCTGAGAAGTCACTTGAGGAAGGCCTGAGTGACTGTCACCATGGAATAAATCATGGATCAGCTGCTCTTTTGATTCTGGCCAAAATGAGAAAGACCAACCCTTCCTGGATGTGCTTACTGCAACGTGAGGATGAGACGTCGTTTTCTTACTAGGGTTATCTGTTTGGAACTGGACATAAAAGAACTCCCAGGAGTGTCTGCTGTTCTGAGTTAGAGCTGAGTTCTATTTTAGATGTATCAGCCATCACAAAATCTTAGAATGGGTTGGGGTGGAATGGACCTTAAAGACCATCTAGTCCCAACCCCCCTCCATGAGGGTTCATCTAAGCTGCTGTAAATCTGCACCCAAATCAAGGAAACACCTGAGAAATGTTGATGCCACAATCTGTGATCACCATCAGGGAGCAAATGGAGAGCTGAAATTCCCAGCATTGATTTCCAGCAGGAACCAGGATGACAGTGCTGCTCTCAAACTCACTGCTACCATCCAGACATTCGTGCCCATTTTAGACTGGGGATAAATAAATTCACAGCGATAACTGTCTAAAACCATTTACTGAAGACAGTTCTGTCTCTTCATTTCATTTTTTTGTTTTACCAATGCTGCAAAAAGGGGGAGACTGTAGCCAAAGGTAAGTCCAAAGAGGCAAAACAACATAAAAATCTCAAGCTGCAAGAGTTCAAAACTGAGACCTTTCTGCTGTTCATCCAATATACATAGCTAAATTCAACATCAGATTTTTTTTTTTAGTTTCAGGATGAGAGGCCGCATTTTATTCAAATGAAAATAAATGAAAATCTCCAAGATGCTAATTTTCTAATTAAAAGATTGAAATTTTATGGGTTTGAGATTTTTTTCCTCCTTTCTGACAAGCAGGTCACATCTGTTAGGGAACACTGGAAACAGTAAAACAATAAAATTGACCATGAATATAATCCTTTTAACTTTGTATAATGGGCATGTTCCTTTCCCAACTCCATTTCTTATGGTCTTCCAAACAACATTATCAGCATTCATGTATTTTCTAAAACTATATGGTAAACACCAGCAACATGAAGCACACAGAAACGTGTAGAACACTTGTAACTGATTTTGCTTCATTTGGTTTTGAGGCACCTAATTCACCATGAGCTTTGCCTCTGTCCTTAGCATGATTTTGAACAAGAATGTGGCTCTGTTATCCTGACTCATCATTTACTCTACAGAAATATGTTAAAGCTTCTGTGGGTGCCAACCTTCCGAGCTGAGTGGGAGCACAAAGGATGAAATAGTTTCTTCTACAAAAGGAAGAATGAATCTCTACCTACAAGCACGCACACCCTGAACTCAGGCAATCTGAGGTGGAGCTACCAGGGACAGACCTTTCTTTTATGTTATAAATAGAATGACAAGACCATAAATGCTTCTGTGAAAGAAATGCAGGTGAAGAGGAAGAGCAGCATACACGAGGTTTGCAGTTCAGAGGGGGAGATGATCAAGACAAGCTGCCAGAATTACAGTTAATGTAATTTTGTTGCTTCACAGTACTTCAATGGGATTTCATCACTTGCACATTTGCTTTCTAACGCCAAGCTTGAAAACTAATTAAGGAAATGACAAGAATTAAACTGATTGCAACAAGTTAACAGCTTTAAACCACGTGGAGATGAGCATGGTCTTAAAACGTTAATTTGTACCAATAAGAACCAGAAATTCCACAAACCAACAATGACTCACTCCAGAGCTGCCCCTCAGTTTGCAAATTCTCTTGGAGTGACGTTCTGAAAATGCCTCTTTGCATAAAACTGTGAGCAAGAAAGTCTTTAAAGAACATTTGTGCATGGCATGATGCAGGCTGTGCTTCACAGTAGCCAGAACTCCTACAAACGCACACAGGCATGAGAAGGAGGATTAGCTAATCAATGTTTAGCTATTTTTAAAGGCTATTCCATGCATTACCCATCACAGCTGCTTTGGGGGGTTTGTATCTATAAATCACAGAATCTTACAATGGTTTGGATTGGAAGGGACTTTAAAAAACCATCCTGTTCCATCTCCTGCCATGGGCAGGGACATCTTCCACTACCCCAGGTTGCTCCAAGCCTCATCCAACCTAACCTTGGACAGTCCCAGGGATGGGGCAGCCACAGCTTCTCTGGACTACCTGTGCCAGGGCCTCACCATCCTCCCAGGGAAGAATTTCTTCTCAGTATCTAATAAACCACTTCTTTCTGGATATCACCCTTCATTAACTTTGAAATGACTGTTTTCCTGTATTTAACTTCCAGAGTCAGCTATTTCAGTGTTATTTTAGGATACAAATAGGTTGCAACAGACAGGGCAATTTGGGTATGATTTTATGTGATCTCCCACAGTTACTTAGAGCAAAGCCTACAAAGGGAACAAGAATTATTTTGAAGCAAAATGTAAATATTTTAATAATTGACTACAGATTATTTGTAGGAATTTCACATCATGCATTTCTCATCCTTCCTTTATGGACTTAATGCTAATAAAACACAGGGTAATAACCTACCATGAGAACTGAAATCCTTGCTTATTTGCAGAAGAGGAACATTGGAAAATGCCTGTGACATCTTCCATTTTCAACAATGCAAAGCAACTCTAACAGATTTTTTTGGATGCCGTTGTGATCAAAGAACCTTAAAAATGTTAGATGAATGCACCCCATTAAACATGCTACACACAGATCCTCCAGGTGACTGTCAGAAATAGCATTGAAGAAAATCCCTCTTAGCAAACACCTGGAGGTGCTACAACTCTTCCCCCAATGAGCCATGGAGACCAGCTAGCTGGAATTTTTTTCTGAAGAAATTCCTCGCCTTTACTCTGGTCTTAAGTGAATGTACCTGTTAAGAACGTGTACTGAAAAGATATTTGAAGTAACTGCATGTCAAGATCTTCATTCTAATGGAATCAGAATGGCTCACAGGGAGACAGAGACAAAACCAAATGTTGCTTACACATCCCCTTGTAAAACAGGGAGTACTGGAATATTTAAGCTTGAGAAACAAACGAGGTGGATCGCAGTGGATTCCACAGCTTCTCCTACCAGCACATTTACCTGTCTGCAATCGTCCACTTCACTACCTTACATTTAGAATAGATTCTTCTTTCTTCTTCCCTGACAGAACAACTTAAATACAAGCAAATACAGTAGTAGATAAAACCTGTTTTGAGTAAAAATTAGGTAATGTTCAATGTTCCAAAAGCTTTTGTTTCTATGTGGAGATACTGGAGTTAAGATTTTCTCTTTTCTTTTAGCTGCAGTGCATAGACTGCTACATGTACCCTCCACACACAGTTGACTGCCTTATTCTGACATGTTGAGAACTGGGTAAAAAGCAAAAACAATATCCAGATTTTTATCTGCATTCAAATAATTGAATGATTCTTTTAATTTTCACTCAATAAAGAATTTTTTACTGTAATACCTCAGGAGTTTTTCAATTTTAATGAAACGTGTTATTAAAACCTTAATTGCTAATGGAAAATAATCCAGGGTTGCACCACGTTATCACCAAAATTCCAGCCATTTGAACATGCTGAGTAGCTCTGTGCAATGCAATCCCTGTTAAGAGTCCATGACAAGCAATTTCCACATTATCCTCCTTCCCAGTCAACTCTGGACCACACAAGTCACTCACCAGGGGTGAGGAGGAGGAGCACCAAACCAACGTCGTGTTTGTTCCCCCTCCTCAGCTCACAAAAGCCATGTAAAGCCTGGAAACCCGGTGGTACCGATTCTACCACCTCTTAAAGATGTCATAAAAGGCAACACACCTAGAAAGACAGTTTCTGTCAAAACAAAGCTGCAGTTTTTTAAGCCAGCTACTGGAAAAATGGCAGGATCTAATGTCACCAGCTACAGCAGATCTCTCTGCTCCATTTTCATTATAAAAGATCCTTCTTCAGAAAAATAGGATCCTCTCCATTTCAGAATTAGACTTTTCTGACTGATTTTATGTTAAGTAGGTCTGTGTCCATTTGATTATTTAATGATGGCCTAGCATGGCTGGGCAACAGGCCCTGACAGCAAAGCTGCTGTGTATACCAAAAGATGGGAAAGGGGGGAAATAAAAAGGTATTTTTAATAATCTCACTCCCATCTGTAATAATATAACCACTTACAGTTCTAAAACAAAAAGTCCACTGAGACTGTTCTGGGAGAGGATGGACAGGAGCTATTTTTGACCTTGATAAAAAAAAGGAAGCACTCTAATAAAATGTAAAATTTCAGTAATTCAACATCTGTATTCAAAAACAGGCAAAATAACCCCAACAAACCCAACCATTCACTTGTCGATTCTCTCTGCAGCCAGCATTACCGCCTTTATATGGGAAAAGAAAATAGAAATTCCTTAAATTCCCTAAATAATGTCTGTTGCAATATCTAGCATGGCCCACAATTAAAAATATGTATTCTAACAGCTGAACCAGGATTTTGACTTAATAGGCCATCATGACAGTTCTGCTATGACATTATCTAAAAAGATTCATATCTACCTTCTGCTACACAGCTTCAGCATGAAGCTGCTCACCTTACATTCCTACTTGTCACCTGGAAATAATGGATTCCACAGCTTCTCCTATCAGCACATCCACCTGCCTGGAATCCTTCGCTTCACTATTTTATATTAACATCTTTCGTTAAAAATAATCTCTCTTTCTTTTACAGGAATGCCTTTTTAAATTTTTTTTTTAAACCACCAAGCTTCCCCCTCCCCCTTCTTTGTTTGAAGCACACAGCATTTTATGCAATAGGCATGAAAAATGGTAATAAAAAATGGATAGTAGAAAACTAGTACAGCAATCCTTGATTTTCAGTGACTGATACTCTGAAATTTTAATCAATGCTAATACAGACAGAGCCATATAGACTGCAACAGTTCACACCCTGCAAAATGTGGCCTATTCAGTCTTTTTCACTGCAAACAGAGGGAAAAAACCTAGAGGATTTCACATTTATGCACACATTTATCTCAGATTTATCTTATCATACCGTAATTCTCACACAGACATCTACTCCATTTTCCAAAACGTTGATATCCGAGCATAAAATTCACACCTAAAAATAGATTCTTATTGTCTTTTTTTTTTTTTTTTTTCAACCTGGAAAGATCTCCCCTGGCTGCAAGCTCCACCAGACAGTTCCCAGATGAGAAACCCAAGTCAAAGCCCCATCCCCAACCAGCACGCTCACATCACAGATTCGAGCACACGATCCTTACCTAGCAGCTGCATTCTTTCAAACGCAAAATGGTTTTACTTCCTTTCTATCTAATCTGCCCACAGCCTGGACATATTTTCAGCCTGACTTCCAAATACTCGCTTCGCTCTCTCTCTCTCCCCGCGCGGCGGCCGCGGTTAACCGGCATTACTTACATTCTCTTCCGCACGGGGGGGAGGGGGGGGGGGTGGAAATTAAAAAATTAATAAAACGAACTAGAGTGGATACTACGGAGAACGCGAGGCGTTAGATGAAAGGCAGAGGGAAGGGCCAGCCCATCTCCGAGCCCCCGGCCAGCCCCGGCTCCCGCGGCCGCTCCCCGCGCCTGCGCCGCGCCCGCTCCCGTTGCCCTGGGAACGCCGAGGCCGCCGCCAAGCGCCATCGGCCATTCCGTGAGGGAAGGGAAGGCAAGGGGAAGGGGAAGCGGCGTTTGACCTTCCTCCCGACACACGGGCCGCGCTGGGGGTTTACTGTTCATGTTTTCGGGGTGTATTGTGAGAACGGCGCGGTGGGGAAACAAATAAATCCCGCAGTGCCTGCCCTGCCCTCCCCGCCCCCCACCTCCGCCCATGCTCCTAAATCCAACATCCAGGTTACAAGCGGAGAGCAGAAACAGGAAGGAATTCTGTAAAGACAGTTTTGATCACATGAAGAAACTGGTTAACTTCATGGAAAAGGAGCCACTTAAAATATTTGAATGCAGAAAAAACTGTTAATATGAACCACGGAATCATATTCCTTGATCTGGGTTGGAAGAGACCTTGAAGATCATCCAGTTCTAATTCCCTGCATGGGGACGCTTTCCTCCAGATCAGGTTCCTCCAAGCCCTGTCCAACCTGGCCTGGAACAATTCCAGGGATCCAGGGGCAGCCACAGCTTCTCTGGGCACCCTGGGCCACGGCCTCAGCACCCACACAACCAACAATTTCTTGCTGATGTCTAACCTAAACCTCTCGTTCAGTTTAAAGCCATTCCCCATTGTCCTGTCACTCCATGCCCTTGGACCAAAGTCTCTCTCCGCTTTCCTAGACCCTCTTTATGCCCTGGAAGGGGCTCCCAGGTCTCTCCCAGAGCCTCCTCCAGGTGAACACCCCCAGCTCTCCCAGCCTGGCTCCAGCCCTTGGAGAAACTTCACCAAGCTGCTCCTCTGGAGCAACGTGCACAGGTCTCTCCTGTGCTGAGGACCCTGGAGCTGGGCAAAGTGCTCCAGTGGGGGCTCATGAGAGCAGAGCAAAGGGGAGAATCCCCTTTTTCATGCAGCCCAAGACACCTTTGGCTTTCTGAGCCATAAGCACTCATTGCTGGCTCATGTCCAGCCTTCTATCCACGAGAACCCCCCCAAGCCCTTCTCCACAGGGCTGCTCTCCACAAATTCCTCTCCCAGTCTGCACATGCCACGACACGTTAGACAGAAAGTCCATCCACCACATCATTCCATGATTCCCAACTAACACGCATGAAGCTCAGTCCTGTATGGCATTTACTGCTTGTGAATTAGCTCATAGTTTCAGTCAACCTCCTGCTTTTGCTTGAATTTTTTTTTTTTTAATCACACTACTGTTTTCAGAAACGAGTTATTTTTTATATAACTTATCCACAAAGAAAAATACAAAAGGAAATTACAAAAGAAAAATACAAAGATACTGTATTTAAGGTGGAGTTAGTGTTGCCAGGCTCAACCTAAGTTTTTTGGGTTTGCCCTTTCTTTTGACCCAGAACCTTTCACTCTTCTCTGCCTTGAATTCCTAGTTTCTGAGATTTGTCTCCAGTTTCTTCATTGGGTAACAGGAGACAACTTGCCATTGCTCACAAATCCCAATAAAGACAACTGTGGCAGAGAGAAGAGGAACAGGACTGAAAAAACACCGAAGTGAGCTAAGTCTGAGAACAATACCTTGGAAAGTCCATGATTTTCAGGCAAGCAAGTTATTAAACTATCACTGAAAAATGACTGAAATTGTCCAGACTCACCGCTCCTTCCTCTGTTTTCTCTTCTCTTTTTTGTTCCTCTTCATCAGTTTCCGCAGCAGCTCCATCCTCCTCATCACTGCTGGAGGACTCCAGAATTTCACTGATGTCCATTTTCCAGTTCCGAGGAACACCCTTGGTGCTGAGAAACGTGGTTGCCTCCTGTAGCCCTACAGAGGAAAGGGCCCTGGCTTTACCTCATCTGCAGCGTTCACAGTCACAAGGCATTTTTTACTTCCTTCTCACCTTCTTGTAAATCACAACACCAACTTAAATGCAATGAATCCATCACAGATCAAGCACCATGGCTTATTTTGCTCTTTCCAAAATATCCAGTTTTAGATTGAAAATAAAAAAGAAAAGAAAAAAGAGCACTGCCCAAAGAGATGTGACATTAATGTTCAGAACAGAGGGAAAACACATTAGTGAGTAAAGGAGTGATGGGACAATGGAAATACCTCAAATTCTTTTCCTTGAAGAGGTACTCCAAGGGTGGAAAACAACAAAGCAAAACAAACCCAGAAAACCCCAAAGTCTGCCCCTTGGTCACAATAAAAGGCTTCAATAAAGAAGCCAGATAAACACCCAAAAGAAGAACACACTGCAATGAACTGTTCAGTGTTACTGGAGAAGAAAAGGCAGTTTTTAACACTGCTGACAGAAAAACCTCCAGACACTGGTCTCAACTCTTTTTTTTTCAAAACCATTAGTACCTTTGGTTCCAAAATATTCCCTTGCAGCAAGGAATGTCACAACCCAATTATGTTCTGCACAGGAAAAAACTGCCTTTCTTCAATTTATCTCAAACCTGGCATCTGCTATTTATTTCTGGCTGTTCTCAAGTTCTTGTACTGTGAAACAGCTATTAAGAACAAAGTAGAAGAGAAATCACGTAATATTAGACAAATCAATCAAATCCACCTCAAGCTTTCATTTGAAGCATTTTAAATCTTGACTTGTAAGGAGCTGCTCCACACCTTTACTCAAACCAGATGCTGCTGTCGAGTGGGGACTGTTTATTGCAATTTTGAATAAATACAATTAAAACATTTCTCCTTAACACATTTCATGCTTTGATGGATTGTGGTATCCATATCATCCATCCATCTAATTCTTTAATTATATTTTTAAGTTAAGTATTAATCACAGTCTGTTGTTGTTATGAAGTTTATACCTCGCTGTCTCGGTATCTTTAATGTAAACAGAGTGTTTGAGCAATAGCACAAACTTTTAGCATTAGGAGAGGTAACTATATATTCCACTGTTCACTGACACTTAAATTACTCTAAAAATATTCTATTCATTTTCCACAAATTTAAACTGGATCAAAATAATGAAATAAAAATCAAATAAAGAAGATTTCTAATGATACAGCTATATCTGAAGTTTCTCTTATTTCTCCCACTGAAAATTGCTTACAAAATGTCCAAGAGCAAGTATCAGAAATCAACAGGTAATCACTTATCAGCAAATGTTAAAAGAACCTTTTTATGAAATTACTTCTTCTAAACACCTAGAATTTATTCTAAATTACCTTTTTTAGGAGAGCACTCTGATTTTGGTAAGTTTTGAAGATCTAGTTCCTTAATGTCTTTTCTTGCTATTGAGTAACTGTAAAAGAACAAGGTTTCGTGATTAGATCACAGAAAAGCAAGCATTTGACTTAGAAAAACAGCAATTTCTAAACTTTTCAAGAGTTATCATTCACTTGCAAGGTCCTTGCTAACAACTAATTGCCCAAGGTACTTGTTATTGTATGGTCCAAATACAAGAGGAAGTTACCCAGGGTGAGTTTCCTATCTTTGAAATCCAGGCATTAAAGTATCCTCAAGTAATTAGGAAAACTTTGTAAATGGCTTTATTTTAATTGCTTAACCTCCACAAATTTGCAAAGGTTAAACACGCAGGCAAAACCAATTCTCTGAACTGAAAATATTCACAAGAATCAACAGCTGCTCTCCAAAACAAGGATCTAGCTAAGAGGACAGAAGCAAGTGAAGCCAATTCCCAGATTTGCATTGATAGATAGTTGATTTTCATTTTTAATTTACAAAAGTGCTCTCACAACAAAACATATGGAGGTTGCTCTGTTCCAAAGTCACACTGGATATCCAGTCACAAGAAAAATCCTAACCAAATTACAGGGAAAGCCTTAAAAGTGAGTTAGTCTAACACTTTTTTTCCCCCTTTTATTATTTCAGAAAATCTGGAGTAAAACCTCAGGAATTCGAGCCTGCCATTTGCTGAAGTTAAAGCCATAATGCTCTGAGAAAAACAAAAACAAAAAGCCAACAGAGCAAGTCTAGATTTTACCAGCAACATTCAACTTTCTGTACAGAAGGAGCCAGGCCCATCCAGTAGGCTGATGACACATATCCCCATTAAAAGAAACCAAAATGAACCAAGGCTTCAGGTACTTGAAATACATTTCGGTCATCAAGTACTTGCAACCTACTCAAAATCATGGCTAGCAAAAATCAAAAACTGCTCACTTTGAAAGAAAGAGGGTGACAGGCGGCCTTTGGTAAGGAAGTTTTTTGTTAAGACAGATGCAGTGCAATAATAATGAAGAGAAATAAAGGGAAGCAGCCTTTAAAAACACTCCAAAACAGACTTCATGCTCTTAAGAATACATTATTCATTATGTAAGACACACATCTCTGTCTCTCCTCCCTCTCCATTTTGGAGTGGAGGATGGACTAACAGGACCTTTCCTTCTTTTTGAAGAAATACGATTCAGTTTCTGTAAACATTTTAATTAGCAATTTTATTTAAATTCTCCTTTCTATTAAAAAAAAAAAAGGTAGATTAAACCCATATAAACTATCTAAACAGCTATGGACACTGGAGCAGTGGAGGTAATGAGGCATATACCCAAACTACAACTGACACCCATAAAGAAGGTAATTTAAGGCAGTAAGGGAAATAACTAATACCAAAACTCACTTTAAAGGATAGAAATTATGTTAAAAAAAAAAAAAAAAGGGAAAAACATCCAGATGTTTACACTTTAAGTTGTTGATATTTTTCAATAAAGAAGCACCAGAAACTTTCTTGATTCAATGAATTCTTATTGTTACACACAACAGAAAGAAGGGTGAGGAAGCACAGAAGAGTCAGCTGGAAATGCCTCCATTCAGCATTACAGAAAACTGCACCCTTTCCTTTTGTCAGAAATAACATCTTCAGGAGCAATATGTGACAAGTTTCCCAGTTTCCTCCCACAGATCTCTAATCAAAGTGAGCTATCACTTACAATTTGGAATCTGCAAAGGATCGAACTAAACACTGGTCCTTTTTCACGGTGACATCGTCATTGCAGCTCGGTGACACAACCTGAAGATTCAAATAAAATATTCCTTTATTAAAAAAAACCCAAAAAAGCTGATCTTGAAAGGAAAGAAAGATAGACTGCAGGAAAACTGCTGTTTTCTGTTTCTTCTATTGTATTTTCAGCGTTGGGTAAACAAATCTACTTCGATTTATACTACTAAGGCCAACAACAAATTTCAAGAAGGAATTTACCCCAAACTATTGACATGCTATGTACAAGCCAAAAAAGTCTAAAATTTCATTTAAAAACTGATCTACTGAAGTCACTTGTTCACAAAAAAAAATTAAAAGCATCTATTTAAAAAGTCACAAACCCAGCTTCTGATTTTTGGCATTTAAACAGAGACTTAAGTTGGTTTTTTGGTTTGTTTCATTTATTGAGGTGTGGATAATATAAACCACTGTGAAATCCAGCACATTTTTCCACAGCAGTATCATCTCTAGGTCTAAAGAAAGTGATAAAAATGCATTTGCAGTATTTAATAAAAATGCATTTGTATTACCACAAACAAAACAAGTTGGTTCTGCTCTAGATCATATACAAGCAGAGAATGTTAGATGCAAATATATGACCTCCAATAACTTAACCTACCAGTTAAGAACCATGTTAAATAAAAATCTGTCATTAATAAAGGGAGCTACAACCAGAACATGTACAATTTTAAACTGGGGTACATACAGGTGGATAAGGCAGTGTCAATAGTTCACCCTACATTACACCATGTCTGAAAGTTTTGTACAAAAAGCAACTTTTAATATGCACATATAAACTTTCCTGTGTGTACCAATAAGATGCAAAGTGCCCTTACAGTACAAGTCTACTTGAACTTGTGTTTATTTAATGTATATTTATTATCAGCAGTGCAATGAACACCTGGATCATTTATAGACAGCCAAATAAAAATAAGCACCAACATCTGCTCCTAGCTGACCGCTGGTACAAATGCAAGCATCAAAGAAATTACTGTTTCATAAAACTGAAAGTCTAGGGAAAAGACAATTACTTTAAAAAAAAATTAAAATCCCACTGCAATTAAAATTCATAAATCTTCTTAAATTGCCTGGGAGTACAAGTCCTAACATATTATTTTTAGAAGAAAAGTATCATTACACACCGATCATTTTGTATGCAGTACTAAAACATTTTAACGTCATGAAACTTACACACAAATGTTAATCTCTGCTTTCCTACTCCTCACAGATACTGCGAAATACACTTGTATTTTTAGCAAACATGGGAGTAGAGCTTAGCCTGACTACATTCACAGCTTTGCTGCAAAAGGAACTCACCAAAGCTGGGTACCAGTCTGCCTTCTCTGAATTACAAGTCACACTCACAACCTTGCCAAGCAATTCATCGTTGAGGCGCCTCTTATCTTCATCCTCTTCTTCACTACTTTCTTCTTCCTTTTCATCTTCAGTACTGAATTATCAAAATGTAAAATATTTTAAAGTTTGTCTGAAGTTACTACTTGAATACCAAAAAGAGCTTACAACTAGATTTTTCCTCTGATTTTGCAAAGCTTCAAAAACAGTTATAATTTTAAGAGCTGAAATTGCTGGAAATACACTTAAATATTAAGTGCACTTACTCAGTAAGAGGAATTTTGTAGAAATTCTTTCCAAGCAGCAGTATTTTGCAACAGCATCAACTTAGCATTGGAGACATGATTCAGGTTTTGATTGTGCAAAGACGTGAAACAAAGAAAAATACTCTGGACCCCAAAAATTAAAAAGCACTTTTTTTTTTTTTTTTTACTGTGTTCAATATAAAGAAGGTTAAAAATCCTACATTTCCTATTAGATGAAAGAAGCAAAAATGTTCTTAAGGGTACTAGAGGAAAAAACCCTTCAGTTCCATAATATTGCCAGCATATAACCATGTCTATCAGCTGTGCACAAAGTTCAGGTGACAGAGCATTCAGACCACTGCAGCTTCAATGGGACTGCTTCAGTTTCAGCAAAGGACACCAGAAGAAAAGCACAACACACTCAAAACTCACACAGGAAGAGAAGATCTTCTCCCTCTATTAGATTTCTTCCCAATTACTGGAGTTCCAAAGTGCTCTGGATTGGTTAGTGGCAGTTGATCAAGTGTCTACATGGAAAAGGGGGAAACAACAATGGTTTGCAATATCTTGTTATAAAAAAAGATAAGGATTAACTATTCATTTTGAATTCCATGTCCATTGTCTCACCTCACTTTCTGCAAAGTGCCTTTCTCCCTTCAAGCATAATGAAGTTCGTCTCAAGGTCCTTTCATCACCGTCATCAAAAACTAGGGTGAAGCCAAGAAAACACATCAGTACCAGCTGATCAGATCTCAATCCAAGTCTACTGTTTATCTCACAATCAAGAACATTCTCTAAAGCATCACTTTCAAGCCTAATTTACTCACTCTTCAGTTCACAAGCAAAAGGAAAAGTCAGTATTCAGGACTCAGTCTTGGAATAGATTTTCACCCAGAGACTCAAGCCAGTACAAAGTAGGGCTTTGGATGTAAAAGTCTCAGTGTAATTTAGACATTCTTCTTATCAATACAACTGCACATTTCAAACCACAGCTCCAGCTGCACACCAGTTACTATTATCTAGCAATCTCTGAGGTTTGTTTGGTTTTGTGGGGTTTTTTCCCCACCCTATACATTTATTCCTTACTTATCATCATTTAATAAATACGGTACCTTTTACCTGTCCTCTTGCTATGAGCAATCCCACAAAAAGACCAATGGAAAGAAAAACAAGTTTTCTGATAAGTTTTTGCTACGCTATCAATGCCATCTTACAAACAGATCAGGATAGTGGAAACCTGCAATTCCAAGTCTGACCACTTCATAAGGAATATTTAGTACACATCCTGTTGTGTTGTATCTCATGAACAGGAAGTTCCATCAATATACAGCAGAAGAAGGCTGGAATGCTATGAGGCTACTGCAAGCTTTGCCTGAGGAAAATCTACTCTTCAGTTTAAATAAAACCTCTTGATGAAAATTTCCTTGAAGAGAAGGAAGCAAGGCTACCAATTCCCCCTGACTCCAAAGAGCAAAGCCCAGGTGGCTGCAGGCTGGAATCCCAGCAAGGTACAAGTTTATTTGCATGGGGTCAAAGTGCAAACCAGAACACTTCTCTGTATTTAAACTACTTGAAACAGGCTTTGTGCACTAGTAAAAGAAAGTTTCAAGTGTTGTGCATAGCAGTATGGTAATTTTGGCATACTTATAAAATTAATTAAGATGGATAAGATAAGCTTTAAGGTTCCTCTATCTTCAAAGTAAATACTGCTGTGGTATGCTACATATGCTCCACTAACCAATTATCTTAATGGCTTAGAACACTTGTACGCACAAAACAATTAACTTTTCCCCCATCCAAAAATCTCAAACTACTAAATTTTCAAGAATAATCATTTTAGGGGACAAATGGTTGGTGATTGGCAACAAGTAACTTGATTGAAAAAAAGCAAACAGAACCTAATACTTGACAATAGAATTAAACTGCTTCTTTTTATTATCTCCAAAATTGGAAGCTCTACCCATTTATTTAAAGCTAGACCAGCAGAGGGATAGATCGAGTAAACTGTTCATAAACCAGATGACATATAGCAGTTTTTCATCCTTAAAAGGTAAAATATTATAAATACTGAAGGTTAAGTAAAATACCCTCAGTAAAATACACTAAACTCAAATTAAGACACATAAGGAAATTATGACAATCAAGAGTAACTATTTATATTGTGGACATGTACAAAGCACCTGCAATAGCCAGTGTAGCTGCAGAACTTGGAGCAAATCCTTGCAGAACAACAAAGTGCAAAAGAACAGCATAAATAGAAAGATTTCCTCAGCTTCATAAGTGATCACTTCAGTAAGTTTCAATGGAGAAAGGACACCCCCATTTGTCATACAAAAATATCAATTATTTGAGTTACTAAGGTGGAGCCAAGTAAGGAGTCTCTGCAATTAATCATGATGCTTGAAGTATTTCGTAATTGTAGCTACTTCAAACTTGCTTCTCCTCTAGGGAAAACACTTGACTGTGCCTTACTGAAAGGGCAATCAGAAACTCCCACTGATAAACTCAACACCTTTAATAATGTAAGCCTTTCTTAAACTAAACAGGCCTTGTGGTTTCCGTCTCACTCTTCAGAAAAATCTGCTATGCCAAAGTACTGCTCATATTCGCGTCGCCCTGTGCGTGACTCCTTAAGGCTAGTCCTGGAGGATTGAAGGGAATGTCTTACCAAGGCACAGTATCAAATATTAAGGATTCTGTAAATATAAGCAGTAAGGCAGATGACACAGTTTCTTGGCTATGAGATATTTTGAAGCTGTGATAAGAGTCGTGTCAGAAGAACTTAATATACTCTAAGCTGAAGATTCATTCCACTCTTTAATCTCATCCAGAAGCAAGGCTGTTTAACTCTAGCTAAAATGCCTAGAACTAACAATCGAGCTAAAAACTTTTAGATTCATGTTGAATAACTTGTATCAATTACTCATTCCTTCAACAGGTTATCGCTACATCTCCAAATCCTTCAAAAGCGAAAATCCTAAAGGTTGTGTTTCATCAGGAAGGATTCACTGGGCAGGGAGAGGACAGGAAACAGGAACAGAAGACAAGGAGACATCTCCCCATCCACACATACACAATGAAGTCATCAAAGGATGTGTTCCCAGTGTCACAATTCTCATCTCTAAAGAGGAAATTACAGTCCTGCCTTTACAAAGAAACAAGGGTGAAAAAGCAGAAGCCCTTCAGGTCCTCCCATTGCCTCATCTTATGAGGGGCAGGAGCTTGCTGAGGCAACAGGGTGCAGCAGCTGATCTCTGGGAAAGGAAGGATACAGACAAGCCAGGGAACTGCTCACTGCTGCTGAACAGTCAACAGAACATCAGGGGAAGGAAGGGAAGAAAAGCGACATTTCTGCCCGGCAGAGCCCTTTCTTCCAAACATGTTCCTTAATGAGGAACACTGACAGAAGGGGAAAAGAGATGAGTAAGCAGCACAACCTGGAGGGACAGTCTCTGCCATAATGCTTGGTGTAGTCCCAAGAACTGAGTTCAATATGCTCCATACAGAGCATATTGAAACAGTGACAATAAAATGGAAATTTTCAGAATTTTGCTGCATCTTGATCTTGTCTATGAGAATAGGAAAGAAACAGAATTGGGCTTTTTCTGTCTGTGAAAATCTACACAACCCTAATCTATGACAGAAAAATAAAAACAAACTTCCCAGCAGTGATCAATACAACACTTCGCAAGAATTTAAAAAAAAAAAAAAAAAATAGACTAAAAGTTCAGTATCTCAAAAAGGCACTAAAAATGCAACTTTGAACTCACTATTGATGAGCTGGTATCTTTCATTTCCTGTCTGTAGCAAACTTGTACATATCATCAGCAAAAAATCCACTAATCTTGTCTTTACAATAAGGCTGTGTCATGTTTGGTTTTCATGTATTAAAATATGTAATATTAACAAGTCAACTAATCAAAATCATTTTTAGGAACTGTGAAGAAGCTTGTCACAAAATAGTACAGATCAGTTTGACTACATCTGGCTTAGAAATACATATATATATATAGCTGTGTTACAAATAGATTTAAGAAAAAAAAAAAAAAAAAGACAGAAAAAGGAGAAGAGAGCAGAACTCTAGAGAGAACATCCTCACAGCAGTTATGAGATGAGTTCCACAGAGCCACCAGTGTTACCAGGACAAGGCACTTCTGTGACACATAAGTGCACAGGGAAAACAACCCTCAAGGCTGCATCTTGTAAACTTCAAACGCAACAAGTTGGGTTACTGCTGCTGCCGGAACCAAGAGAGATTAGATTCTACACTACACTGCAAGGATACAATTTCTGTCTCCTTTCCCCGCCCACTGAGAAACAATTTTAAGTCACCAAGACAATGAAATCAAAGTACATATCACAAATTAAAGCTGTTCCAGTCTCACTGGCTGCCTGGCAAAGCAG
The DNA here is from genome assembly GCF_015227805.2 of Hirundo rustica. Lineage (NCBI taxonomy): Eukaryota > Metazoa > Chordata > Aves > Passeriformes > Hirundinidae > Hirundo > Hirundo rustica. The sequence goes on along the minus strand of NC_053455.1, from coordinate 4,624,700 downwards.
CAATTTATGAACTACAAGAGATGCTCTCTATGAATATCTCAGCTAATATGTGCAGATTTTGCAGATATTTGGGATTCAGCTGTGGAAACAATATAGAAATTACCAAGAGCTGTGCAGTGCTTGTTGAATGGCCTTGTAGACAAGGGCTGTACTACTACTGATTCATCACTGTGAAAGCACTTAAGAGCAAGTACTGCACTGTATTGTGCTACTGAGAGACCACACAACTGAAAATTACTATTTTTTAAAAGATTTGAAGTGAGCCCAAGTTCCCCTTACAATAATATATTTGAAATAACCCAGAAAACAGGGAAGTTTGAGTGGCCTTTGAGTCTACTCACAGAAAACTACCACCTCACAGACAAAAGCCTGCTGCCTGAAACTGCTTTTTCTGAAATGTTAATCTTACTATTGTTACACATAAAGAGATGAGAGAAAAAAATCTACCTCCCTGCTTTCCCTAGAGTATTGTTTGTACACAATTTTAAAATTATTTTAACGCTCAATTCACATAGTAACAAAGGTGTTTTATAAGCAAGAGCTTGATCCAGTTGATTTGTAACAAGGTTCTACTGTTAAAATACTATTTTTCACTACAAAAATCTTGCTCCTCATCACACCTGTTACCTAAACACGTGTAAACACAACACATAGTGCTGTTCTTTTTTTTCTAGATTCTCCAGAGAGCAACCAACAGAGCTACTGCACCATTTTTACGTGCCACAGATGCAGTTAAACACATCCCATGGAAGGGCTCTGGACAAACACAGAGGTTCCTCAAAATCCACACGTGCAAATTTTAAAGAGCAAAAGAACAAATGTATGGTGGTTCATGGTGGTAGAGAATAGCAGCCAAGTGGAGGCAAACACCAGTGGTTTTGGATTCCTGGATGACACATGCACAGCCCAGAGATGATGCTTCTGCCACGTGGAGCTCAACAGGACGCTGGGAACTGGTCAAACCAGCCCTGCAGACATGGCCAGTGCCTGGCACACAGCACAGGACAAACCAACAGCTCCCTGGCATGGACGGACTCAGCTGGCTGTGGGGGCACTGAGAGCTCCCATCACCCTTGGAATAAGGGCTTAAAGCTGTAGGGCCAAGCCTATTTTTCCTCTCAGCATAACTATCTCCACAAACCATCAGAAGAAAACTTCTTTTAAAAATAGGAAAATATGACTAGAAATATCTCCTGTTAGCAACTCTGCTTCTGAATTCCCAGCACTTCAATGTTGGTTCATTTGCTGATAAATATCCTCAACATTATGAACTGGAAATTTCAAAATCCATGGAACATGCAAGATGACTAAAACCAAATCCTCAGTATCTTTAATTTCCGTGACCTCACCACAGTAACGTGAAGTGATGCAGTTGGTGGCTGAGACTGCACTTCATTCCCAGAACAAGCAGCCAGGTCTCTAACTCCTCTCAGCACACACTCAGCACTTCCTGGAAACTGTCACCATGATTACATGAGAGGAAGAAGCCATCAGCAGAGCTGTGGGGCTCACTGAGGTGTCTCAGAAGTGTCTGAAAGGCATAAGTCTCAAAAAGTAAGGAATCACATTCCCTTTCACTCTAGACAGTACACAAAATCCTAATAACTGACAGCAAGGTCTGCTACAAACTGCAAAGACCTTTCACAGTTACCCTCTCCTACTTCCTACTCGTTTCAGAGGAAATTTACTGAAAGTTAATACATGTTTTTTACTTCTTTCTTTAGAAACACTTTTCCATTATTCTACCTAGTAAAATACAAGACTCGATGTATTTGATCTGTTTTTGTTTAACCTTGTTTAAAGTTGTAGAAATTATTATATTACATAATAAAAAGAGACAAAAGTGCACACAGATTACTGACCTGAGTTTTGTCAAAGGAGAGATGACATGGGGCAATATAAACCAGGCCACTCTAACAGCAACTCCTGGATGCTTGCTCCAATGAAATCCTGTTTCTCACTTTCATATATATTACATCACTTCTAATTCTGTCCAGAAGCAATACTAATTTTCTTCTTCAAAGAACATCTACATAAGGATTTGTGTTTTCTGAAATTCTGGTAATGCTTGTAAGACTCCAGGCAGAGTGTTGAGAGAAGGAAAATACAACTATGCACTTTGTAAGGTGTGGTCTGGGTTGTGGTTCCTTTGTTTGTCAGTCATTTCAGACACTATTTTAGTATTTACCTGAAGCTTTTTACGAGTTAACAGAGAATCAGGTGGATGGCAAACTCAGTAAACTGTAATTCAAACCTTGTTCAGCTGAAGCAGATCTGACAGACCATTTTAATTCTATGCAATTATCACCTAACAATATATGTGGCACTTCAAAAGCATCAATGCAGCACTTTGTAATTTGTAAATTAAAGAAGTTCAGCTTAGATAACAGCATTCTAAAGACAAACATCATCAAATCATTGAATCACTTAGTAAAATCATCAGGTCCAACCGAGCCATTTGTTAACCAAAGAACTTAAACCCCTATTAGTGCCACATCACTTTGGATTTGAGGAGTGCCTTGTTCAGTGACATTTCCCAGACGCTTCTAAACTTCCACTCCAAACAGCTTTTGCTTCTTCACCTGCTTATACTGCAAAGCTGAATTTCAAAGGTGATTTCAGAAATATTCCCAAATCGCAGCTGAAAAGTTCAATAAGACTACATGGCTATATTATCATCATTATCACATAAAAAGAGGTCAAAAAGTGATTCTGTTCAAACTACAATGAAAATAAAGCCTTGTTTAATCTGGGTACATGAACACCATTAATAGACAGGAGACACTGTTCAAATACACAAACTGATCATCACTGTGACTCTTGCATTAAAGTGGTGGCAAAGCAGCCTATTACAGCAAGCTCAGCACTTCCACTGGTTCAACTCATTGATCAAAGCAAAGTTGTTCCAGGTGACTTTTCTCCTTTACATCCCTACATGAAACAGGGAACCTGAGATGCAGAAGTGAACATCATCACTTCTGGCTAGACACGCAGGCAGCTTGTTTTGGTGCATTTCCTACACATCTGTACTTAATCCCCTGAAAATGTTTGCCCGAATATATTACTGGATTCACTAGCCAGAAATCAGTTTGCTTTTAGATGACTGGGAAGGAAATGTTAGGTAACACAGAGAATAAATAGTAAGGGAAATGCACAAACTACTGAAATACAAGCTTTTCTTTCCATCTCAAAATGTTCAGGAAGGCATCCTGTAAACCTGGAGTCTGGTTAATCCACTTCCCACTCACTCTTCAGCTGTGACTGCATCAGTCAGGAGGGCTGTGGAGCAGCACACTCACCAGCTAGTAAAGAGAAACCAATTCATCTGTTTGCTTCACCAGCAACATTAATATGCACCTCATATCTATCCAAAACTTGCTGCAAAGACACAACGGTAGCAGCAGGCAAAACATTATTATTTTTCACATGCCAATATTCCTGTACCCAATCTAGAACACTTTTCCAATTTAAACTGCAGAACAACCACGATGCAAACTTGATGATCTGCTTACTCTCGTGTTACCTGCACTTTCTACTCCAACAAGCAACCCACCACACTGACCTAGCAAAAACATCCTAAGATCTAAAGCCAACAATTACATTTTCAGAGTTAAAGCACCACATAACAGCTCTGCATGTTCATTTACCGTAAGATTACTTAAATCTCCCCTGAGCTCCAAATTTTTACAAAATCCTAGCAGTCTTAACACATTTGCATGTGGAAAATATATTTTATTTTCTCCATTCTGCCTGTCAAAAAATATTATTTGGGGAAAGAAAATTACAGTAGTTAATTAAGTCATTGGTTCAAGTTTCTGAGGAACGGCACTTTAATAAATGTATGAAGTAAAAATCATGGCATGCATGATTTCTCTCTTACATAATTGGGGAGAGTTCAACAAGTTGTTAAATATAAACAACAATCCATTAATACAGGGCAGAGCATTTATTCACTGTTCAAATTTCATGCTCATCAAGTAAAGATTTTTTTTGGCAGAAATGCACTGTTAAAAAAAATGGGAAAAGAAAATAAAAAAAGAAAGAAAACATGGACAAAACTCATCCCCTGAACAAGGGATTTAAAGTTCACATATCAAATGTAAGAAGACAAATGTCTTCTGGCCCAGATTCAAAACAGAATTAGGCTGAAAGTGCTACTTGAAAACTGAAATAAGTTAGGAGTTCTACAATTAAAATGCTAACTCATAGAATTGTCAGTGCAAGACTGTGTTCTTTTCACTTCTGTAACAGAATGGTGAACCTCTGAAAATCTAGGAAGAGAAATTAAAGGCCCAGTTCTTTCTCAAGTATGTCACATCATAGTACTAAACTAAGTAGATTTAAAATCTTCTGCACTCCAAAATAATCCTGCCTTTCCTCCCTGACCTGCCATCCACTACTGTTTTACAGCAATGTTATAATCCTGAAGAAAAAGGCAAAGAACAGTGAGCTTTGTCAACCAGCTTAAAGCACTCACTAACAATCATAAAGCGATAAATCCTTCCAAATTATCTGCAGAGCTTTATCCTGATCCCACCAAACACAACATAACCTCACCTACTGCAAAGGAAACGCTGAATTACTGAAAATAGCTCATTTAAATCTTAAAAAGGGCTTAATGAACCAAAATGATTAAGAGTTCATGGGACAGAGGGCTCCTCAAGAGAGCATGGAAGAATATGAAGTAAAGCTGAATATATTTGGTACCCAAGGTAGCTAATGAGAAACACAGAGGTTAAATTTACAAGTACTAATCTCCAAAGCAATGCCCAAGAGTAGCATGTACAGGACAATTAACAGGAGCATGTTCCTTCTAGGCAACTACTAGGGAATAGAAGGCTTCACTGCTCTAAGAAAGTTGTTCACAAAAAAGGATGGGTGCCTGCAAAGCTCCCTGATTCAAATACTGTCCTTTTATATTTGCTTATCTATGATTACTTGAATGTTGCTGAGTTTTGTCATTCTGTTCTTAAAGCTGTTTCAGAAAAACCTGGAGATCAGAATTATTGAAAATAAGGAAATCTGTCTTACAATGAATTCTTGCTGAGCACTGACATTTCGCTGACCCTGCATTCTGAACTTTCTATTTCAATAATTGAACACCACATGAGCCTCCAACATGAGCAGAAATGTAGTTTTCTATTTCACTTTAGATCATTATTTGAAAATTTTATTAAAGGAAACAGCTATGCACATTATAAATGAATGTCTCCTCTTTTCTTTCTACTGTGTGGTATGTTGATTCTTCTCCTAAAAAGAAACAGATTCTGTCTGTTGATACTATCCATGCTTTCCTTGTGTACAAGCTCGCATACAGTGCAAGAAGGCTCATGTATTTCAGTCATTCATTTTATGCCTCAGGTTTTCAGCTGGAAGAATGATTTTACAAGGTTTATGTCTTAAAATCTGCAAAAATTATTCTGAATTTCAGTGAGCACAACCGCTATCATTACAGGTACATTATGTCAAATAAAACTTGATTATTCAGCCCTGCAATTACCTGTGCAGAAGCCTCCCTGAACATCAACTAATTATTATCCTACTTGAAATGGAAAAGGAACCAAGATGTGGATGACTTTAAAAAAAAAAGTCTCCTCCAAAAACTACCTCAGATCACGCAACACAAGATGTAATTACTGACATTGTGACCTATAATTTGAAATACATTGCCCAAAGATTACAGCCCATAAATGCAACATGGCCACTCACCTACAGTGTACCAACTGGCATCTGTCAGCTTGCTGATAACTGCTTCCTGAAAAGATCCATCGGGCATTTTGGTTTCAACCATTGCTCCAACCTGCAACAAGGAGCAGCTCAAGGTTACCTGGAAGCCCACACTCAGAAAATTGAGAAAAACACATTGATCCTTCCAGTGACCCAGATTTACTTTTTAAGACGCAGTTTAGCTAAATGCTGCTTTGCAAGTTTAGTTACTGTGGAGGTAAGAACAAAGGTCCTTCAGCAGGAAGGCTGACCTAAAGCACTGAGAAACTCAGAACATCTAAATTCAGAATGACTTCAGCATCTCAAGAAACAGAAAGCCAACAGAAAAACAAATATCCAAAGTCATTAATTCATTAGTGATAATCATTCAATTACTACCATTTCTTATACTTTAAACACAGTTCTACTGTCAGCTAGGTCAGAATTTCAGTAGCAGACTTGGTGTTCCTGCAGGAGCAACACAGAAAAGACAAATAAAAGCAAGATCACCTTCTCTGGAAAACTCTATTTGTATTCAGTGTTTGTAACACAGCTCTGCATTTTACCACACAACTGTTACCCAGAATGAAAATACAAACAGACACCTTTTTTTATAAAATACATTAGCTATTCTAAAACACTGAATAATTGTATTTACTCTTCTCTAATGGGCTTGAACATGGCTTGGCACTCAAGTTGTTAATTACTTCTGAGAAGTTTGAACATTTCATTATTTATAAGAAATTTTGCATTTTATGAGAAGAAACAAAAATCCCTGAGCAGGCAAAACTGTGTATCAAGTACACTACACAGAGAAGCAAAAACAGCTACAAAAATTAAGACTAACTCCTCAGAACCCATCTCATCTAAAGTGATGAGCCTCCTCCTGTTGATTTCAATCCTGAAGAACAGGTGCACACCTAAACAACATCAAAATTTAAGAGTTGTAGAAATGTATGTGATTTTACCAAAGGAAAGCATACAATATACATACTCTTAGAGGTCCTTTGACTTGGTCATCTTGCACTAACTGAGTTGAGTTATCCCCCTTCAAGACCACCTGAAAGATATTAATGAACTTTTTAATACATGATTTCTTAATAGCTCACAAAAAACACCAAAGAAAATGTGTGTATACATATATATAAACATCTTATTATCCACATTAAGATTTATCAATTAAGACTCAAATGTTACTCAACAGAAAACACTTGGCATGGCCAGTTTTACTGACAGGAAGCCCCAAGTATTACATTTAATTTTTAATAAGAAACACGATTAAAGAACAGGGCAAATCAAACACCAGTCATTCCAAAGCAAATACATTTTTAGGTGAGTTTAGAATTTGACACAATCCAGGGCAAACCTGGAACTGGGATTCCAGATGAGAAAATTAGTGAAAACTCTCTAATTCCACTGTAGCATTTCACTGACAACACTTTAAATACTAAACAACAGCCAAAATAAAAGCCTCTCTTTATTAAAAATGTATCAAAAAATCACCAAACTGGCCACGATAACAGCATTTCTGCTGTCTTGAGCAAGTTTTTATGGCAAAGATGTGGAACACCACCAATGTGATGAAAATAACAATGAGTTACAGTATAAGTGAACTTTGCTTCGCCCTTTAAAATCCTACAATCTAGAAGGGAACAGAGAGGAAAAAGAGTGAACATCAGCCCATGTAGTTAATTTTTAAAAACTCCAGAATTTCTATTTGTTTTCAGGAACCAAAAGTTCCAGGAGCTTGCTTTGATAATGATGACCAGTTTTCTGGCTCCCCCAATTATCCTCCAAGCACAGACTACACTGTAGCTGTATTTATAACACAGCACCAGTGGCATGCGAGCACAGCATCGGTATTAACACAAACGCAGGTTAAAAATGCACTTTATGCTGACATAAAATTTAAAATAAAAATTGCAGAGGGATGAATACAGGTTGTCCTGCTGCTCAGGAAAAAGGCTACCGGACATTTTGGACTTTTTGCACTCTTGGCAAGCGTGCCAGGGTGTGCCTACACACTCTTAATTACAGTATCAGGCTTAGCTTGTTAAAACTTCTATTGTTGTTATATAATTGAGAGCCAGCGACAGGAATTTCCACCAAGTCACAGCAGCCTCCACGTAATTCCAAATCTTATCGTGCAGTAAGAGAGCATCTGATTCTAATGAGAGAAAGAAACTCCTACCTATTAACAGGCTAAATACTCTACCAGACCAAAGATGCAGACAAAATCAAGCTTGTCAGACCTGCACACTGCTTCCTACTGAGCTTCTCATTAACACCAAGATCTCAAAGAACACCACAAGTTTCCCTAAGTACTCATTAAGAACAGACAAAGGCCTCCAGTATCTGAATTACATTTTTTTCTATTGATGAAAAGCACTCTGATAAAGGGATATGATCTATATCATCTAAGATATAATCGATACTGAAGAGGCTGATGGCTGGTTCTACTTGATCTGAGCATTAAAGCACACAAAAGCTTAGATGTATAGTTACAAAAAGCAGATTTCACCTCAATTTGTTGGGGATTTTGGGTCACTAATGCCTTATTTACTATCTTGGACAGCAGATACTGAAGTAGGAAGTGGGAAGACTTTGACAAGACAAAGAAGAACAACAACTTCTATATTTACTTTCCATTTTAGCTTGCATTTAACAACGTTTTATTCTTACTCTCGCACAGCGACATTTACAATGGTATTACAACACCAAAATGACAACTTTGTCTTTTGGTTGTTTTGGCAAAAGCCCTGTAAATCTGAATGACTACTATGTGCCAATACTATCCATGCACAGAAATTCAGTCAGGGCATGCTGCATCAAGATGACCAAAACTTATTACCCTGGGCATTGCTAAAACCTGGCCTAAGAAACAAATTACTGCCAGCTCCCTTGCGGTTGACTAATTTTTGCATTGCCTTTTCAGTTCCAATTTATAAAAGTGGGAATGCCAGTTGGTATGAAATGAAACTTTTGCTTCTGAAGAGGTTGCTCTTATTCCTTATTATTCATGTAAAGCCGTAATCCTGTGTTTGTGCCATCAAAACTTATTGCTGGGAAACTGATGCATTTGAAAACACAAGACAAATGCAGTCAGGAAAGAAGGAGTAAGAAAGTTCACTAAAAGATAGAATATAAAAACAACATTTCCCCCCAAAATAAAGAAAAAAGAAAACATGTCCCAAAACAAACAACAAAATATGAAAACCCCCCCACATTTAAGTGTTCAAAATTCATACAGTGAAGTGATGAACGTTTCCTAATCTTCAGGAGTAGGATGCCCTGTGACAGCCATTTCAGCACAATGCTTTACCAAAATCAGCAGCAGCCTCAGCACACTCACCTTGACTTTCACAAGCCTTTTCACCGTCTTAATCTTTGCCTCGCAGAAGGCACCACGGTACTTGGCACTGACATCAGTCCCCACTGTCAGGTAGGCAGGCTCATCTGCTGCCTGGAGGGAAACAAAAACACAAAAACAAACTTCAGCTCTTCTTTAGAGTTACAGCTGCATCGTTAGGTATTCCATTTCTGCACCTAGACTTTTAAACCTGTTGACTTAATTGATAAACAGTGTCTGTCCTTGAGATTGCCATCACAGAGCTCTTCAAAAGGGAAAAAAAAAAAAAGCCAACAAGTTACAGGAAGTTTTGGCTTGTCACTGATGTTGACACACCCCTCCAATGTCAATTCATTGACAGCCTCTCCCAGAAATGTTTTTTAAGGTATTCATTGATACTTGGGACATCTTCTTATAAAAAGGGCAACAAAATAAAGGAGTGACTATTAATTCCAGTAGCTCCTAGACAAAAGGAAAACATTTCAACTGCAAAAAGGCAATGTAACAGTTGTATTTTTTCAGCTATAAGCAATCCACTGGCACAGATTATTTAAAACGTTTGAGATTGGTGTCATCCCAATGCTTACAATTAAGTCTATAAAATTCTATATATAGGATTTCTTTCCTGGTGACTAAAAGGAGACCTCTAGAGAAATCTGTTGCAATCTTTCAAACAGCTATTAACAAGTATTTTTCTTTCCTGGAAAGCCTTTATCAAAACTTAATTGCCTGTGCATTTTTAAAGAGAAATATTCATCACGTTTTCCTTAACATGGACTTTAATACTCAACATTTCACTTTACTGTGCTCATTGCAACTGATAAACAGGGACAAAATTACCACACTGAAAAGACAGGAAATGGGTGCAGAACCGAAAATAAAATAGGATACGTATGTTGGGGGTTTTTTTAACTTGATATTTCATTCAACTCAGAAGGGAAAAGGAAAAGTTTTGTAAATTATACTGCAATTGTTGAGCCTTTGTACCGAGCAAACCGGCAACAGCAAAGGCGGGACAAAAGCAGTGGCTCTGCAAACTTGCCATAGCAGCTGCTGATACAGGAAGCGTTTAAAGACGGGAGCCCGAAGGACAACAACAACAACTCAGAGGCGATGAGGATGTTCCGAGCGCTCCTACACGGCGGTGAGAGCTTTAAATCACCTGCACCACGCCGGAGAGGAGGAACAGCACTCACAGCACGCACCGAACCCCGCGTTCTCCCACAGCTGCCGTGCCCAGACGGAACGCGATTAAAAATGAAATCTCCGGAGCGGCGGGCGAACGGGGCGGCGATCCCCGCTCCCGCCGGAGCCGCCTACCTTCATCCTTAAGGGTTACGCGAGCGATTCCAGCTCCAGGACTTCTCCTCGCAAGGGAAACACTGCAAAACAAGAGCGGCGGAGGCTGAGGGCTGAGCGCGGGGCTCCCCGCGAGGGGCGGCGGGGGGAGCCCGGGGAAGGCGGAGGGAGGGACGGAGGGAAGGAGCCGCCGCCCGTCCCGGCCGCGCCGAGGGAGCGCGGCCGCCGCTTCCCGCCGGGCGGCCCCAGGCTCGGTGTGTGTCACGTCGCCATTTGCTCCGCGGGGCTCAGGGGCCGCCGCCCCCCACCCGCCCCGGCCCCCTCTCAACTTTCCGCGGCCCCGCTGGGCCCCCTTCCTCCTCCCGGACTTGCGCCTCTCGCCCCTCGGGGCAGCGCCGCGGCCCCCCGGCCCAGGGAGAGCGGGGGCCGATCCAGGGGATACCGGGACAGAGTTGAGGGGTCCCGGTCCCGGGGGTCCCGGTCCGTGAGGGGGGCGGCGCGCGCGCCCGTGCGCTCCCCCAGGGCGGGGGAGGGGTGGCGGAAGGGGGGGGTTTAAAGCGCAGCTCCCGGAGCCGCTTCGCGTCCCCTCCCCCGGGACGGCGGCGCGGCAGCCGCAACTCCGCCACCACCGCCTCCTCTTCCTCTTTCTCTTCCCCCTCCTTCTCTTCCTCCTCCTCCTCGCGCGTCCCTTCCTACCTGCGAACTCCTCGTTCCGCAGCCCCCGCGCCGCCCGGGCCCCTCCGCAGACGGCGGCGGCCCCGGCTGAGCGCGGCCCCCGCTCCGCCCCCCCTCTCTCTCCCGCCCCCCTCCCCCCCCCCACCCGCGCGCGCGGACCCGCCCCGCGCCGCAGCGCGAGCCCCAATAAACAAGCGGCGGGAGCGGGGCCGCTCCCATTGGCCGCCGCCCCGACGCCCCGCGCGCATTGGGCCGCCGCGGACAGCACCCCCATTGGGCAGCGGCGCTGCCCCGGGAGCGCGGGATTGGCGGGCGGCGGGGACCGGAAGGGCAACGGCGCGATGTGATTGGCTCGAGCAGAGACGGGCGGGAGGGAGGGGGAAGGACGGGGCGGGGGAGGGACCGCGGCGGTGGGGGCGGAGCCGGCGCGAGCGGCGCGCAGGCGCGGCCGCCGCGGCGTCGCAGGCGCCATTTTGTGCGCGGCTCTTTCCCATTTTAGGCCGTGGGGAGAGGGAGAAGCGGGAGCGTCCGCGGTATCGGCGGAGGGAGCGGCTGGGAGGCTCGTCCTGAGCTCCGCTGAGGCGGCATCGCGTCTCTTCCCGGCGGTACGACCCCGTCGCTGGGTGTTGGCGGCGGCCCCGCTCGCGGCGGCGATGGCGCAGGAGCGGCCTTGGCCGGACCCGGAAGTGGAGCGGCCGCCATGGAGGCGCCGGGACCGCCCGCCGTGAGGGCGCGGAGCCGCCGGGGCGGCCCGAGCGCCCCGCAGAGACACACCCGGGGTGCAGGTAGGGGCTGCCGGCCCGCGCCGCCTTCCCGCGGGGGAGGGCCCAGCTCCGCCGCCCTTCATCATCCCCGTGACGCGTGTGGGGAGGGGAACGTGACCGGCTCTTGCTGCTCGAGCGCTTCCCCACGGTTCCCTCTGCAGGAAGATGCAGCAAGGACAGGGATGAGCGGTGTGGAGAAGGCTGAAGGCTTTTTCCAGGGTGTGTGTAGGGTGTTATGGTGTCTGGTCCTGGAGGTGCGGCCTTACGAGGCGGCATACCTGCACCTGTCGGAGTCCTTAGAGAGTTTGGTCTTAGAAACGAGCTTTGACTTGGATAAGTAGGAGCTACAGATTGAAGCCTATGATAAAACCATATGTTTTAACGTTGGCTTCAGTTTTTGGCATATTGTACAGAATTTATTCTGTGGTTTATGGTAACATATGCATAAGTTTTATTCTGAAATAATGGATCCATAATTTTTATTCCAGAGTGATGAGCATCTGTTTGACAGTGCTCAGTGTGAGCTAAAGGGCTTCTCTCAGAGTTACCTAAAGCAACAGCGGGGAGACCATTGTGTTAATTTGACAGAAATATATGGTTAATTTAGGTATGGTCCCCATGCAAGTTCTGCTTTGAAGGTGGCTTTTTTTTTTTTTTTTTTTTTTTAATTAAATCTGATGCTTTGAAAAGTGGCAAGTAATGGGAGAGTCCTTTAGGGAGTTCAGTGAGTAGAGTTGTGTGGTACAAGTAAGCTCTGAAGGTTTAATAATGCACAAAGTACACAGGGCTTGTTTGGAATTGATTGTAGGTGAGGCCTGACATGGAGGAAAGGTCTAGAATTCTGCTGTTTGAGTCTGGGTGGTAAATATAAAGGTGGTTGAGGATCTCTACAAAGTATCTAAAGGCTGAGGCATTTAGTGTCGAGGGAGCTTTGATTCTGTGCTGTTATTCTGTTTTATGAAATGGATAAACTGGAGAGAATCTGAGGGGAACCTACAAGAGACCTGGAGACGGACTTTGGACATGGGCATGGAGTGACAGGACAAGGGGGAATGGCTTTGCACTGCCTGAGAGCAGGTTGAGCTTCCACATGAGGAAGAAGTTCCTGCCTGTGAGGGTGGGGAAGCCCTGGCACAGGTTGCTCACAGAAGCTGTGGCAGCCCCTGGATCCCTGGAAGTGTCCCAAGGCCAGGCTGGATGGGGCTTGGAGCGACCTGGGATAGTGGAGGATGTCCCTGCCCGTGGCAGGGGGGTTGGAATTGAAAAATGTTTTTAAGGTTCCTTCCAACCCGAGCCAATCTCTGATTCTATCACTTAGATTATATTATATCTAATCCAAATGTTAACAAAACTTCCAAAATTCCATTTGAATGTGGACTTCTGATCTCCCTGTGGAATGTGTTGGGCAAATCCTGGCTTGGATTGTGAACTTTCCTGAGGCACGGTTTGTATCTCTGTACTGGGTGTAGAACCATGCAATAAATAACAGTTTGTGTTTAAACTAATCAGTCTTGTTTCTGATTTCTAGCTTAAAAATCCTCCCTCCCTGCCCCCCCCCCCCCGCCATGGATGTGTCTGTTACAGCCAGCACAATTAGGAGGTTCATGGCACATCACCCACCGAGCTGCTGCGAGCAAAAGGATTTTATTTCAGTATGGACAGTGAGAAGGAGAGGTGACTTGTTCTTTTATGGTATTTTAAGCACCTAAGAATGCCTCGTGGGCAGCTCAGCACAGATGTTCTCACACAGCTTAGGGATGATGTCTGGTGACATGGAATGAGAACACTGTGCTTTTGGCAAGGCAGGAGAAAAGTCTAATTTTGATTTAAATAGCTCTTCATTGGAATGGGAACTTCAAGACTCAAGAGTTACTCCATGATACTGATTTTTTTCATCTTAAATGTCGTTGTTAAGCAGCCCTGAAACTTGAAGCCATCCTGGCTGTGCTGGATCTTTGCACTGTGCCCCATCCCCCTGTGCAAACTCTTACAGGGAAGCTGTGGAAAGGAGCGGAAGAAATGAGCAGTGGAGGTCACATTGGTGAGCCTTTTTATCATGGCCTGTTGTGTTAACTGCACAAAGCTAACAGCTGAGAAGCTCTAGAGTGGGACAATCACATTAAGTCATTTTAGTATCTAATCTCTCTGTAAACAGACAGGCTGGGAGGGAGAAACATTTCATTTTTTAGCTCATTGTTCAAAGCAGCAGTACTTGTGCTATCTGTACTTTGTTAGCACCAAAGGTCTTGTAGTTGCAGCACGGGAGATTTGCCTGGGGAAATGCATTTGAGTCTTAGTTTGAGCAAATTTTAAAGGCTTCTTAATTTAAAAACAATTAAAAGCATTAAGGCACCCTAAGCATGACACTGGTCATTGGTCATGTGGAATTCTAAGTGATGGCTGTAAGTAAATTAGTAAAAATAATGCACTTAAACACTTGAAAATGTGTTTGGTGTATTAGTTGCAGAATATACAGAAATCTTGCCCAAAGTCTTCCGTACATGTGGCATTTGATGAGAAGAAGCAAATTTAGGAATGTCTGTATCTTGCAGTTCTCTTTTAAAGAACAGCGGAGTAAGTAATTGTTGAATGTGGCTTCCTTCAGATCATGTGGCTTCCTTCAGATCACAGATAAAGTAAGAAGGTTTCTGGGATAAGAAAGATGGTTTTATTCTGTTCAGTAATCACATAACTGCTCTTAACATTCTGGATGTTTTTGTAGATAAAAGAACTCAGAATACATGTACAGTTGCAGCCAAAATACTGTAGAAATATTAAAAATATTGGATCTTGTTGTAACACTGAGCTTCTTTCTATGTAGTAGAGTACAGTGCTATTTGGAGTACAGTGCTATTCTGTCAGACTTTGCAGTTGTTCAGGAGACTTAGCTTTTATTTCTGTTTCCACTGTTTAGTTCTTTTTTTATTAATACTCTTCCCCTTGGTGTTTCTGTTCTGTAGTTAAATAGGCAACGCTTCTGCAGATCCTCTGTCTGTGGAACTGCAGAATTTCTGTACAAATTAAGGTCTCATGCTTCCCACAAAGCTTTTTTATCTAAATGATTGCAAACTGCTCAGAGAAGTGTGGTAAGAAGTTGTGAAGTGCAAGTATAAAGAGAAAAAATCCCAATAAATGTGAAGTTGACAGCAAAAAGCTTCAACCAGTAATGGCCAGACTATAAAAATGGAAGATCAAACCTTTCCTGGTCACAGAGAAAATTGTGCTTCACTGTTAAACTATCAGCATTAAGTTCCTTCATTTTTGTAATTGCGTGTGTGAGAGAGGGAAAAGAAAAAACAACTTGAATGAAACCTGTTAAATGCTCGGTTACAATTTCCCCAGCTCTGGGACGTTCCTGGCCTCAAGTTCCAAAATTGACATTTAATTATTCAGACATAACTTGATGCTGATTTTAATCATTGCCTTGTGAGGGTTCCCACTGGAGAAGACACAAAGCCTGGTAACCCTCAGGGAGCCTGAATTGATGCATTCTCTCAACTGAAGTTCAGAGCTGAGTTCTTGGATCTGCTCTGGGGATGTTTTGCAGCACTGCAGTATCTTCTGGACATGAGTAACGATGAAAATATTTGTGATGTAGAACACTGTCAGAAATACTTGTGTGAGAAAAATCTCAGGATCGGGATTTCTATCAGCTCTGCAGAAATAACGCTCGCTCTGTGGTTGCTTTT
The DNA here is from genome assembly GCF_015227805.2 of Hirundo rustica. Lineage (NCBI taxonomy): Eukaryota > Metazoa > Chordata > Aves > Passeriformes > Hirundinidae > Hirundo > Hirundo rustica. The sequence continues at coordinate 4,609,218 of NC_053455.1, read as the reverse complement.
CCCAGTTACACCAGTGAAGTGATCCGTGCTCAGCTGGCCGAGCTCTTGGCAGCCTCAGTGATCTCCAGGGAGGAGCAGCCCCGTTTTTCCTGGATAAACCATGTCCAGACTTTGTTGTGCTTTGTGGCTGCAGGTCTGAGCTGCAGTCCCACATGTTGCAGTGTGTGCAGGAATCTGATGCATTCACTGAGGGTGGTGTTGGCAGCCCAGCACCACCGCAGCCCTTTCAGTTCTCAGCTGATGGAGCTGCTGCTTCCCCCGGCCCGTGAGCTGTGGCATCTATCAGTCTCTTAATGCCAGACACAACATGTTCCTCGTTTTAAGACAGATTTGGTACTCTTTTGTTTGGACAGAACAAGAGCTGTGTTGTAAGAGGCTATTTTTATTCTTTCTGGTATGTAATTTTATGATAGCTGACATATTTGTATCAAATGTTAATCTTGGCTAATTTAGGAGCTACGTGCTTATTGCCAGGGTTTACTTAAGCATGGATTCTAAAGCCAGTTTTTGCATGTTTTGGCATGTGGTGTTAAGTTATCTGAATATAGATGTCTAATTTCTCTTTTGTTTTCTAATAAAGGGATTCAGCATATGGAATTTGATTACAAATACACTGAATTTCTTGTATTATTTCTCAGGCCTGCACGTTGACATTGGTGACGATAGTTACAGCTACCCTGGGGAAGTCTTGCAGTGTTGCAAAACAACTACACAGCACTGCAGGGAAGCTGAAGATTCGTGCAGTAGCTTTCATTTAGATGTGGCAGAGGATTCTGTCATCACCTGCAATCAAGTGATCAGCCTGTCTGTCAAAACTTGAAGTAGGTGCTTGAAGTCAAATGAGAATTTAGTTACTGTTCTGGGTAGCACAGCTCACACTGCTGCTGAAGGAGAGTGTTCTTACATATTTTTAAAGTAACACTTTGGATGCCAGCAGTAAAGGTGAAGGATCAGGTCTTCACCTCTATCTGTCATTAGTTCTCTTTCAGACTTTCTGGAAAACATTTTTCTGGGCAGGCACAAGACAGTGGCTAGTATCAGAAATGTATCCTGTGCGTGTCCAGGCTGCATCACTGCTTCAACCAGTCCAGGGTTGTAAACATAAATTTTTTAACTGGCTTCCAAATTATCTCTGTAGCATGCAGCCTTTTTTCTTGGCTTCTGAGGTGTAAACCTTATTCCTGATGTAAATTCTTTATCTGTGAAAGTTTTCAAGAGGAAAAAAGATGTTTTCTTACAGGATTGAAGGAGTGTTTTTTCAGTCAGTTACCCATCTACAGATTGAATATGTTTTATGTTCTTGAAATAAACTTAAATGAAGAACATTTCAACTTATACCCGCAGCTCTAAATAGTCTGTATCTTCCTAACAAAGTCAAATCTCTAGTTTAAAATTACTGCTGCTTTAGTAAACTCCCATCTAAATCAAATGTAGGGGGCAAAACTTGAAAGCAAAACCCATGTGGGTTTGGGAGTGGCAATTACTTATTTCATTGCTATGAAAACCAACCAGAGAAAAAGTCTTTGAAGTTCTCTGTGTTGTATTTGAAGAACCTTACTGCAGTCTTCTGAGTAAATTAAGATGCTGAAATAATGACACTCCTCTGTAAATATTTAACTTCTCAGATCTACTTTGTAGCAACAGTGTGGTCACTTTTTCAGCCTTTTGTGATAACCACACAGGGAGTAAATGTTTACTGAAGAGGTGTCTAATGCTGCCCGTAGCTGTGAGTTGCTGCTGACATTGGAGAGCTGAAATGGGTGTTTCACTTGGGTATAGAGAGCTGACTCTGGCTGGATTAATTTCTTTACCTGTGTTAGATTGAGGGTTTTATTTTTCAGTAGTTTGAGTGATCTGTCATGGGCAATCTGAAGTAAGAATCTTCCCTGTTTATCTTTTAATCCTACCTGTTGCTAGTTTATGTCTTAGACTGATTTTTTTTTTTTTTTTTTTTTTTTTTTTTTTTTTTTTTTTTTTTTTTTTAATTCCCCCACTACCTCCTGGTAAGAGTTTTTGCTGCAGCAGTAGCCATGTTAAATCGTCCAAGAAGGCAATAAAGCTCGTATGAGCCATGTTCTCATGGACCAGTGTCTGGAAAAGCTTGTGCAAGTGGCTTGCAGGGTTCAGATTTTTACTAAAATGCATCTTGCCATACTTGTGGAGATAAAGAACAGGTTCTAATACTGATGTTGAGTCCTTGGACATGGTCCACCTGCCAGAATAAGGGTGTCTCAGGCTTGCCAGCGCTGATAAGCTGGTGATTAAAATACTTTATTGTTACAGATGCAGAGTATAGAGCAATGTGATCCAGCAGGATCAGGACTCTGGAGTCACAGTCCTTCCTTGTAACCGACCCTCCAGAAGCAGTGTGTGTCCCTGCCATCTGGGTGTCACTACCAGCCTGCAGCCTGGCACAGAGGGAAGCAGCAGCGCTGCTGTTCAGCATGGCTGCTCAGCAGAAGAAAGCTGGTGAGGGCAGTGGTTACATGGCTTTTCTTCCAGGGCTTTTGCTTGTCCAAATTATTTCAATCACTGCAGGTTAATTGACTTCTCAGCCTCAGCTAACAAGACTGCACTTGGTCAGTATCGATTCTCACTCACAATGCCCTCAGTCTTTTGAATTAAATGTTTTGAGCTGTAAGTAGCTGCCGTTGGTGAGAATCTACAGTTCAGCCAGTGATTAAATTCTGATTTTTTTTTCCTGCTCAGCCATCTTTTCCAAAGCTGTTTATCATTTCTGTGTGTCTTTTGGAGGATCTTATTCCAGGTACCTCATTTCCAGGTGGCCAGGGAGTTGGGTGCCCCATCAACACTTGACCTGTGAATTAATTGCCACACTGTGCTGTTTGCAGGATTTTATACCTTCAGGGATGTGCTTTCCCCTGCAGTGCTCCCGTGTAGTGTCACTTCATTAGCCACAGCTATAAACAGAGCTGTGTTGTGTGGCATTCAGAACTCTGACAGAGCCAAATACATGGCTTTTTAGAGGCTTTTATTATTCTGGATCAATGGAAGATACGGGACTGATCTGTCGTTTCCTTGCAAGCAGCACAACAGGATACACTGGTGTGAGGGTGGACACAAGCACGGGGCTGGGGGAAGCAGCTCTTGCTAAACCAACTGATGGAAAACACATTTAGCTACGTTTTGGTTCTGCCTCAAGCAGCTTTTCAGATTTGTTTCTATTCCTGATGTACATAGGAAAGTGTTTGGGGGAAACAGGCTCTCACTTGATGGGATTTGTTGACTGTGGGAACACCTGGGGTTAGAATTGAAACTGAGCTTTGAGCGTTCTGCTGAAGTAGCTGGTACTTCCTGTGCTGCTCCTGTCACCTGGTAATGCAGTCTCTTGTAATAGGTCTCTGTTCTTTCTGAATGTAATGAGAGGAGCAGATTTCCTGCTGTTCTAAAATCCCAACAAACAAGATAAATTTTATCTTCAAAATATTTAGGCATCACATGGGTGGGTTTTGGAGGGATGTGTGTGTTTGGAATGCATCAGGTTTTGGGTGAATTCACTGTAATTGAACCTACTCTTAATCTGGTGAAATTGGACTCCTAATGACCAATTTGGGATATGCAGACAATATGTGTACCAAATTATATCTCATTTTATGCAGCAATAAAGCACACCGCGTTCTTTCTAAACCCTTGATTGGCTTGTGTTATCACATTGCCTAAAATGGTATTTTCAGTGGGCAGCTCCTACACTGTTTTTAGGGGAGACTTCAGGGGATTTCAGTTTTTCATTGGATCTGAAGATATGCATGTGTTTGGACTACAAACTGTGTGATGCTGCTGCCTGCTTCATTCTAGCTGTCCATTTTTGGTTGGCACAGCAACTCGTAAGAACCATTTTTAAACAAGCGTTTCGGAGTCCTTTAATAGCAATGTGCTGAAGATGAAAGAGCACTGCGTGGGGGCGGCTGCATCCATCTGGAAATAGGAGACTTGGTTTGAGCTCGGTTGTAGATCCTGCCTTCTGAAATACTAGAATGTATTTACAGTAAGGCAAGACTTAACTCTGCTGCCACTTGTTTTCTGCAACTCTGGGTAATTGGACATAATAGGCAGCAAGATGCTCTATAGTGGAAAGTTACAAGCGGTTGGTATCTCAAAATAGCTCTCAGTTCTTAAGTAGAAGTAACTTCCTTGCTGCATGCAACTTGAAAAACTGGTGGGTGGAGGAAAAGCTGGTCCTTATCTTACAGACGTGCAACTGAAAGAAGAAAATGAGGGGGAGAGAACAGACTCTGCTGTATTTCTGGTGCAATTACAGCGTCAGGATTGTCATGACAATCAAAACTGTTTTTCTCTTCGTAATCTTTAAACTGTGTACTTCATTTTAAGGTCATGCTAAGATGCATTATTAAATTCACTGTTTTGCATTCCCTTCTATGGCTGTGGTTTAATCTTCAGGAAGAGACTTGCAAAACAGCCCTGGAGTTACTCCAGATCTCCTTCCTTAAGAGTGCCTGGGACTGCAGAGGCAGAAAGCATCCCAAGCAGTGCTGCATCCACATGGACAGTCACACTCTCAGCATGTGGGGCTTTAACCTCAGGCCATCCAGCTATTTTTGGTGATGAGAAGTTACAAATGAATGACCCAATGCTTGGCATCCTTCAGATCTGCATAAGACACATTCTGCTTGGAATGTTTCCTTTCTGAGAGTCAGCACCAAATACAGATGAGTAGTATTTCTTTTGGAGATGGCCTTGTGCATGTCTGCCACACAGGAAATTTCACATGTGGGTTACTTCTAACAATCTTGCCATCATTTCATCAGCATTACTAGCAGTTGCAAAGAGGATATTATCCAAGCCAGTAACTTTTATGGCCATATTAAAGTAGCATAAAATTAATTATCTTGATGCAGTAGCCTAAACTTGCTTTTTGAAGCACTTTCATACTCTAAAATCTGCCCTGGTGCAGTCATGGAGATGGATGTAAGTAAACCAGATACTGGAGCCCATTGTTTTGTAATTTGTCACCTGCGGTTCACCTAGTCCCCTTCCGAATTCTCTTGAGCATAGCTGCTGTATGTGGACATGCTGACTAAATAATTGTCACGAGGAATGTGACATATCCAGCCTTATTAAACAGCAGAGTAGTGATTCATCAGGTGCTGAGTAACAGCCAGTGGATGTGTGAGACTTTGGGAGGAAGCATCTTACTGAACAGGCTCCTCTTGTGTCATTGTACTTCTCAAACACTCCTTGGGTGGAGGGATGACTTTGAGCCTAGAGATGACTTGGTCTCTATGTTCTTCCTTCCTTCTGATTTAAACCCTGTGCTTTGGGTCTTAAGCAAGACTTACACCATTGAAACCCTGAGCATGAAGTGTTTCTGCATGGCAAGAACTGGAGTTATGCATTCCAAGTGGGTATTTAAACTTTCTGCTGTATTATGTGTTCCCATAAATGGCCAGAGTAGGACAAAGCAGGTTAGTTGTGGAGCCTGAAGCAAGCAGTGCTGCTTTTCTATCTTTAGATCTGAAACTTCCCAGTGCTTTGGGCAGAAATAACCCAAGCGAGACTCTCAGAATCACCTCTTGCTCAAATCTCTAATTCAGAAGATTTCACCCTGCCATTTGTTTGCCTTGCAAAACATTTCCACATTTTAGTTACACTGAAGTTATAATTGACCATTTTCAAGCCAGCTATAAAAGCCAATTTTAATTTTAGGGAGGGGGGTCCAAGCCTTCCTTCTGCAGGAATGCATGCTGCCTGATCAGGTGTTGTTCTCTGGGCTTAAATCAAACTCCTGTCCTTAAATGTTGTTTAAGCCTGCAGGATATGGGCATATCTATAACAGAGCCAGATTTTCTTCCTCCCCTAGTCCTGTAATTAACACAGAGCCTCTGCTAAATGTAAGCTTTTTTGGTTGTTTGCAATTTAATATTATTTTCGCTTGTTCACAAAGTGATTTGCCTTAGACAGTTCTATATATTTAGAAAAAAAAAAGTCTTCAACATTAATTAAAGTTTAATCATGCTTTTTCTGTCCCACTGCATTTTTAATTCTTTATTTGGTCAGTGTGGCCATAAATAGCTACTTCTTTATTCCTGAAAGGTTTCTTCCCCTGCTCAACTTCTCTGTTTGACATAGCAACAAGTAAATACTTCTCAGCAGCAAAACTCAGGAAGTTTTTGTTTAGCCTATCAGCTGTGGACTGAATTAGTAAAACATTTTGATGGCCTAATGCACTACTGTATAATTAATTAATCACTGTTAAGTAACTAACTCCAAATTTGTAAGTTACTTGTTAAATAGAGTGTGGTTGTCTCAGGGAACTGCAAGGTTACAAAAATAGCTGTCACAGGGGAGTTGCAGTCATTCTGCTGCTGGAGTGAGTCTCTCTGGGCTAGAAAACTATTCTAATGTTCCTGGGCCTTGTTGACAAGAGGTGGCAATGCTGAACCTAAGATCAGAAAGAATTCTGCTAGTTTTCTGTTTCTAAAGTAAAGGGAAATGTCAGTATTAAAGTAGCTTGTTTAGTATTCTGCCTTTTTCCTCTTTGACCCCTCTCCATCTCCCCCAGAAAGAAGCAAATTTCTTTTCTCACCTTCTAATTTTCTTTCCCCATCTGCAGTCAGTGGAAATGAAAGTAGTTTTTCTTCCTTACCATACAGTTTTCATCAAGAGGCTGAGTCTGTACTCTGATAAATTAATGATTAAATTTGGAAAATAACCTGACAGTTAAAATCATCTTGGTTTTGTTTAAATAGTTTTTGCCATGATAAGCAAGACACTCTGTGTACTCTTGACATTGCTTTTCATGGGAGTTTTTGCTTGTTGTGAAAAGGTATAGAAAAATTAGGTGTTGCTCCTCAGAGGAGCTTTTTAGATTGCCGTGTTCTCCAAGAAGTAGTTATTTGGAAATTTACCTACCTCTTATCTCTTCATACTCCTCCGATTTTATCTTTTAAATATACACATGTTGTACTGCTCTTCTCACTGTACCCTGAAATCTGTCTGAGTGTTGTTCCTGTCACTGAAGGGATTAGAGGGCTGGCTGGGTGGGTGTAGCCACACAGTGACAGCTTTCAGTTTCCCTTCAGCAGTTCACAGCATGATGCTAAAAACACCAAGCTCATGGGCTTTCATCCTGGCCGTGATGATCCTTGTGGGTCCCTCCCAGCTCAGAACAGTCTGTGATTTTAGGAACAGAATCAAGACAAAATGAAGAGAATCAGGTACTTCCCTGCTGCCATCCCCAGGGAGTGGCAGATCAGCCCCAGCTGATTCTTTTAAGTTGCTGCTGAGCAGTTTCCTGACTGGAGCTGGCCTGTGACTCAAAGAGCTGAGTCAGCAGGAAACTGCAGTAGTAAATTCAGTCTGGAGCCCTGGAACATGGAATTCCAGGCTGACTCAGTGCAGCAGCTGTTGCTCTTGCCTCAGGAGGAGGCACAGAAGGAGGCTGCAGTCCTGGCTGTGACAAATGCTGGCTCGGGCTGGCCCCATCTGTCCCAGCAGGAGCTCAGGTAGCTCTGACACAGTGAGAGTCACCTCCCTCTGCTCCCTTTCCAATGTCACAGAAAAGAACTGGCACCTGTGCTTTGGAATCCTGCTACAAAGGAGACCGGAGAAGGCCAGGTATTTCCCAAATTACCTCTATAAAAATAAACCTCCAAGGGAAAGCTTCTGTTTTAAGGGCTGGTGAACATGAGTGTGTAGTCCTAAAGCTGAGGAGTTTGATTCATTACACAGCTATGCATTTTAGATTAGCAGGGCCTTTAGAATTTTAACTGCATGTACAAACAAACAAGAGTTCAATTTTAACTGAGGTTTAAGGTGGTGAAGAGAACAGTTTATTACCTTATAGAATCATATGGGTTAGAATGGACCCTCAAAGATCTCACTGTCATGGGCAGGGTCACCCTCCACCACACCGGGTTGTTCCCAGCCCCATCCAATCTGCTGCTTCAAAACTTTGAAGTGACTAGAAGAGGTGGTCTGTTTTCCTAGGAAGTGGGGAATGACAGCAGCAACGCTTGTTTTTAACTTCTGGAAAGATCAGCAATTGATGAAGCTGATTATGAAGTGTATTAAGAAACTACAGCTGAATAAAAAGTTTAAAAATAGTTTGGCTTTTCAAGCATTAATTCCAGTTACATTGCTTAATAGATCTCACAGTTTAGACCTTAACACAAGCACTGTTTTAAACTGAATTAGTTTTTAAGTCCTCCTCCTCCTCCACTAAGCCTAGTGTACCTCACATTAACATTCTTTTTCCTGAACTCCTGATTGTTTCATAGGCTGTTAGGAGTTGTCAGCTGTGCATATCACCTTAAACTGTAACCTGCTGTTAGAGCTGGCCATCTTCTCCTCTCTTCTGCCACGAGCAGTCACAGACTGTGGCTGTGAACAAACTGCAAATTGTGCTATTGGTTAAGCAAGGAAGAACAGAGCACTTAGTTTTTAATATGAAACTACACAGCATAAACAAGACACTTGGCTAATGTCTGAACAGATTGTTTTTCTGTGCATAGCCTGGCTCAAATGGAGTGCTTTAGGAAGCAACAGCAGCCTGCTAACGGCTTTCCTCCTAATGTCTGTTCAGTTGCTGGCCTATACATTTTGAAATAAAAGCTAAGAGACAGTAAAATGGAAAATTTATTAGTGCAAGTTGGTCAGTTGGTTTCTTCCAACAAGTACACAACAGCATCCCATGCATAATGCATTATAAACAAACCTGGTCTAAGGTAAGAAAAGTTGGACTTGTTTTGGAGTAACAATGTGTTACATATTGTCATCGTCTGACTCATCTTCCTCTTTCAAAGATTCCTGTTAAAAAAAGAAAGTGCAATTAAAGAATAGTCTAACAGTTGTTTTATAATTCAGCCTGCAATAAACAAAATGAGCTCTGCTACAGCTTCACCCTCTCTCACTGTGTCCAAACCCTTGCAGTTCCCATCAGTACACTGATCTAGAAAGACCCCACTCGTGGCAGGCTCTGAATTAAGTTTCTGAGAGCAAGAACTCTCCCTGGGTTACACTGTAGCATTCCCTACTGGCCCTTCCCAGTAACACCAGCTACCGCCGATGGGAGGAGTTGCAATGATACATTTTTGTCAGTTTGTCAACTGAAGCACTGAGACAATGTTGAAGTCAGAACTCACCTTGGCATATTTTTCTGCCTCTTCTCTGATGTCTTTGGGAACAATTTCATGTTTTCCATTGGTTACTGCCAATAAAAAGAGTATAGCTTAGTTACAATTCACACAAGGACCCTGACATACAGAGTGAATTTAAGAAGCAATGTTTTACTTTTAAGTACAAAAAGTGATAAAATTTCTGGAATGTTTATAGAAATTGCAGAAATGCATTACTTTCTCCAACCCAGCTGAGTTCCAGTTCAAAAGCTTTATCCTTTACTTCATCGTGAACTATGTAGATTCTGAAAGGAACAGACAAAGAACAGATTAGAACAGACTGACCAAGAGGCTAAATATACTTTGTTCCTGTCACAGATCTCTTCTGTTGAAGTGTTCTTATGATTAATAGAAGCTCTCCCTGTGCCTTTTCCCCATCAAACACCATCAGAGAATTTTCCAGGCTTAACTGCTAGCCTAACAACACCTTAAATCATTACAGCCAAGGTGGGGGTTGACATGTTTGAGCTGCCCTAACTGGAACAAACATTAAGATTTAGGTATTGCAGAACCAAGGCTGCATCATCAGCTCAGTTATAATACAGCTTGGAGTGTCCTGCATTTCCCCTGTAAGCCTTGTTTGAGTTTACACTTAACACTAAATCCCAACACCATAGTATCTTGTGTCTAATCAGAAGTCTGTACAGAAGATTCCCAATGTGGTGCTTATTGCAAACATGGAAATAGGAAATTAAACTCCAAATGGTATCACAGCACACACTGTGCCACCCAGACCCCTAAAATCACTGCTTAGGCTGTGGGATAGAAATGTTAACACTGCAATAACAAAACTGATTTGATTTTTCCTGTGGCAGAACGTGCAAACAAACTGGAACAACCCTGGGCTGAGGCACTCAAAACAGCAGAACTCACAATAACCTGTGGCTTCACTCTTTAAGAAGCCTGTGTTTTCTTAGTTTGCTTCAGAAAGCACTAAGAAGTCAAAAGCTGAAAAACACCAGCAATTCCTACCCAACGTGGGAACCCTGAAGACAGTGGAGGAGGGTAGGATACCTTCAGCAGCACACTTCCAGTGGAAGTGTTGTGAGACAAAGATCAAGACTGAAGTGAACATTGGTGTCCAGGGAAATGCCCCTGTGGTGCTTACAGACCCTCCTGTCTGTTAGCTGAGGTGAGCTCTAGGCCTTTCTCATGTTTCAGCTGGTTACAAGCCTTTTGCAACAAAGTGTACCTTTACAAGCTCCCGGAGAAATCCCTGCTCTGGACTGTGTCCAGTATTCGAGGTTCAAAAGTTATTAAAATCTTTGCTATCTTGCTAAATCCTACTGAGGAGCTGAAAAACAGAACCCTGTCTAGAGCTGCTGCTGAGTTTGAGCTGAAGCTGAACTAGAACAGAAGTGTTTTCCTTATTAGAAATTATTTTAAAATGTCTAATAATACAGGTATATTGTATATATTCTTTTAAAGAAGTTCTACTTTTGCTTTTTTCCCAAGCACTTGAGTATTTTTCTTAGACTGGGTCCAAGACCTCAGCATCATTCGTGGGCAGCTTCTCTCTGAAGCGTCAAGTTCAAACAACTCTTACTTCGGAAGCAGCACAAAAAGAAGTTTCCCTTCATCTCTCACCTGGCTTCAATATTTTAAAACCAAGGATTACAGTCAGACAATTTAACACACAATACCCAATTTAAAAGGAACAACCTCAGTTTGAAACCAAAGCAAGCTCACCAGTCTGGATTTTTGTCAAGTTGGAAAAACGGGTCAGATACTTACATTTTCGCAACTTCTTTAACAACATCACGGCAGGTCATTTCCTTCATCTGTAGGCAAAAGAAAAACAGATCTGAGATTTCAATTAAGAGAATATAAATCTTCCACAGGGCCAGAACGGGAGAGGCTGTGCACGTGCCTAATGAGCTTTATGTTCAGTAGTCAAAGTTACAGAAAAGGCCAGAACCACATTTCTTCTCTACAATGCATCTTCCAGCCTGCTCTATGCAAGTCATCCTTCCAGGGAAGAATATTACAGCTGAAAGATTGTAGGAAAAAAATGCTACTTGGAAATTCCCCAGTTTAAGGCAGTCATCAGCTGAAATCTTAGAAGCTACACTGGTGGTGCTGGCATCTTAAAAGCTTGACCTGTTCCTAGATGCTTTATGCTCAACAGATATAAAACAACCACAGGGGAGAGGCACCACATATTCACAGGTAATATTGGTATTCCTCTAGGCTGCAGAGTAAGCTTTTGGTGTTACCAGCATTTTATGCAAGTTTGGGTTTTAAGTAATGCCCCAAAAGGAGGATATTGTTTAACAACCATCTGCCTGCCTGGGCAAGCCATCAGCATCTCGTTTCATATTTTCTCAGTTATGTCACAGTCTTTTGGCAGCTTCACAGTTAATCAGAACAAAGGCTGGTACAAATTTCCATGACATAACAGACTTGTGTTTTATAGGTCAACTTTTCTGGCCTGTGAAGCAGTAATAAATTTTCCTTTATTTCATTAATGCAATTTACCATCTCTTCCAACTCCCAAAATAATTTCAAACTCTTAGTATAGAAGGTAGTTGTAAGGCACTGGTGAAGGGATTAAGATGACAGGAATTCATGTGGAGTGTCACAGCCCTTTCTGGGGTGAAGCAACAGGCCAGAGAAGAAATGCCTGTGCCTGGGCACAAATGTGCTGTCACAATCCCATCTGGAGAAGTTCCCTAAACAGAGACCCCCTGCCTTTGTGACACTCAGTCCAGAACAGAAATAACTTGTGTCACGCACACAATATGATCCATTCGTGTACATGAAGTTAGCAGTCAAACAGGAAACCCTAAAGCTCTACTACTGTCATGCATATTTACAAAAAAGAAAACCAAAGTCAATTTAATTTCTGCCATTATCCTTTTCCCATCCCAGGTATGTTAATTCTGCAGAAATGAAAGTAAACAATGTGAACAGTTTTATCCCAGGAGTTGATCACGATCATGTCCATGTATCAAAAAGCTGTAATAGTATCAGAGCTGCAAGGGATCAAGAGAATAAAGCAGTCTCCACACAACTACAAGTTTTCCCACAGCTGAGTTTACAGACAATAAATGCAGGAGATGTGATCAGATCAATGCAGGATTTTCTTCTTGCCCCCTCAGCTACACCAAAGTTTCACTCACTGTATCCTCCCCAGCCACAGGAACTGCTCTGCAGTCCCCCAAGGCAGGTTTAAATCCTAACTCCTTGCTTGCCTTTCTCTTTCCACCTGCAATCATCTCTTCCAACAAACAAATCTTAGCTGACCCGAAGCTGGATCACCCAAAAAACTCTTTTGTACTTCTGGTTTTTCCCATCTTAGCTTTGACAAATTAATCTTGTCAAAATCAGCTGTGACCTGGAAACCTGCCCAGTCCACAGTGAGCAAAAGTTACTGGCACATGGGGCTGGACTCACCCCCAGAGCTGGGACAGGATCCCGCACTTACAGGGGACACTGCACACACACCCCTAAATAAACCCCTGCAGCTGGGCCCTGGGCACACCTCTGCTCCATGTGCTGCATCCTACAGCTCTGCTGTGAAGTTCTAGTAATTCATATCAGTAACTGCAGAAGTTTTGGAAAATCCCAGCACCGCACAGAAAATTAAATTATCTGTAGTAAATTGTCTGTTACCCAACACAGCGCTGTCTTTGCCAATGTGCACACACAAGAATTGAAATTGTGATTTCCTCCACGCCACAATCCCAGTATAAAGATCAAATGATCATGAAGGCTTCTTACCTTTAATCTGGTATGCAAGCATCTAAACCTGACTCGAAACTGAGTGAATCAAGTCTAGAATATTCTAATTTTTCCTGTAATTTTTCAGTCATGGTGCTACAGCACCATAAACAGGCAATTCTTAAAAACATAACAATCATGTAAACTCTGAACCTTTCCATGAACAGCTGTGACATCCCTCTGCAGACCAAAAAAAGATACAAAAGATACACTTATAACAGAGTATCACATAAAAAGTACATGAGACAGACCAGAAGGATCTGGTTCCTTGTTGTCTCCAACTCTGAGGATGACAGACATTAAACACATGAGGAAGATGGAAACCTTTCAGGATTCTAACATAACTTCAATCAGCTAAAGGGACACTTCAGTGCTTTTTGGTTGTCTTTTCTCCACAGATCACTTTGTCCTTAACAAGAGCAGCCTTTCTGAACTTGTTCAACAGAAGAATCGTCTAAAACCTTTGGGCTAAAATAGATACAGCACCCTGCACAATGCTGCTCTATGGTTTTCATTCAGAATGAAAAACATATTTACACTTTTATATTCACTCACTTACTTGGTTCACTGGCAAAGGTACAAGGAAATATTTCACCTGCTTCTCCTGCATTTTATGTATTTCAGGCACCCAAAAATTAACTTGATGAGCCAAGAATATTTGTCTTGAGACAACACAACACTGTTACACCATACCTGAAGTTTTTCTATCTCTGTTTTTGCAGCCTGCCTGGCTTTACCAATGGCACAACCCCAATAACCCTAAAAAAAAAAAAAAAGAAGGAAAAAATAATATGCAAGTATACTTAATCACTAATTAATACTTCTATATCTCTTACTGTCACTTAGCCCATGAGAACCCCCACTAAGGCCAAAAACCTTTGGTATTGTTCTCTCTTGGGGCACGTCCCCAAAGTGTTGAATAGAGCCCAATTACTACATCAAGTACCACCACTATTGATAGAAAAGTGCTCAGTAATTCCTGGGCACAAATTTATCAGCTCAAAATGTTGTAATATTTTTTTTTTAATTGCTATTACAAAGAATGGAAGAACGAACTAGAATTAGTTTGAAGAGAGAAGTTCTACAGGAAGTACAGAATTTCTGCAGGATCCAAGCAAACCCCAAGCTAAACCCACCTATTGTGCAAATATATTTGAAGAGTAAGCACATAAAAATTAAGCATTTCTATTTCTCTCAACAGCCATGGTACTGGATACACTGCAAGAAAATGTTAAGAAATCCAGCAGTGTGGGTGTGCATCGACCTGTGTGTAACACACAGCTGAAAATGCAGCACTAACAATTAACAACCATTCTATTTTGATTTGGTTTGCTGCTGGCAAGCTGTGCCAGAGGAACAGCCCTCTCTTTCCTGAAGTATTTAGAGAAGGGGTTATCACTACAATTCTTGCCTTTTTGAGGCACTGCATGGGAGTTTTCACTGGACACAACCACGTGGATGAACTCCCTATTTCTGAGAGACAAGCTTTAAACTCATTTCTCAGACTGCACTTCTAAGAAATACACAAGGTTTGTTTAACAAGGACCTGCAATGAGCAGCAGTGATTCACCACGCGAAAGGAAAAAACAACAACAGCTCTTTTGGAGCAATATTTCCTATTTTCCCAACCAGAAACTTTTAAAAGAGGAACTTGTGCTAAGATGGGAATATTTTTGACACTCACGTATGAAACTCCTGATGGATCAATCATGTACAGTTGTGCACCATCATCACTATCATAGGACCCCAACATGAAACTGGAGGAGAAAAGAGAAATTAAAACCTTTCTTTTTACCAGCACACCCAGAACTAGAGAGACTACAGCAGCTCGGGTTTCCCACACCCTTCTTGAGGCAAAACTCCCCCTGCTCCATTGAGCAATTTGCCTCACAACAGCACCTGCAGTTTGCCAGAAACATTTTACTGATCAGTGACCTGGCAGCACAGCTGTGTTTATCAGTCCCTGCATACCAGAATCACACAGGAGCTGTAACCTGGAGCTCTTTAGGTGTCAGGGCAAGCAGGATGAGCACACAGGGAAGTTCTGCTTTCACCACCATCACAGACTGAATGGAACAAACCCTCAAACTTTAAAAACCAGGAACAAATTAACCAGCTCTGCAGAAGCTTGGCAGGGCCTTACGGGAATATGAATACCTGAGGTGCTAGACATACACAAAAACAAAGGGGAAGGGATTTTTTAGGAGATAAACTGTGGGTTACTAATTCCAGGTTTCAAAAAAGAACTCAGACAACCAAAGCAGTTCCAGCAACTGTGAACCAAAAGATATTTACAAGCAGAGTTTGTCTGCAAGACTCACCTGCACCCAAAAGGTCTGACAGCACTGTACAGCGTGTAGGCATGCACATACATGGCTACTCTGTCTGCAAGATGCTGTGTGGAAAAAGGAAAAATAAAACACTGGAAACCCTTATTGACAGAAATAAGGAATAAAACTGAATTCTTATGTCAAGAGTAAAAACCGAAAGCCCTGAGAGCTGCAGTGGTCTCTTACCTTGAGGGGGATGTCATAGCCATAGTTAGACCTGAAGTTGGAAGCCTCTTCCCGGGCGATGTCTGCCAAGGAGCGGGCGTCTGCCAGGAGCCCCGCGACCGCCTGGAACGAGAGCAGCAGCACAGACACACCTGGCAAGGGCTCATGGTATTCAGTGCCATGGAGGAGCTCCAACTGCATCTGCCACCAACCTCAAGACATGCCACATCACCATATAAATAGAGCTTTTCTCTAGGAACATCAATAACCAAAGTTATCTTCATGTTAATTATCATCTCGTGATTTACCACGACTACACCAGCCCAAACAACAGTTCACAGCACGTGTATTCCCCAGGTTTCTCATTCCTTGACACCCTTCTGACATCACTGTTAGGGACAGGCCAGTCCTCCACACACCAATCTTTAAGAATTCAGGTGATTTCCACATTGTGGAGGAGAAAATCTCGTAAGCAGCCTGTTTTCCCTGAACACCTTATTTGGTAACTGTGTAAAAAAGTACCATTTTAACACTTGTGTTTATACTTACACACAAGTCTGAGCAACTGCAAAAGCGTTTCTAAAAATTTAAGACGGCCTCAATCTTCTGCTTGAAGTTTGGATTTTACTTATGTACGTTTTAGTGCAAAGAATAAATCACAGAAAACAGTTAAAAAACCACTGGCATTTCTGTGCACGGATACAATAGCATCACTTCCTTAATTTACTTATTTTTAATTCTCTGATTCATAAATTTGTCCTTTTGAGGGGGCTCACCCTACAGTTTATGCAGACCTAAAATGAAATTGGCACCTTACCATCCCAACGTGTCGGTCGACATTGAAGAGGCGTTTATTGGAGCCCTCTTCGTACAGCTTGGACAGGACTAATTTCTCTACCCCAAAGACAACACCATCCTTGCATCTTATGCCAATTGCTGTACTGAAAGACAAGAAAAATGTCAGTTTCTCACAGTGTAAAACGCTTCACAGGGCAATACCAAGACAGAAAACACAGTGACATGATTTCCCCCAAGGTAGGTTTGTCACAATTCCAGCACTGAAGACAACAAGGGGGTGGAACTAAACGGTCTTTAAGGTCCCTTTCAACCCAAAAATCATCCTGGGATTCTGTGATTCTAATCCTTATCTGGAGCAGACCCCTGGGTGACCCTGCCAAGCCATCACGCTGCCCCTAAAGCACAGCTGGGATTTCCAATTCCCAACATCCCTTCACACACACTCCAGGGAGCAGAGACATTCCCAGAGCAGCTGTGCAGCTTCTACAGCATTTGGATGTCCTCCACGTCTTGAGGAATCCCCAGCAAGCTGCTACACATTTACAAGGAAGGTCCTGAGCGTGCCTCAATCTACATCCACTCATTTTACCACCACAGTTTTACCCTCTTGTTTCTCTAGTCACATGGCACTGCTTTAAAAGAGGCCAAAAGAGCAGATATTTGTATCTTACCTGCTATTCTCCACAGCTTTCATAGCATATTCCACTTGAAACACTCTGCCATCTGGAGAAAACGTGGAGGCTGACAGGTCATACTGAAGAAGAAGACACAATTCTCAGGAAGAAAAACCCACATAATATCACAGCATTTTCAGATCGAACCTACTTATTGAAAAAATTCAAGCATGTCACTGTCAGAGAGGGTTTGAAGCCCCCAAAGCAGGCTGACCCCTTAGATAAGATGTAGGAACAGAAGAAAACAGGGACTAAAAGCCAGGAGAGGCCATTTCATCAGTGCTGCAAATCCTGGATGTGAAATCACTGAGCATTACACAACACTCAAAACCTATGGGTGCTTTTGTGTGCCTTTATACTGCATAGGATCACAGGGGGGGTTGGGTTGGAAAGGACCCTAAGGATCATCCAGTGCCACCCCCGTCCCTGGGCAGGGACACCTTCCACCGTTCCCAGCCCTGTCCAACCCGGCCTTGGACACTTCCAGGGATCCAGGGGCAGCCGCAGCTTCTGTGGGCACCTTGTACCAGGCGCTCACCGCCCTCAAAGGGGTGAATTCCTTCCCAATATCGAGCCGAACTTTCCCCTCTTTCCCTGTGCACCCACATTACTCTTTGTCATATCACTACGGCTCCCATCAAGAGACCGTCCCCTGCTCCCCTGTAAGCCCCCACTTAATTTAAACGTACGGATCACAGGAATAGATATGAACTGCATAGAAGTATATTAAGTAGAAGGGCATAATAAATGTATAATCCCAGCGTCCGCCCCGCCCCATCGCCGGTTCCCCGGGCCTGCCGGGCCGCAGTGACTCAGCCGCCCGCAGTGCCCCGGAGCCGCCTCGCCGCGCTCGCCGCCGGCACGGGACGGCCCCGGGTCCGGCGGGGGCCGCTCGGGGAGGTCGGGCGGCCGCGCTGTGCCCGTCCCGGCGCTGCCGGTGCCGCCCCTCACGCCGCACTCACCCCGGTGCCGATGGAGCTCATGGCGGCGCCGCTGCCAGCCCGTCCCGCGCCCACCGCTCAGCAACGCGCGCTCCCATTGGCCGCCGCGCCGAGCTGGCCGGATGACGTCACCACACGCTACGTTGAATTAGACGTAATGTCAACGCTACACCCAGTGCCCGGCTAGCTCAGTCGGTAGAGCATGGGACTCTTAATCCCAGGGTCGTGGGTTCGAGCCCCACGTTGGGCGCAGTGTTTTTGAGCCCCTCGGAGGGTTCCGAGCGGGAAAACGCCTGAGAGCTCCTGAGGGAAAACCCCGTGCGGATACAGGCGGGGGATCTTAAAAGTGATCGGTAAGCGCTGTACCGGTGGGAAAATCAGTTTTTAATAAGCGACCTGGATGCGGAATTACACGTGCGTAATAAAGTGGGAATCGTGGGGAGCCGGGCAGTGAGCACTGAACACTGGATGCCAGGAAATTTTATTTTTTCAATAAACAACGTGGGAAACAAATGTTAATCAAGTAGGAGCTCTGAGGTAGAGAGGAATTACAGAGATACCTGGATAAAGCGGAGAGCTGGGCAAGCACCTGCCATAGGAAATGTAACAAGAGCCAGTGTGGGATTCTCCATCTAGGACGAGGCAAGCCTGGTTAAACACACAAACTACAGGGGAGCAGCCCCACGGGAAGGGAGCTGGGGGTTTGGAGCAGGAGGAAATTCCTCCTTGTGAGGGCAGTGGGGCTCTGTGGCTGCCCCTGCATCCCTGGAAGTGTTTCAAGCCAGGTTGGATGGAGCTTGGAGCAACCTGGGATAGTGGGAGGTGTCCCTGCCCCTGGCAGGGAGCAGAACTGGATGGGCTTTAAGGTCCCTTCCAACCCAAACCATTCTGGGATTCTGTGGTTTGCGTTGGTCCAGCACTGAACAGGCTCTCCAGAGAAGTGCTTACAGCCTGTCAGAGTTCAAGGAGCATGTGGACAACGCTCTCAGCCACAGGTTTTACTCCATGCAGTCCTGCAAGGAGCAGGGAGTTGCTCTCCACGAGCCTCAGGGGTCTCTGCTTTGAGACAATCTCACTCCATGAAAAGGGAGATGAGGGAATGAGATAAAGCTGTTGCTCCACAGACACAGGCAGAGCACAATGGGCTCCTGCATATTCCAAAACGCTCCTCCAGTCTGAAGGACTCACCTGGAGCTGTTTGCAATCAGACAGCACCAACCTGCTGAAATGGCATCCAGAATCAGCAACCTCAGAGGAAAATCCAGTTACTGCAGGGGTTTGTGTCTGTCACTGTCCTTCCTGCTAAACCAGGCGGGCTAACAGTGAATTTGTTACCCACGGATCCCTCAGCTGTGCCAGGGATGGAGGAACTGCAACACTTACCCTGGAAAACACCACCATTTCGACACCATTACACATTAGGGTGTGATCTCCAACGGCTTTCCAGGGTGCACCTTTGAGTCTTTCTCACCCCTTCGATGAAATAAAAATCTGCCTTAGCAGGGGCTCTGCACTCAACCCAGCAGTAACACAGGAGTTAGGAATTCTGTCCCTGCCATGTGAAACAGAAGCAGCTGAGGCTGTTCAGTGATGCAGAAACCCCACAGGAGGAGATCTGAGTGGGCAGAGGGAAGATGAGGTGGCAGAACATGCCGGGAGAGGTCCCAGGGTACGTGCACACAGCCGCACGGAAACGCCCCCAAAAAGGGAAGGGCCAAGAATATCCTGAATTTGCTCAGCTGCAGTCTGCTGCAGTTCAGGAAAATGACATCATTGCACCACCACCACCACAGGCTCTGCAAGAGTTTCATCTCCTGACTCCTTCCCACTGAGAAGGGAAGGAGCTCCCAGTTCCACAGGACTTGTGCAGATGGCAAATTCCTCTCTCAGGAAGCTCTGCCTCAGCTCTTACTGAGGTAAAATATAACCTGCACCCCAAATTACCCAGATTGTGACTGAAAATGAGCAGCACAGCTCAGGCTGCATGCTCTGTGTGTGCACCTAAGGCTGGCAATGAAACTGTGTCCATTTATCCAGCCTGGAATGGCACCGGGAGCTGGTCCCTAAAACACCAACCTCATCCCAGGACTATAAAAACTAACAGCACTGACAAAACCATGCAGGAGTTACTGAAGTGCTGTAGCACATTCCCTGTGCCAGGGTTCACCAGAAGAGGATTTCTTTAAATATCTGTTGGATTTGCAGTCCTGCTCCAGGCACACGGCAGGTGGGCAGCAGGCAGCACGGGCAGATCTGTCACAAAAAGCAAATTTGTACCAATAAAAGGCTTCACCACCCCCAAAAGTGTTGTATTTATCTTCCCAAATTTAAGACAAAAATTGCTCCTCAGGGTAGGATTTAAACCTCAGTAACTAGCAGATACCAGCAGTCACCACGTAGCCATTAAGTGACGTTTGACCTCACAGCTGCTTATAATTAGTTTATACTAATTTATAATCTTACATGGCTGAAATCTTTCTTGGAGGAGACACAGGGAGAGATTTTAGCTCAGCACTATGAGAGAATTACAGGCAGAAGAGTTCTCTGATAAAACTCTTAAAACAGGGGAAATAACGTTCCACTACCTTTGCTAAACAGCCCCAAACCATTTCTTCACATGTGATTCAAGGGTGGAATACTTTAATACAGAATTTGGCACAAAGAATTCCCACAGATGTTTCCCTAGTGCTGTTCATTCCTCTCAGCATGCTTAAAATGAAAATATCTTAAACCAATTTCTCTCAGCGATGCCATTTACTATACAGATAAATAATAAACAACTCAGTAGGGAACAGCTCGTGAGGGGACAGAAATTCTCCAAAACAAGACAAAAGAGCAGAGGAGCTGCCAGAGTTCGGTTTGTAAACTATAACTGGACAGGGTTTTAAATAGTGTTAGTGCCTACACCCTGACAACACCCACATGGTTCATATTTAATAGTGTTACACACAAATTAATGAACAAAAAAACCAAATCCCAATGCACATGGACGTAGCTGGAACGGGGCAGAATCCTTGTGTGGATTTGGGTGCTTATTTCTCTGTGGAAAAAGCCCTTTTCATCAGTGGTGGGGGTGCTTTTCCAACATCAAACATCATTTCCAGAGGGGGGTTGTTGAGGCAGCACCAGTCAGGAATGCGCCCTGTCTGGCTGTAATATTCCTTGGACACAGAGCGGCTCCCAAGGATGTCCTGGAGTGCTCCAAAAATGGCTCCTGTGTGATTGGCAAAGAAAAAAAAAAAAAAAAAAAGAAATTGCATTAATTCCACATAGAATTTCTCTTTCTGCTTCTTCCCATCATGAATCTCAACTGGGATTTTTTAGCTCTGCCCCTAAACTTGAAAGGATGAATGGATATTGCTGCTTTTCTTTTCAGTAGCCCAGCTAGTCCCAAACTCCTTCCACTTATATCCCTGGAAAGTAACTGAAAACCAGGAATCATCAGCAAACCTGGCTTGGTTGACCTACTTCTTACAATTAAGTTTTTATTTTAAGCACTTCAACCAAACCCCAATTGTGTTCAGGGCAACTTTTACCCCCCAAAAGTTGCCCCACAAATTCACACCAGCTGTGAGGAGATTCAGCCCACAGCAGCTGGCCAGGGAAGGAAAACATCACAGGATTTGGCGCACAGAAATCGTTCTGGTTTGCTAACCCTAAAAACACGAGGTTTCATTCACTACAAATCCCACTTGGAAGGGGCTTTTTGTTCACCCCTGCCTCCCAGTTGTTCCCATTCTCACCTCCCAGCCAGGCCACGCAGTTGGATTTGGCAGGGGGAGTGTGGATCCTGAAGGTTTTAGTGGCAAGAGCTTCCTTGTACTTGGGTTTCTCCACCAGGTGTCTGATCTCAGCCATGAGCCTGTGCAGGAACCCCGGCAGCATCGCCGTGCCCCCGATCACCACCAGGTTCTCTGCCAGCTGCTTCCTGGTGTCTATTGGGCACTAATGCAAACAGGGACACCAAAAAGAAAAAAAACCCAAAGGAGTCAAGCTGCCTGAGCTCGAAGCCTTTCAGAAGTCTCTTAGAAATTCAGCCCATTTCTGTGCCCTCCAATTGCTGTTTTCTCGTATTTAGCCGGAAAACAACCAACATAAGGAGAGAAATGCAAGGGAAATGCTTGGAGGTGCAGAGGTGAAGGCTCCAGGCACAGAACTTCTTAAACGATTTGTTTTCATAAAGGATTCTAATTGAAATGTTTGTCATATCAGCCAAGTCCGTGGCTCTCCAATAAATTTCATCTCAGCCAAACTTATTTAAATGGCATCAATAGCTACAGGGAGCCAACTTTAATTAACACACATACAAAACAACATAATGAAAATTTCCATTTATAGTGGTTTTCTAATGCTTTGTTTTTTCCTAAGTATAATAAGAAGTGAAGCATTTGTACATGCCAAGAAAAAATTCTGCAATAAATTTAATATACTGCCCATAATAAAGATGTCCAAATTAATTTTATTCTAGCATAGGTAAACCAGCAGCCAGCAGGACTCAAAATCTTGAGACATTTTTAACTGCAGGTTCTCTAAGGCTGGAGGCATTCCCTAAACTTTTTCTGATACAAAAGTACCTGAACCAGTGAATCCAAGATCAAAGTGGCAACGGATGTCTCTTCATTATCCTGCTCAAAGAGGATTTCCACCACGGAGTCTCTGTGGCACAGACAGGGACTGAGTGTTAACGAGCAGCAAAAACACACTGAGCTCAACTCGGGCACACCCAGCAGGGCGGGGACAATCAATCATGGAATCCTTGGAAAACCCCTTTAAGGTTATCACATTCAGCTCTCAACCCAGCATCAGCAGCTTGTTCACCACTAAACCACAGTCTCCAAGTACCACAGCCACACTTGTTTTGAACACTTCCAGGGATGGTGATTCCACCACTTCCCTGGCAAACCTGTGCCTGTGCTTTCCAACCCTTCCAGTGAAGATATTTTCCCTAATATCCAATCTAAACCGCCCCAAATCAACTTGAGGCCCTTTACTCTTGTCCTGTCCCTTGTCCCCTGGGAGTGGAGTCTGAGCCCATCTGACTGCACCCTCCTGTCAGGAGTTGCAAAATCAGAGAGTTCCCTCTGAATCTCTTTTTGTCCAGCTTAAAATGCCCTGCTCTCATCACTAAGCCTGTCCTATTATCAGGCTTTGATCCTCATTTCTCTTCCCCCATCCCTCCAATCTCCCTGCTCTCATCTTCCTCTTGGAGCTCTGGAGAAGACACCCCCCTCCCATGATGGGCTTGCACTGTGCCCAGCACACAGCTTTCACTTTAGAGGCATTAAAAGCATATGCAAGAGTCACATTAAAATCCAATTCTATGAAAATTTATGTGCTTTTAGAGTTGAAGTAATGACAAATACTCTGCTGTGGCATTTCTCACCTGATGGGGCCAACTACATGGAGAATCTTTTCTCCATCCAAAGGATAGTCCACGTCTGGAGGCGGTGAGGGACGCTGATAAAAAAACCAGACTTGTATCATTATTTTAGAGCCCAAAAAGGCAGCAGCCACCTCAAAAGAGCAGGAAGAGCTTCACCCTGCCACTCACCTCAGCACTGCCATCAATGTTGAACTTGGCTGCCTGGATTTTCAGCCCCCGCTGGAGATCACTCACAAAGCACGTGCGCACTGTGCAGAGGGGAAAAGATCCACAAGTGAGGCCTTGGTGGATCCTTTCATCACCAGTAAAAAGTCATTTCTCTTAATTGAGACAAGAACACACACTCCAGGCCCTTGCTGGTCCAAGATATTACCAAATAAATGCAAAGAGAAGCAGTCTCTACACTCCAGCAGAGCTCAGGTGCTCTCTAGACCACGAGTTCAATGAAACTGACACTAAAATGATGTTGGAAATCCTGCCTGTCCTTTCTCACACAAACCACACAAGATTTAAAGCCAGAGGGATGCTCCTAATGGTGCCTCAAGGTGCCAGGGGTTGTATCCTGCCTTCACTGCAGGTCTTGCACCACAGCTTCAAATGAGGCAATGCTCATTTTCTAAACAAGCTCCTGCCATGCAACATTTTCCTTACTGCAACTCTTCAACACTCTAAGAATTCCAGAGGGTTTTTCTGCTTCCAGACAACACCGACAGGGCACAGGCTCATTTGTACCCCAGCTGCTGCTGTTATTATACATTTATTTGTATTTGGCACAGGTGAGCAACTTCCCCACAAACTGCTGTCACAAAGAATCAACCCTTCAACACACACACAACAACAATTTCATCCCTGGCCTGGTGTCTCTGGTTCCAAAGGACTGGATAGAAAACAGCTCATCAGAAAATGTGTGCAAGTCCAGGAATCAGAAAAGCAACTTCCATTTCACAAAGCACCAGCTGCGTTTATTTTGCATTGGAATGATGGATTTCTTCCTAACTTGACCCAAAGGATACACAACAGTTACTGTTCTCTAGGAAAACACATCTTTTTCTATCTGTTGCACATGTAACAATTACATAGGAATTCATCCAAATTCTGCCCAAAGAAAGAGACTATTTTTTTCTGGTGTAATAAATGTAGTTCTTGTCTCCTCTGGCCTACCTTGATTAACACACCAGAATATCTTTTATAAATACTTTTTCTTTTTTTTTTAATTTTACTTTTAAACAAACTGAGCCTTTCCAGGTAATCTATAAACAAGACTATGCAACAGTGCAATCCTCTTTCTGTGCCTACCTACCAAGTACATCTAAAAGTTGCACCTCAACAACACAGGGGTTAAAGTGAAAGAGGAATTCAACACCTGGTTTTAGTTTTGTTTTCAAAGAGGAAGAACACCACAAGTTCATCCAAGAAGAAAAAATACAATAAATACAGCAGAGAAGAGAAACAAATTCCTAAATGTAAAATACTGCACACTTGTTATTATCACACTCTACTGCACAATTTCATACACTAGAGTTTCACAAAGCCAATTTACCTTTTATATCCTCTACTATGTCTTCTGGGACGGAGCCTAAAATAATAAAAAAACCAAACCTTAGTTTCATTATTAAATTCTCTTCCTACTTAAAAAACCCCTTTGATCTAAGTTTGAATTACATTTAATATATTAAACTTTGACAGCAGCTTTCAAAGATTCCCAAAGCAGAAAAGATATTAAGAACAGAAGTTAGTTTTCCTTTGCTCAGAACAGACTGAAAATTTACTACAGAACTTTTATCTCAACATTTATTCAAAACTGCTGCGAGAAGAGGCTTATCATAAATACAATATATGTTAAATCACAGAATCACCAGGTTGGAAGAGACCTTCAAGATCATCAAGTCCAACCCAGCTCTAACACCTCAACTAAACCATGGCACCTACTGCTACATCCAGTCTTTGTTTAAACACACCCAGGGATGGTGACTCCACCACCACCCCAGGGAGACCACTCCAGGACTTTAGCACTCTTTCCATGAAACACTTTTTCCTAATATCCATCCTATATTTCCCTTGGCACAGCTGAAGACTGTGTCCTCTCGTTCTGTCAGCTGCTGCCTGGATAGAGACCAACCCCACCTGACCACAGCCACCTCTCAGGGAGTGGTGGAGAGTGCTAAGGTCACCTGTGAGTCTCCTTTTCTCCAGGATAAACAACCCCAGATCCTCAGTTGTTCTTCACAGGGTTTGTGTTCCAAGCCCCTCACTGCCTCCTCTGGACGCGCTCAAGCATCTCAACGTCCACCCTAAACTGAGGGGACAGAGCTGGACACAGCACCCAGAGTCCACCCTAAACTGAGGGGACAGAGCTGGACACAGCACTCAATGTTCATCCTAAACTGGACACAGCACCCAATATCCATCCTAAACTGAGGGGACAGAGCTGGACACAGCACTCAATGTTCATCCTAAACTGAGGGGACAGAGCTGGACACAGCACTCAATGTCCATCCTAAACTGAGGGGACAGAGCTGGACACAGCACCCAATGTCCATCCTAAACTGGACACAGCACCCAATGTCCATCCTAAACTGAGGGGCCAGAGCTGGACACAGCACCTGATGTCTATCCTAAACTGAGGGGACAGAACTCAGTGTCCATCCTAAACTGAGGGGCCAGAGCTGGACACAGCACTCAATGTCCATCCTAAACTGAGGGGACAGAGCTGGACACAGCACTCAATGTCCATCCTAAACTGAGGGGCCAGAGCTGGACACAGCACTCAATGTCCACCCTAAACTGAGGGGACAGAGCTGGACACAGCACTCAATGTCCATCCTAAACTGAGGGGCCAGAGCTGGACACAGCACTGGAGGTGCAGCCCCACCAGTGCCGAGTACAGGGGAAGAATGACCTCCCTGCTCCTGCTGGTCACACTGTTCCTGATACAGGCCAGGATGCCAAGAAAGAACTGATTCAAGTAGGCCACAGAAGATGCAGTGAATCCATTTTATTCACCGTTAGGATTAACACCTTTCCCAATGCACCTCCCAGCACAGATGCCCCATCCCAGCCCTTACCCATCACGGAGGGAAGTCTTTGTCCTTTGGCCAGTCCTGTATCCACCGTGCACTGCTCCAACAGCTGATACTCCAGCTCCCTAAAACACCGCACAGGAGGGTGGGGAAAGACAGCCATGAACTCAACCTGGGTCTCTGGACCACACTCCGGGGACAGGAGGAATTCCTTTCAGTTACATCCTTCTAAATATCAACTTAAGAAGACCTCATTCCCACAGTTTTTGCCACATCAGCAACAGCTGCAGAGTTTTAACTCTAAAAATAGGATGATGCTAGAGCAAGTTAATATTTAAAAGAGGAATTTTTGCTCATGGTCAAAGAAGAACATTCACAAATCAATCACTTGTAACCTGGAGTGGATAACTATGAACTTACTTGTGGATGGCCTTTCCTCCCAGGGGAAGGGAACCCCAGCAACTCAGGATTGGAATTCCCTCATAGATCTACAGGAAGATCAGGAAATTCTCTTCTTTTTCATTGTGAGTTTTCAGTCTGCTGGAACTAAATGCCTTTTCCCTTCTACAATCCCTTGCATCAGCCACCTTCAAACTGCTTTGGACCCAAGTTAATTTTTAGTCAATAAAAATCTCGTGTTTCACGACAGCCCCAGTGCTGAAAATGAAAGGATACAGGCAGCACCAAGCTTTCTGCATATCCACAGTCCAGCACCATGGCAGAGTTGATCCCCAGCGTCAGGAGAGACATCAGGTGACTTGGAGCAAACAAAACAGAAGGTACCTGCAAGGAAACCAAAAGCAAAGTTGACAGAAGGGAGAAAAAAGAAGCAAAAAAAGAAACAAAGCACTGATGCCTTCCCTGAATGGCATTTTAAAAGCAAAACCCAAAGAACTGTACCCTGAATTATTCCAGTACTTACCTAATGAGCAAAATACAAAAGTATTTCAAAATTCTGTGTTTGTCTTCTCTGTGGTGCTCGCCAGGTACTTCAGTAATGATGGATGTTGTAAGAAAAGCAAGTGTTGGCTATAAAACTCAGGTCAAGTTTCTTATTGTTATTGAAAAGAAATTAAAGAAGCTGAAGTACAGCTACTTGAAAAGCTGTAAAAACTTGAAGATGTGAATAGAAGTGCTAGAAAATCCACCAAAGCGTGCCTTATGACAAACACTGCTGCACCCAAACAGAAGAGGCTGTTTGAAACACTCTCAGAAAAACAATGTGGAAACTCAAGTAAAAATTACAAATTACTTACTTCTTCCAGAATTTCATAAATCAAGTTTCCAAGAAGGCAACAGTTCCTTTAAAGGAACACTTTGAAGAGTGAATTAAATGAGAAATTTCAATAAATCCAGCATTTACATGAAACCTACTGACCCTTAACCCAGAGATAAAAGGTAAAATATTGATCCTGCATTAATAAACCACTCTTGGCACCAAACAGAAAAATAGAAACCAGAGAGAATTAACCTTCCATCAGTATTATCTGGCTTCTTAACAAGTTACAAAGTCTCTCCATCAAAACATGACTGAACACAAGTAATTTTTAACAAACCATTTTGTATGGGAAGTGCTTTAGCTGAGACATTTTACTGCTGTAAAGGGATTAGGGAAAAAAACCACCAAACTCAAAAAACTGACTCAAATCTTTCAGCAAGTTGAAGTCATCAGAAAATTTTACCAATAATAAGAAAGAATTGTGCAGGAGTTTGAGATTAACTGGTAAACTGTGTTGTGGAAGGACAGTGAAGAAGTACTGCAGACAAACTGGTTTCACTACTTTTTATAGAAAAACCTTAACCTCTGTTGCGTGTGAATTGAAGAAGCACGGAGTCACCTCCTAAAACATTTTCTGATACAACTGAGCAAGATTTAGGTTCAGACTTTTCACAGAATCCTTGGCTTACTGTGTTGGATGGAAACTTAAGGATCATCCAATTCCACCCCCTGCCATGAGCAGGGACACCCTCCCCTATCCCAGGTTGCTCCAAGCCCCATCCAACCTAGCCTTGGACATTTCCAGGGATGGGGTAGCCACAGGTTTGTTTTTTTTCCCCCCAACTTTCCTTCAAAAAGACTGATTAAGCAGAGAAGTTATTTGATTTCAGGTAAGTTCTTCTCTAAATGAGCACAGCCATATGCCAGGCAGATATTGACTGTGGCAGAAATCATGAGACTTGCTGACAGGGCACTAGCAAGTGTCTAAATATAAATCCTAGCTGCAGGCAGTGCTCAGTGGGGATTATTGGATCTGTCTGGGACAGTGCACTGTGAGCTGTATCTACCAGCCAGGGAAACCTTGCAGAGTCTTGTTAATTGCTTCTGCTTTGTGGCCTTATGAAGAGTCAGAATGGAACAAAAATGGTCTTTAATCCAACTTCCACGCTCTATTTCTTCACACCATCATCTGATTTTTCTTCTTTATGCCTCGCACTCCTTCGCCACAATTTTCTTCCTTTTTTTGTCTACATCTGGTACTGACTGTAAGCAGAATTCCTCCTGACAAGCAGAGCAAATTTACACATTTGTGTCAAACACTTACCTCAAAATGCTTGAAAAGGACCCTGGTGAGGGTGTCCCTGAAGTGGGAAGGGCACAGGACCGACTCGATGATCACAACACGCCGGTCCCTAGGATTCACCAGCAAATGCCTAAAATAAAACAAGATGTGTAAAAAAAAAACTGGGAAGTTCAAGCACATATTATGAGATCCATCCTACACTCACATCCCAATTTCCTCAAAAATCCTAAAGATTTGCATGCAGATAGCATTTGCTACAGCAGACCCCAAAGCCTTTTTCACAAATCTAAAAACCCCAATGATTTCCTAAAAGAAACTCAGGAAACTGAGGCAGGGAAAGCAAGTTACAGAGCTTTCAGCCAGAGCCTGTAGTTCTGTATATTCATTATACATTTCTAAAGCAATATAAAGTAATACAAAAATAAGTCATCAGTGACTTGTCCAGTGTCATAAAGCACATAACAATGATGAGTCTCTGATACTCAGATGCTCTGATTTCAGTGGACGAGGATGAAGTTGTCCTGATTTCAATTGCAAAGTGATGATCCAGGACAGGAGAAGAAAACAACCCAACCCAGAGCAGATCTGAGGCACGGAAATTAAATCCTGGTTTCCCTGTGATAGCTTTCACTGTGTAAAATATGGATTGGAAGCAAAGAGAAAAGACCAAGTCCAATTTCGTTATTCATTAAAGGTACTAAAAACAGAATAAAGAGATGTATTGCTGAGGCAAAAACCTTCCACAGGTAAAGATTCCTCCTTCCAAACCACTGTGGAGAGAGTTCTGCACCGATAGGCGCTTCAGCCCTGCCAAAAATCAATGCAGCTCCTGAGGTAACGCCTTCCCCTTCTCAGGCCCTTTATAAACACCTCAGCTGGAAGGTGATTTATCACACACTTGCCGCTTTTACAGAGCAACTGCTGCTGCAGGACAGGAGCCCTTTGTAGGATAACCTCAGCACCACCAAATTCCTCCTGCACCAACACAGCCAGGCAGCCCCTCGCAAAGTCTTATCTCTGTTTTCTTGTGTGTCCCTCCCCTGCTCACAGCCCTGGAAGTGCTCAGAGAGGCAGCTCTTACCTGAAATACAGCATGTGGATAAACTCCTTCAGGTAGGAATACAGCTCCTCTGTGTTGATGTTGTACTGAACCACCTTGACAGGCTGGGAAGGGAAAATATCCACAGTCAGCTCCAATGCTGGGCAGTGATTATTTATTTTTTTATATATATTAATTTTTTCCTCCACACGATACATAAATAAATATATATGATACGTACATAATATATATTTAATCTGACATTATACAGAAACACTCGCTCTTGCCTGATTTGCTCTTTGTCCTTAAAGCATCTCATAAACCCACCCTATAAATTCCAGATTTAAATAATGCTAATTTTTCATACAGGCAAGGTAGAATTAGTTTTCCAAATCTGCCACCCTGTCCTAAAAGAAAAGCAAAAAAGCGTAACTATGCAAAGCAATTCCTCAATAAATGCCCCAAAAACACAAGTTCCATGAGTGGCTGAGCAGCAATTTACACCGGCACTGCCATCACATTCACCTGCACCTTCTCACAGTTTTTAATATCAGCAGTTCAAATAATGAAAAATATGAAAATATTTCAGAATATTTTGTTCAGGCAGTGAAAAACGGCTTGTGATGGACAGAAAAGGCATCTGCAAATTCTTTCTACGTCACAACACACCAAGCACCATGAAAACAGCTCACCTTCGAGACATCAGGTTTCTTGATTTCACTGGGGATGATGCATCTTGGTCCTGTTTCTCCTGCAAACCCACACCTGAAAGAAAATGTTGATTATCTGAAGTCATCATTTGACCCCCTGGTCTTAGGGACCACCATTAGAGCAATGAATTAGGGAATTCTGTTACTGCAGAGAGGGATTTTTGCACACAGTTTTCCTACCCAGCCACTTGGAGATAATCTTAAAGACAGATTAAAAGATAAAGATTTTGTATCTTTTTTTTTTAATTGACACCCTCAACAAAAGGATAAAAACAGCAGCAACCCCAAAGCAAAAGTTTCAGAAACCCACCTGCTATTCCTCAAACACACAAGAACCGTGGACTGAAGAAAGGCAATTAAAAGCAAAATTCAATTATTTCAGTCTCAGTGTCTGATATTTGTTTCACCCCTGCCACTCCCAGTAACTACAAAACTCAGAAGAAAACTACAGTCTTCTGTAAAGCTGCTGGACTTGGAGTACTTCTAATGCAAGAAGTCAATTAATGCTTGATTTTGGTATTTGGCAACAGTCAACCTGTTGGATCATTTCAGAAAAAAAAAAAAAAAATCTTGAAACAACCACAACTCAGAATTTAGTTTTCTTCCTTTGTCTCAAACAGATACTTGTGCAGTCCCAGTGTGTACAGGCAGTTTTCCAGGAACTTTCAGCTAATTTCAGCCTTATTTGGAAAAGAACAGACTTTTCTCATACCATTCAGCTGCTATTACTTCTGTGAGAATGAAGGCTGGAAACAGACCCTAAAAACACACTGTTCAGGGAAAAAGCTTTTCCAAAAGAGCATTTTATTGGATAAACAATGCCAAGGGAATAAAAGCTCACAAACACCCCAAACTTGGGAAAAGCTTTCAACTGGCCACACAACAAGAATCTATAAAAAGCCACTCATGGGAATCACTTGTGCCCATCCACAAAGGCTCTGTTAAATCCTCCCATTCCCAGGTAAAACAGCTTCTGGCCCACAAGATGAAATACTAAATACATACTGAGCACTCCTGCTTCAGCACCTGAGGTAAACCTTGTTTTAATCTAAAACACAACACTAAAAACCAAGGCTGTCCATTACCAGCTTCATACCACACTTCGAAAGGAGAAAACCACAATTATTATTGGAATAACGGTTTGGATTGGAAGGAGACACAAGAACCATCTAATTCCACCCCTTGCCATGGGCGGGGACACCTTCCACTATGCCAGGTCGCTCCAAGCACCGTCCAACCTGGTCCTGGACACTTCCAGGGAGGGGGCAGCCACAACTTCTCTGGAGAACTTGTGCCAGGACCTCAGCACTCTCACAACAAAGAATCTTTTCCCAATATCCCATCTAACTCTGTTCTCTGGCAGCGGGAACCCATTCCCCCAGGTCCTGTCACTCCTGCCCCTCGTCCAAAGTCCCTTCCCAGCTCTCCTGGAGCCCCTTAAGTCACCGGAAGGGGCTCTCGCGTCCCCTTGGACCCTTCCCTTCTCCAAATCCACAGCGCAGCGCCGGGCACTCACTTGGTGAAGGCCTGTCCCAGGTCGATCACCACGGCGGTTTTCTCCCCGCCGCTGCCGAGCCCCTCGTACAGCGGCATCGCGGCCCGGCCTCCCTTTCTCCCCTTCCTCCTCCCGTTCCCTTCTCCCTTTCCCCTCCGTTCCGCCTCCCTCAGCCGCCGCTACACGGGGCCTTCCCGCTCCCCGGCGCGCCGGGCTGCCCGCGGCGCCTGTCCGCCTCACCGCCGCCCCGCCGGCTCCCCGGGCCCCCGCCGCCGCTCCCGCCCCATGCTGCAGGGCTCCGGAGCGCCCGGGAGCGCCGCGGGGCCGGCGGCGGGCGCGGTGCGGAGCGGATTGCCCCGACCCCGCTCCGGCGGCGGGCGGGGCAGCCATGGAGGGGCCGGAGGGGCGGGCGGGGCTGGGGCGGGCTCTCCGTGAGGGGAGGCGCGGCCGGCGCTGCTCCCGCTGCGGCTGAGCGGTGAAAATCACCGAATCGTTTAGGCTGGAAAGGCTCGCCGAGGCTATCGAGTCCAACCGTGTCCCCAAGTGTCCCATCCACACGGCTTTTAAATTCGTCCAGGGATGGGCAGCCTGTGCTGGAACTCGACAGCTCTTTCTGGGGAGAAATTTTCTCCCAACAGTCAACCCAAATTGTCCATGGGACAACTTGAGGCCATTTCCTCTTGTTCTGTCCCCGTTCCCTGGGAGCAGAGCCCGATCCCCCCGGCAGTTCCCTCCTGTCAGGGAGCTGTGCAGAGCCACAGGGTTCCCCCTGAGCCTCCTTTTCTCCAGGCTCAGCCCCTTTCCCAGCTCCCTCAGCCTCTCCTGGTGCTCCAGACCCTTCCCCAGCTCTGTTCCCTTCTCTGGACGTGCTCCAGCCCCTCACAGTGCCCCCAGGGCTGGAGGTCCCTCAGCCGTGCCCAGCCATGCCATGGCTGATCCAGAAACAGCCAAATTTCATGCAAAAATACACTTCAGTGAGGTTATATGCACAGTACCCTCAGGGTACAGCATCCTCCCTCCCGAACAGAAATAAAACAACTTGGGGACTGAAAAAGCCACATCACTCGGCTGCTGCAGGAGTGTGGTGGTTGGGAGTGAAGATGGGAGCTCAAAACGCAGTGAGGATAGAAATGATAAACACCATGGTGGTAACAACACTGCAGGGCCAGGGGTGGGGCACGGTGATCCTTGTGGATCCCTTTCAGCTCAGGACCTCCTAGGAATCCATGCTTTCAAGACTGGTTTGCCTGGAACAGGTGATCAGAGAGGGAGAAGATCAGCTGTGCTTAGTAGTAAGAAGCTGATCAATAAAAGGTGTTCTGATGAATACTGTTTGAGGTAGTGTCTCCCCGTGACTGGATCCCCTGGCTGGGTAAAGGGAATTTCTAACGTATTATGGTCGGTGTAATGCAAATTTGGGCTCACCCGTGGAAGAGATTCCAAAGGTAGCACTTGCTCCACTCCCAACAACCATTTTCTTTTCCCTGCCAATCTTCCCCCTCCCCGCAATAACCACACCTGTAAAACCAGCTGCTCTTCAGGCAGTTGTGATGTCCAGGAATGTGACTGTGGCCCTCTGCTCACACCCCCAAAAGATGAGTCCTGGGTGTTTATTTCAGCAAAGCGCATGAGACCCATTTCTTCTTCAGGAAAGCAAAATAAGCATTGAAAAAGCAATTAACTGGGGAGTTGGGTCTAGACATTTGCTCACTGTCAGACAGGCCAGGCTGAGAGCCTGAGGGTTTGTGCAGAGAAGGACAAGGGTGCTGATGAAGGCAGAGGATTTCAGGGAAGGCTGTGGTGACACTGCTGTTGTCACTGAACCCAAACCCCCTGACCTGGGAGCTGCTGCAGCAGCTTGTGGATGCTGTGCTTTTCGCCGTGCTTTCCACTCTGCAGCAGTGCTGTTTGTCCCGCATCCACACTTTCTGTTCGCAGTCCCTGAAGGTGGAGGTGTGTGGGAGGTGGATGATGGGTGGGAGCAATGTGAGACGCTGAAAGCTGTCGCTGCCACCATCTGCTGTGGCGCCTGGGCCAGCCCCTGCACTAGCCCATGGGCTAGCAGCTCTGCACAAACGCTTTCTCCGCTGTTCCTGTCACAGCCTTGTCGTGTTCCCCCCTTCTGGTCACCCTAAAGTCACCAAGGTGACAAAGCGGGGTCAAGAGGCAGCACTGAGAAGAGAAGGACCCGGTGTGTGTGGAGCAGAAGTGCAGACTGAGGGAGCTGAAGGAGATGGAAGCATTTCAGCCATCTGAGGCCATTCCCTCTCATCCTGTCCCTGTTCCCTGGGAGCAGAGCCCGATCCCCCCTGGCTGTTCCCTCCTGTCAGGGAGTTGTGCAGAGCCACAAGGTTCCCCCTGAGCCTCCTTTTCTCCACGCTGAGACCCTTTCCCAGCTCCCTCA
This sequence comes from Hirundo rustica, assembly GCF_015227805.2. Lineage (NCBI taxonomy): Eukaryota > Metazoa > Chordata > Aves > Passeriformes > Hirundinidae > Hirundo > Hirundo rustica. Next base: position 4,574,859 of record NC_053455.1, on the reverse strand, counting down.
GCTGCTCCTGAAGCTCCAGACCCTTCCCTGGATGCGCTCCACCCCCTCAACATCTTTCTTGTCCTGAGGGGCCCAAAACTGCCCCCAGGAAATGACTGCTTCCAGGAGCATCCTGGAAGGGCTCTTGGAGGACACATGAGGAATCCAGGCAGAGCAGAGGGAGTGCAGGAAGGCTGTGAAGAAGGGGAACTTTGCAGTGACGAATTCGGGGGAGACTCCTCTCAAAGCCCTTTACATCCCTCATTAATCCCTGCTCTCTCTCCCACAGCTCCATAGGAGCCCAGGCACTCTTCAAACAACCCATCACCAGCTTCCCATCCTCCCCTAGGAGAGGAAAACCGAGGAGCAAGGACAAGGCTGTAGTGTTGATGTGAGATACAGAAACGGTGATGGGACCAGCACTCACCCAGTGAATTCTGGAGGAGGAGGGATCATTACCAATGCAGCAGTGCAGGATGCCGACACATGAAAAAAATAAACAAACAAAACCCTGCAGCGATTAAACATTGTGGCACTGAGTTCAGCTTGCCTTAGGATTCCGTGTGGTTTTATGTTGTTAATGGCTTTTTAAATTATTTTTTTATGGTTACTATTTTATGGCCTTCCAGAACATGGAAATGGAGCTGAACTTTAAAGGATATGCAAACAACGAAGCATGGAAATATGTTCAAATGTCATTTCCACAACAGAACCTTAACTCTGCCATGTTTGAGCAATTCCCCAGTGCACCAAGAATATGCACTCACTGGTAATTACACCTGACTGAGACGGGAATTATAGTCCAGAAACTTTTCTGTATTTGGTTTTTCTGTCGGAGAAACAATTCTAGAATTTCCCAAGTGCTCCTGGAGAGATTCTGTTCAGACACAAGATAAATTTTTCACAATGAGAACAATCAGCCATTGGAATTCTCTCCCCAGGGAATTGGTGGATCCCCCAATGTTGGACACTTTAAGACTCAGCTGCACAGGTACTGGACCGTCTTGTTTCAACCGTGATTTTGCCAAGAACAGTGGTGTCAGATAATCCTTGAGATCCTTTCCAACCTGGTATTCCATGATTCTGAGATAAATTACAACCTGGAGTGCTGTCTGCCCTCACTGTTCAGGGACAGCACACAGAAGCTGTGCAGTCGCTGTGCCTGGAGAGAATGTGCTCTTATGGAGTGTGAATATTCTTCCTCTCAAACTCTCTAAAATCCTCCTGAGTATCTCTGTCATAGGGGTCTTTTAAAGACATAATATACTATATTTACAATATATATTATATTTAATGTTGCTGCTCTTGAAACACTTTAAAAATTGGAGTAATTTAGATTATATATGATTAAAGTCTAAGCGTGATGTTTGCAGGATCTGTTTTCATCCCCAGATCTCACCCATTTATGATATCTTACCCTGCTATAATTCCATGTTTACAGCATTATGCTGATGTTTTTAATATAATGTTTTATGTAAAATGACTGCTTAGATTTTTTTTTGCAAAAAATCAGGGGCCCTCCTTGAAATCCACAGCCCATGGCTTCCTCCTGAATGTATTATCCCTGGGTTAGGAATGATCAGAGTTTCCTGCTAATCACATCACCGTCTTTATAGTCCATTGGAAATCTCCTCTTAAATTACGTTAATCAATCACAGTTAACACGAGTTCTGAAACGCAAGCTGCGGCTTAAAAGTGGCTTAATTTAATGAATGGGCTTTTCAGAGTTATTGATAATAGGAGCCAGAGAGTTAGAGATGTGCCAGGGTTTCATAACAAAATCCATCCACGCCGGGCTGGTTTAATCAAGGAAGCTGCTTGCATAACGTGAAGAGCACTCGCTCTCCCCCGAATATGTGACTATTGAGGAAACAGATGGTGATGCTAACCCGAAAGAATCAGGCTATAAATACATTCAGGATAACAATATAAATGGAGATAATTATTCACAGTCTAAGGAGGCAGTGGGACAATTAAGCCAGCTCGCAAGCAGAATGTCCGGCAGAGTGAAAAGCAGGATTTTCATAACATAATGAGAAATTATTCCCTGAGTGCAGCCAGTTCATGCAACTCTTGGGAGCGGTGCTACCTCTGATAGGCAAGAAAGAGGTTGCATAAGGACATAAAAATACAAGAAATTAGCAGTAGCTCATTGAAATAAGTGAAAACTCTTATATCATAAATGTATAGACTGGTCTAGGTTGGAAGGGAGCTTAAAACTCATTTAGCTCCACTCCCGGCCCTGGGCAGGGACACCTTCCATTATCCTGGGTTGATCCAAGCTCCATCCAACCTGGAACACTGCCAGAGGTCCAGGGGCAGCCACAGCCTCTCTGGGCAACCTGTACCAGGGCCTCACCACCCTCACTTCCAGGAATCTAAATCTACTCTCTTTCTGTCTAAAGCCATTCCCCCTTGTCCTGTCACTCCAGGCCCTTGTAAAAAGTCCCTCTCCAACTCAGCTGCCTTGAAATAGTGGAAGGCCACAGTCAGGTCACCCCAAAGCCTTCTCCTTTCTTTCCTGGCTGAGCAATCTCACCCCAAAGCCTTCTCCTTTCTTTCCCGGCTGAGCAATCTCACCCCAAAGCCTTCTCCTTTCTTTCCTGGCGGAGCAATCTCACCCTAAAGCCTTCTCCTTTCTTTCTTGGCTGAGCAATCTCAGCTCTTCCTCATAGCAGAGCTACTCCATCCCCTCTGCTCATCTCGGTGGCTTCCTCTGGACTCGCTCCAGCAAAATAAAATTATTAGCACAGCTCTTCTTTGCCTAATGCAGTCCTTTTCCTCTCTCCCCTTTTCAGGATCCTGTCGGTACCCAAGGCACCGGCAGAAGAAAGCTCCTTTCGGGTGTCCCGCAGACGCGTCCTTGTCACAGCGCAGCGCTGCGCTCTGCTCCGCGCCGCTGCCTCCAGGTGGCAGCTGCACAACCCGCCCGGAGGGTTGGAAGGGAACGTTCTTCATGAAGAAAACCACTCTTCTGTACTCGCCCCGAAACAGGCAGCTCTCGGCTGAATCAATCCCCGCGGAGCACTGGCAAACATCGCGGACATAAAGGAATGTGTCCTGCAGCACAAACGCTGCGCGGCCGCGGCACGAACAGCACGCCCAGCTGATAACTCTGCTGCCTTGGAAGCCAAAATGCCTGCCTGGACCCCTGCCGGGACTCGGATTTCTGCTGGACCCAGGCAGATTTCAACAGCAGAGCATTATTATTTTTAATTGGTCATAAAGGAAACACTCTTTCGTGTCCCTGCATTGGCTGGCTTAGTCGGTGTACTCGCTTCTAGGTCTCCCTAATCTCTACGGGCTGAGGGATGTACCCATCCCTCCCTCACAAAATCAGGGAATTGCATACTTAGGGCCAGCTTTAGACCTGGAGATCACAGAGTGCTTCCTCGCCTTTTCCCAGCACACGGATTCAAGGGGATCCACGTATCAGCTCTCAGAAGGGAGTAAAAGGAGGAAATCCCCCTGTTAGGGGTTCTGCTAACAGCTGTATCTGGTTCCTCCTGAAAAATTTTGGCTTAATTGATTTGAATATTTCCAAAACAAGAATGTGTATTTCTCTGCTCTTAACCATACTCAAGGGGAAAAATGAAAATGCTGGTGGTGTCTGGACCATTGCTGTTTCTCTCTAAAACACAGTGTTCCTCCAGCCAGGCGTTCCAATTCCATGTGTTATCCATGGGAAAGACCCCAAAAATCTCTGTGGTGGGGGCTTTCAGCCCCCCTTTGCTATTTTAGAAAGGGAGGGATGGACTGGCAGTACTGACACTGTACTTCCTTTAAACCTGTAGATTTGGTGGTTTAGTTTAACCTCAGGTGGTTTGGGTTTTTTTGAAAAGCAAAAGAAAGCTGCAGTTTCTAAAGTCCCTCTGGATTTTATGTGTGTGAACAACCATATTTCAAATGATGGAGGTTGGACTCGATGATCTTTGAGATCTATGTCTGATTTTCTGTTGCTGTGAATTTGTGAAGCTGAGGGTTTAATGTCAGAGCAGGATTTAGGATCAGCCTGCTGTGGGGTGCTGGGTCCAATGCTTTTGTTATTGTCAGCCTAATTTTGTAGTGGAGTTTGTAGGACAGGGGGGAAACTATCCAAGGGAACTGACAGATGGTTCATGTTTTAGCTGAGACTCCAATATGCACGTGGAGGGCTTCCTCAGCACTTCATCTCGGGGAAAATTGTAGTATGTGGTGTATCTTGGCATTAACTGCATCAATTTTGTTGAAGGATATGAGGAAGAGTGAGGGCTGTGCAGTGATTCCGTTATGGATGTGAGCTCTGGTCCTCCTGGGCTGATTCCCAGAGCAACTGCAACAGATTCCAGCGACCTTGGGCCAGTCAGCAGAAGCCTGCTTCTACTCTGAAGAGTGAGTGTGTAAAAATGGCATTTCCTACTCAGCAGATCTGGGCTCTGTGTGCTCTCCAAGTCACATCTGCTGACTTCAGTGACAAAAATAAGTTCTTATGGCTTTCCTGCTCCGGGAGCACTTCAGAAACACGAGAGCTGGGAAGCAGAAGCTGGATCCCGTGCCTCCTCGTAGGATTGATTACTGTCAATCCCAGCCAGCAGTGGGGCTGCACTGGCACCACTTGGCCTTGCCCAGCTTTCCTCTTAATGCCAGCAGTGAGATACATGGAAGAAAGGAACCCCAGCTGATTCTCCTGACTGAGTTTTAATTGCAGTCGACATTTATCAGGTTTGCAGTTAGAGGAAGAAGAAATCTGTTCATCCATAATATGGTTACATTCAAAATAATTCATTGGTCACAAACTTTTTCAAAGTGGAGTTGTTTTAAACAAACTTCTCTCTCTGTGGCAGGGGATGCTGTTCTCACTCTCCTAGAATTACTCCTGGTTACTCCATTCCAGTGACTGCTCTTTAATAGGAAGAGAGGGCCCCCTTAGAGCAGATGCTACCAGCTGGTGTAAAGGTGAGTCCTGTGATGGAGATGTGCACTGATTTGTGTGCTGGATGTCCCCAATATTCAATTTGGGAAAGTCATTCAGCAGCAAAATTAACGGTAACTATTTTAAAATTGCCTTTACCTTCTGTGGCATGTCCTGACATACTTAGGATAGCTGCTACATCTCCTCACAGGTGCCAGGAGTAGCAGCATAAAGTGCAGCATTCTGCTGTCAGGACAATGATTTTTTAGTTCATTTTATACAGGCAAAATATATCTTCACACACATTTTTATGTGACCTAGTCTCTTAATTAGGACGTGCTATTGGTACTTTTTGGGCTCTGCAATAAGGCTGCGACAGGAATATCACCTGTGAAAGAAATCTGATGGATCATTACTTTGTACAACAGAGCTGGCTGCTATAATAATACACAGATTTTATAAGAGGCTCTTACAAAAATTAGCTATTGTTATTTCACAGAAGAAGTGGAGGCTGAGAGCAGTGAAATTCAGTTTTGAAAGTCCTCTAGAAAGGCAGAGCTGGGAATGAGTCCCACTGTTTCCCAGCTACGCTACCCGCATGGAAGAATGAGCCTGCTTACAAATTTGGTGTCTGAATTCACCTCAGGTGAGAAGTTCTGAAGGACAAGACCAATAGAGGATTGTACTGAAATGTCTCAACTCAGAGCAAGGGTAAGAGGGGAGAGGAATGGAAGTTCCTTAACTTGCTGTGGAAGTGGAGCCAGTTTTGTTTGGTTGCATGTATGCTCCATGGCACACTGATCTGAGTTCAAAATCAGTATTTCCCACTAATAAACCATAGAAAGGAATAACAAAAGAGTGCTCTCTGGTGATTTCTGATTCCTGCCTCTTTAATCATGCCTCTTTCTTTCAGTCTGCAGATATTTTTGTTGATAACGCAGAAGCCTCTGATTTTGGCAGGTTATGCGGGGTAGAGAAACTTGCAGCGTACAGGGAATGTGCAATTTTAGGCAGGGAAAAAACCTCCCCAGATAACCAGCTATTTTGGTTCCAGTGCTTGGAAGTGAAATATTTAACCTTGAGAGAACACGGTGCCAATCTGGGTTCGGAGTTGATGGCAAGGGGGAACTGAAAACCTCTCCAGTTTATTAAGAGCTCTGCATCTTTGGAGAACACTATATCATCCCTTACACACGGTTTACATTTTAAGTAACTTTCCCAATAATTGTAAAGGTTAGATAGAAATGGGATTGAAAACACTGCCATAGAATCACAGAGTGGTTTGTGTTGGAAGGAACCTTAGGAATCATCTCGTTCCAACCCCCTGCCATGGGCAGGGACACCTTCCACTGGAAGATCCCTTGTTCTGAATCCCAGGGCAGCTGTTAGGGGGGAATTGTGCAGCTGCTGAAGCACAGCCTCTGGACTTATCCCTGAGGGCTCTGATTTCTGCTGGAGTGGTCCCTGTTTTCCTGCTCCTTTGCCCACACAGGAATGATGAACAGCTTGGGAATCAACCCCAGACCCACCACAAGATGCAGTGATGCTCCTGAGAATTGATTTTGGCCTCCTGGAAAATCTGACCACACCATTAACTTGGGAGGAGGCACCTCCTGCATGGCTGAGCCACCTCCTCATCTCAGGCAGAGCTCTTGGCCAAAATGAATTGGCCAGGACAGAAGTTGAGCCTGTGAAGGGTTTTGAATCCCTAATCCACGAGTTAATGGTGTTTAAAATAGCATGAAAGATGCAGCTCTCACCTCTTCCTTCCCTCCACCCCATCTGCCCCAGAGGAGAGAGGAAACATCCTTTCTTTTCACATGTTTATGTTTTATTTATGAAGATGCCACAGCATTAGAAATATTGGTTAATGAATAATTTCCCCAGATTTTACAGTTCAGAGAGGCAAAGCCAGAAGGGATTTTCCCCATCGTTTTGAGTGACTATTTCCTCCCCCAAACCTAACTGAAGCTCTTTCTGATGCCTTTTGTCACTGGCTGTCTTTGTTGCTGATACAGGCACTCTGACATTTCATTTTCAACTCATGCAGGGGTTAGCAATATTTCCCTGACAAAAACTGCCCTAACTTGCAACAAATCTATCTTTTGATAGCTTTAATATTGGATGCACAGGGCTACAACCAAACGAATTGGGTTGGATCCAGTTTGGTTGAAATCCAGTAGAAAACACACTGTTTCTCTAAAATTAAACAGGTACAACTTTGGGATGTGTTTAGAGACACAAAGAGAGCAAATCACTAATATAATTGTTATTGCCAGTATCAAGGCAAACAGAAAAAATAATGAACAATTTGTTGATAAGGAATGCCTCATTTTCTTCCATGAGTTATGTTGTTTAAAGAGCTGAGTGACCTGCGCCAGCAGGTTACATCTCATTTGGTGTGGGAAAAACGTTTATTTTGTAGTTTGTTATCATAACTGGACGATTCACAGATTTGCTTCGTCTGGTAAAGCATATTTATTAGGAAGTCAGAATTTTAACTCACCTCTCCTATACCTTCCCTCTAATCCTCCCTAGCAATTCCACCTCCCAAAATCCCCCCAGTCATTGATTCCTGTGAGAGATCATTATTTTTGGTCTCCCCTCACCTGCCCCTGCCCAGCTCAAACACCTTGCACCTGCTGCAGCCCTGCTCATGGGGGGTATAAAACCCTCTGTGTGCAGCAGAGACCTCGTCCTGCTCCTGACACTGGGCTCGGGGGAGCAAGAGGAAGCTCAACCGCTCTCGTCTTTTGTGTTTGGAGTCGAGGTATGCGCTTTTTGAGTTGCTCTTTGGCAAAGTGAATTGATGTGTGAGCCGGGACCTGATGGTCTAAAGGTTTTCTTCTCTTGTTAGTTATGAGGGTTTTATTGGGGAAAAAACAAATAGGTGGGAGGAGGAAAACACAAGTTTCCTTTACCTTTCTGTGTACTGGCCAAATAGGTGCTTAAAACAAAGCATCAAAAGAGGGAACCTGGATAAAGCTCTTCTTATGCGGGTGTTGCTGCTTAAGAAGTTGCTCTCCTTTGCAGAGGGAGTGTTAGGGGAAGGTGACCTCTGCAGCTGAAAACACTGGAGGAGAATCCGTAATAACTGGAAAACTACTAAAGGGTGCCGCAGGCCTTGTGTTTACAGCTCCTCGGGTCAGGCACTGAGGACCAGTCGGGCGCGGGGTGCCGAGCGCTTGGATGCTGGAACTTCCCTTCGCAGAAAGAGCAAACAGCGAAGGCGGCTGCGGGCGGCCTCTCCCGAGGGGCTGCGGGTCTCGGGGAGCACGGAGCCCACCGGAGACAGGCGGGGGCCGGCTCTCGGGCGGAGCGGGCCGGCCCCAGACCCCGCCCGGCGGTGGGCGGCCCGCTCCGCTCCGCCCGTGCGGCCGCGGGGCTGGGGGAGCGCGGCACCGGGCGGCGGCGGCGGGAGCCAGGTGAGGCCGGGACACACACACACAGAGCCGGCATCGCACCCCCCCGTGCCGCCTTCGGACCGGGGTGATGCGGTTTGGATTGATGTGTGTGGGGTTTTTTGTGTGTGTGTGTGGTTTTTTTTTTTGTTATTTTTTTCCCGACGATGCTCGGCTGCCCGCGGGGCAGCGCATCCTCGGCGCGGCTCTTTGTTCCCGGCCAGCGGCTGGTCCCTGCAGCCCCGGGGGATGGGAAGGGGCAGCGGGGCGTGCCGTCCTGCCGGGATGGGGGTCCCGGTGGGATCCCTCGGAAGATCTTTGGGGGTGGGGGGATGTTTCTCGCGGGGGTGGTTTGGGGGTGACCGCCGCTGTCCGTCTGTCCTGCTGCGGGCCTGGGCAGGAGGAATCCCCGGCCGGTTGTTGGCACTTGATCCCCTGCCCGCTGGGGTAAGAACGCACTTCTGGGCGCTAAAGTCACCTGTGAAATGACTAAGGAGGACGTGGAGATGGACCTGTGCCCGGCGAGCAGGCGTGCTGGGTGTAACCAAGCCTTGAGCCAGCCCTGATCCCATTCCCCCGACCCCACGCAGGTTTTCCCCAGCCAGAAGGGCCTGACAAGGTGCATTTAATCCGCTCGGAAACCTTCACCTGCAGGGAACTCGTGGTCCTCCAGCTCTCCTGTGTGGTGTTGCTGTCAGCGCTAGGCGAGGCGCTGGAATTGTGGAGCGGTTCTTGCCGACTGGAATCCGAGTGCTATCCCTCTGCTCCCGGGCAGGCTGGGCAGCAGCGCTTGTGTCCTTCTGCTGCTTGAAAACTGCTGCACCCTTTGGCCTCATTCTTAAACTCCCCCTCCTCCCTACCTTAATCCCTCAGGAATTTGGTAGACCTTAGACTTCTGCGGTGCCGGGGACCTGGCACGGGTCAGAAGCCACGGAGAACTATGCGGCTTTTAGTTGCAAATTCGAGTAGGGATTTCCATAGGTGGTCCGTTTGTGCCGCTCGGAACAAAGCCAGTGATGGCTTGGTGGTTGGGGGAATAATGCCTGGAACGTGTCATGTCTCTGGCTCCTCCGAGAACTACAGCTGGAAGTGGAGGTGATGGATTATGTATTAAGGTGCCTCACTGGGACTGGTGGGAAGCTGCCCTTACAGAATATTAATATCTCATTTGTTTGCTTTTAGGGATGCATCCTCAGGGGTAGGTGAGGATGTGCCCTGCTCACGTGTGCTTGTCTCGACATCATTTTTCTCACCTGACTTTGTGTTTGTGGCTGGTGTAGAGTCGTGTCACTGCTGGGATTTCACTGAGGTGGTTGAGGTCTGTTTACCTGGTGTGTGTGCTGGAAGGGCATCAGCTCCCCAGTTCACTCGGTTGAACTGGGCAAGGATATAAAGCAAGATGAGATGAAGGCATTTTTCTCGGCTTGTGCACAAAAGTAGGAGTTGGAGCTCTGCAGTGTATTATCTGCTGCCTTTTGTATTCAGCACAAGTAAGGAGGCTTGGATGGCATACATTAGCACTTGATGGCTGGCAGTGGTTTGACTGGTATGTTTTGGTGAAATCTTCACAATAAAAGACTTGCAGGTTTTTTTTGTCCGGTCCTCTTATGAATTGTCAGGTGAATTACAGAGCTGAGCACGCCCAGGACTGCTCAGCCAGCCCAGGGTAATGCCGAGCTTGTGCTTGGAGGTGTGAGAAGCTCTTTTCAAAGGCAAGATGGATTTGTCTGGGGCTGACCTGTTCTCCTGCTCTCTGCTTTATGGTGCATGCAGCCACTTCAGTGTGTGAGTGTCCTCCCTGTGTCAGAGGGATTGTTAGAGCAGAGTTATTAATTCAAGTGAGTTTAAAACTTGGTAGTGGATTGGTTGTTTTTTGGGTTTTTTTTTGTTTGGTTGGTTGGTTTTGGGGTTTTTTTTGTCCTCATTGCTTCAACATTTTGGGTAGAAACATAGCCATGCTATAATTTGCTGAAGATGGAAAATAACAGCTACTTTTTTGGAGGGGGTTGTTTTCTCTAAGCAAGCTGGCTGGGTGAAAGTCTTAAAAAGCTCTCAGAGGGAGTAGCTGCACACAGCTGGGACAGAGGGGGAGCTTAATCCTTTGCAGCAAGTCTCCACAAGCCACTGGTCCATGCAAGGAGCAGCTATTGAAAGAGAGACATCTGCTCTGCTCTCTGCTGGTCCCCTGCAAGCCTGCCCTGCTGGAGTGACCATAACGGGCTGGGGCTCCTTCTGAGCTGGCTTTTGTTGGGCCCCCCAAGAGCTGATCTCAAGCAGGTCTCCAGAATTCAGAGGGGTTAATGGTTTAATAACTCTTGCAAGTGCTAATTGTGTGGAGCAGGCAAGCAGCCTGCCTCAGAGACATCCAACTGAGTCTGCTTCAGCTGGTGACCAATTTATGTTCATTGTCCCTCAGCTTCCTGACTTCCCCACTGAAGTAGATGTTCTTATTCCTGTGGGGAGCTCCTGGAGATGTCCAGTTTTGGCCGCTGCTTTCAGCCTAGAGCTCCTTTGTGTTTTTTTCCAGCCTGCCAGGTGTTAAAAGAAAAGTTATTATTTTCCATGCTAAAGATAAAGCTCCCTGGCTGCCTGCATTTGCTCTGCCTTTGCGGCTGGAGGAACTGCATCTCCTGGGATTTGTTGTTATTAAGTGCAGGGGAAGTCGCTGGCGCTGTCTCTTGTCCTCAGTGTGTGCTTCCTATTGGAAGCAAGGATCAGTTTTCCATGGAGAGCCTGGCCAGTGCTTGGCAGCTGCCTTCAGGGCTCCAGCTCTGAGGATGCCAGGTGAAATCTGGGGACAAGGAGCTCCTGCAGCACCAAATACTGAGTTACTACCTTGAGGCTGGTAACAGAAAAGCTCAGGCTTACTACAGGGGAGATGCATGGTCAGGGCAGTGTGCTCCAGCCTGGCTGGGGCTGGAGAGCAGGCTGGCTATAAAAATAGCCAGATGAGAGGATAAATGTGCGGCTTGAGGAACAGACTGCTCTGCAGCCGGATACCTGCAGCTCCTGCGTTCAGTGGAAGCGCTCCAGCAAGGTGTCAAACTCTGCTTAAGGAGATAGCCGGGTCACTGCTGTTCATACACTCTCTAATCCAGCCTCTTCCTAAAGCTAAGTAGATCTTAAGCCCTGACTAATCTTCTTTGAAGTGTGAACCTGTGCCATTATCCTGCAGCAAGCTCCGTGCCATATCTCCTGCTTTCACCGAGTGTGAAGGTCTGGGTTAGCTTACATCTGGCTGTTGTGGATTTCCTGAGCAAATAACTCTCCAATATGATTTTTGCCCTATAGAAATGTAGGATTATGACCAGCAGGGATTTTCAGACTGGTAGAAACAATCTGAAGCTGCCTGAAGGACCCCAGGAACTCTTTTATGTGGCTGGTATTGAGTGCCCACATTATCTAGCACCCAGAGGGAGGAAAGGTTCTAGTAAAGATGGAGTAAGCTTGGTGGGGGGGATGAGCATTTTACTTCTTCCCCTAACCACATCCTGAGTGTCTTGGGCTATTTGAGAGCCTAGAGCTAGAAAGCTATGGACTATCTGTACAGATGTGTGTATACATTTGTATAATGCGTATGACTGCAAGAGAAGTGCTGCTTTTTGAGTGCAGCTGGAGTTCTGTTTATGTTTAAGCACTGCTCAAAGCATTTGTGCCACCTAAATGCTCCTGACTTCTTGAGAAGCTGTATTTAAAGCCAAGCTATTTTTTTAGACAGGAGAAAACCCAACTTCTTGATGTTTGAATATGCCTGCTCTTAACAGGCACTTGCTGAAGGGGTGTTGAGGTGAACATGATTTATATTCAGCATGGTAAGGCAGGTGCATGTAGTTAGGCACTAACAATTTAACTTGCAGAATATATTCTTAGAGCTTTTTAATTACAAAAGCGTGTAAAGAATTATCCTGGAAGAAGAGCTACGTGTTGTCAGTTTTCAGCTATTTTTTTGAGGGTGGGCCATAGAGAAAATAGATGGGTGGCCAGCCATCCTTCAGAGACAGAAGATGCTAAAAATAAAGTGGAAGGTATCTAGGCTGGTGGAGAGCATTTTGGTGGCTTCTGCTTGTCCTGGAGCACCTGGTGCATGTGTGTGGCCTGTGATGGGGAATTATTCTAGCAGCTCAAACTGCTGGGATGAGGCTTCAGGGAGAATGGAAAAAGTGACTCAGTGTGCCCTGAAGGCTCAGCCAGATGCTGGAGCCTGCAGTGGTTGGTTCTGAGCTGTGTTGCTGCACTCTGTGGGTACAAATGTGAGTAATAATTCTGGATGTGCTGTTGGGGTGGGGAAATGAGGAGTGTGGCAAGTTCTGGGTTTTATCCTGGAGCCCATGAGCAGGGAGGCTGCACAGGGTGACCATTGCTGTTTTTTGAAAGACTGAGGGGTGGTGCTGACATTCCCCAACCTCTTTGCTTGCTGATATTTGTTATTCCTGCAGCTCAAAGGGAAGAGCAGGTTGCTTGGGAATGACAAAACCTCACCTCATTCCATCCCCTTCTATGGGCAGTGACACCTCCCACTATCCCAGGCTGTTCCAAGCTCCATCCAGCCTGGCCTTGGACACTTCCAGGGATCCAGAGGCAGCCACAACTTCTGTGAGCAACTTGTGCCAGGGCCTCAGGACCCTCAATCAAGAATTTATTCCTAATCTAAACCTATTCTTTGTCAGGTGAAAACTAGTCCTACTTTCTGTGTCACTCCATGCTCATGTCTAAAATCCCTCTCCAGCTCTCTTGGAACTACTTTAGGCACTGGAAAGTGCTCCAATATGTCCCTGGAGCCTTCTCTTCTCCAAGTTCTGACTCTCTCAGCCTGTGTCTGTAGCAGAGGTGCTCCAGCCCTGTGATGTCCTTGGTGGCTCTTTGGATTTATCTGAACAGGTCAAGGCCTTTCTCGTGTTACGGATCCCAGAACTGGAGGAACTTTGAGAGAAAGAACTTGATGCTGCTGATGGCTGGAGCCCCTTGCAGTAGGGCCCTGACCAGCTGCCTCTGGAGCTGGGAGGAGGAGGAGCAGCACACCAGAGCTGCTGTGTGACACAGGGATGTTTGTGGGGGGCCTTGGATGGGATGGTCTCTGCTCTGGAGTGGTGGAGTAGCAAGCCCAGGACTGAGGCACCTGCCCAAGGGAGGTGGCTGGGAGCTGGAGCTGTGTGCCTGGAGGCAGCAGAGCTTGCCAAGGGCAGGCTGTCAGCTGGCTGGATCACTGCTGGGCTCCAGGTTCGGTGCTCTCTTGGAAACTCTGGACTCAGGCAGTGATTCTGGACGTGACGCTTTCTGGAAGTGCCTCCATGGTGCAGTGCAGCACAGCACGGGCACTGTGCTAATGCAGCAGTGCTGCTGTCTGGCCTCTAGCTTCCTCTGTGGGGCCAGGGACCTCAGCCAAGATGTGATGCACCCCTAAAGCCTCCTGGTGTGGCTCTGGTCCTGTGTTGTCCCCCACAGACCCTTCTTGTTCCCTGTGCAGGTTCTGTGGTCTCCTCCTGTGCCAGTGCACAGAACAGGGCTGGCCATAACAGACCTGGGACTTCATGGCCCTGACAAGCATCATTTTTGGACTTGGTTCAGGACAAACAGGTTGATCCACACCGTTGCTTGCAGGTCTGATGCCTGCTGGGGTGGGAGCTGGGCCAGGTCTGTCCTGGGCTTCAGATCAACATTTGGTTTTGTCTGGCATCTTCAGGTCGGGTAGGCTGAGAGCAGATGTGGGAATCCATTGCTTGGAATGTGTAGGAGGGGTTTGCTCTACTGGCCATAGACTTGGTCTCCTGGTTATTTAAGGCCCTGTGTCTGTGGTTGGTTATGGGTATGTGTAACCCTGGTTCCTTTTTCCCCTTCTAGGTCTCTGGATTTGTCAGCCTGGCAAGTTTCTGGACGCATCTCCTCTCAGCCATGAGGAGATCAAAAGGATTTGATATCTGTGTGGTCACCTGCAGCATCCTGCTCTTGTCCTCCAGCCTGCCATGCCTTGCTCAGCCTCTGGAGGAGAGGGATGTGCCAAAGGTCCAGCACGGCCCCTGGGCAGGGAACGGGCTGGAAGATGAAAGGACAGTCATGGTGGACTCAAAAAACAATCTGGGCCCTACTGAGCAGACAGTTTCTGGAGAGCCATGTGTGGTGTCAGCAAAGCCCTCTGGAGCACCCTTAGATGAGGCTTTCACCACAGAAGGAGAAGCGCTCCCTGCCAGCCCGAGCCGTGCTGTCCCCAGCAGCCAGGGCCTGGGGGGTCCCCCCTCTGCTGGGCACCAGGAGGAGCTGGCTCCCACTGAGGCACAGCTGGAGGAGGATGAAGCACTCAGCGCCATGCTGACCACAGCTGTGACCACGCTGAGCCCTCCAGTCCAGGAGGAGGCTGGTGAGGCCACGACAGAGGGAGGTGTGGCGGGGGTGCCCAGCTCTGCTGGCCCCTCAGCAACCCCCCTTTTTTCTGGGACCGCTGTGGAGGAAGAGGAGGAAGCAGAGAGCAGCTCCCAGCCCACGCTGAGCCCCAGCTCTCCCAGGTGGGAAGCAGCAGGTGATGGCTCTGTGATCCCAACTCTCCAGGCTGCGGGTGCGACCCCTGAGCTGGGAACGCTTGGAGCCCGCACAGGGAGCCCCCTGAAATCCCTGGTTCCACCAACAGCTGTGGCTACCAAACATCCCCTTGTGGTGACTGAGGCCCTCCTTCACCCAGAAGCAGGGACAGGTGTCACGCAGCAGGAGCTGCCCACTGGAGCTGGCACTGTCACCGTCCCCTCTGTGGACACGGTGCCACCCGACTGGGATGACACAAAGCTGGGGGACCTCAGTCAAGGGGGCAGCAGGTCTCATGAGGAGGTGACAGAGGAGCTGGGGACAGCAGAGCCACCCCAGACCAGCCAGGAAGGTGTGGGGGAGGAAGAGGATGCCCCAAGAGCCGTGCCCTCCCCTGTGTCCCCTCCACCAGCGCCTGAGCTTGCCAAGGAGAGCAACTGCACAGTGCGAGGAGAGGAGCTGCCAGCGACTTCCACGGGCAGCAGCGATGCTTTCCACATGGGGAACCTGTCAGATGCAGACACAGCTGATCTTGGCTCGGTGGAAAACATAAGTGCAGTCACAGCAGAGGAGGAGAAGAGCATCCCTCCATCACAGCCGGAGGCTGCTGTGGTGACAGATACCCAGCCTGAGCTCTCTCCTACTCTGGAGAGTTCATGGAAAGGTAAAACTTGCCTTTTATAGGCACTTGCCTCTCATTTCTGGGATTTAAAGTGAGCTCTACCCTCAGCCTGTGAGCCATTGATGTCTTAAATGCCTTTACGAGGGCTCTCAGGTCAAGAGGTCTGTGCAGAGCTGCTGGCCCTGGTGGGAACTCCTGGTGTTGTCTCCTCAGCCCACAGTGAAGCTGTGCCTGTCCCAGCTCTTAGCTGCAGGCAGAGCTTTCCCTGGACAGCCTGCCCCAGGCTGATGGTGTCACCCTGCCCTGCACATACCTCCAGAGATGGCACCTTCAGCCTCATGACAGTATTCCTACTCAGTGTTTAAAATAGCAAGGAAATGCTAAAAAAACCAAGGAAGGCTGGTCAGGTGTTGGGCAATGACATGTTTCTAGGTTGATGAGGACTTTTTAATTGCTGGACATCTTTATTCTTGAGCTGCAGATGGAAAAGGATGATTTCCCTTCACTGCATCCAGAAGACCTAATTTTTGCTGTAAAAGAAGGGAAGCTAATTGCAGGCTGGTGCTGAAACCTGACTGATTAATTTCTAGATTGATTTATAAGCACTTGACTTGTCAGCAGGTTCCCCCTCTGCTGTTTCCCAGATGTTGGGGGAAACAACACTGTCAATAAGACTGCTGCAACAGAAATAAACCCTTCTGAACAGTGGGAGCTGGTCACTAAAGGCTGGACCTGCTGCTGGCACCGTGGCTCTGGAATGAATATTTGGATTTATATTGCCTTTATCTTGGTTCAGATGTGTGCTCTGCTGCTCTCAGCTGTGCTGTGAGTGTGCCCTGACACGTGTTCTTGCCGTAGGTGTTACTCAGGAGGTGACCACAGCTGCCCAGGAGGCTGATGCTGCTCTCTCAGCTGTGACAGAGGTGCCTGGTGCCACCCAGGGGGCGGGAGCTGCCAGCTTTCCTCAGGAGAACAGCGGGGAGGACACCCAGATGCTGACGGCCCCGAGTGCCACCGAGGTGCTGGTGGCAGCTGGTGCCTCCTCCACAGTGAGCCCTGTGGCTGCAGAAGGTAGGGCTCTGCTTCAAGGACTCATTTCCACACGAGATGGGAGGCACATCTGAAACCAGTGTCAGTGCCTGGACGCCCCACTCTCAACACAACATCCTTATTTGGCTTTTTTTTTTTTTTGCTAACATTCAGCTCTCTGCCTCTAAACCTGGGCTGCTTCTGCTTTCTGCCTATGCCATGAGATCCACCACGCTGGAATTTGCCAGCATGTGGATTTTTTTTTTCGCCCCAAATAAGTGGAGCAGAGGTTAAAAATAAAAAATGCTCCTGTCTGTCCTAGCAAGCTGCCTTTAGCTTTAGACATTTAAAACAGTTTTTTTATTTATGGAGGGAGAGTTCTTACTTCTGGAACCCAAGGCACTCACGGATTGCTGATGCTCAGTCCAGGGGATGGAAATGTTTTCATCAGGGTTATGTGGGACCCAGTGGTGGGGGGGGGGGGGGGAGGAAACCCTCCTGCAAGAGCCTGGCGAGCCCTTGGGTGTGGAAGCCTGCACTGATATTCCTTTCCCCTGAGGAGTGCAGGGTTGTTCCCAGGTTGATGCAGCTCATACAGAAATGCTTTAAGCAGCTGTGTTCATGTAGCTGCTGCCTGCTGGCTCGCTGTCACCTTGGCAGGTGTGTGTTGAGCCTGTCTCCTGACAGGAGTGGAGCAAGGGACGCCTCAGCACGAGGCTGCCTTTGAGCTGGAGTGTATTTCTGGAGCAGTGGGGACCATTGTGATGGAGGTGCTGCTGGGCAGCTTTTCTGGTGATCCTTCTCTTGCAGGGCATCAAAAGAAAAGGGGCTCTGTGTATTGTAGCTCTAAATTTAGGGTCTGTTTGTAAGGGGAAGAAGGTTCTTCTGGCAATTTCCACTAATTGAATTTGCTTCTGGGATTTAATTATAAATTCAACTGACTTTTATCTTTGTAATGAGCTATCGGGTCGGTCACTTGGCTCACGTCTCAGCTGGTGTCTTGGTGCTCTGATCTTGCAAGGGTGTGGTGATGAGCAGTCCTTAAAGCAGTGGAATTAAAACCTTTAAGGGTTTCCCCCCTCATTAAGGGGAATTAAAACCTTTAAGGGTTCCCCCCTCATTAAGGGGAATCTCCTTTGCTGGCTGCCCTTGAGGAGAAAGCTTCATTGCAGCAGAGTCACATCTCAAATGGAGCAAAAGTTTAGTAACTTCCCTTGAGTTAAATTTTCATTAAGGACTTTTTTTGGGGGTTTTAAAAAAGGCTGAATGGCTGCTGTTTCCTGTCTTCTGCAGATCTCACAGATGGGATCCTGGTCACCAGTGAGAAGGCTGTTCCAGCCCCTGGTGAGATGTCTTCTACCCCAGCTGGACAGACGGAGGAGGCATCCAGCAGAACTGTGGTCCTGGTAACTCCAGCATCATCCTCCTCTGTCAGGAGAACAGCTCTTCCCTCCGTGAGGAGGATCAGCACAGCCGTCACCTACGGGCTGGACCGCCTGGAGTCTGAAGGTACCCCAGAGCCCCAGGCACAGGGGGCCTCCTGTGGGGGGCCACAGCTGCCCTGACAGCCCCCAGCTTGTCTCTCACCTGTGTGATGTGCACGTCTTGCCGTTCCCAATAAAGTTGTTGGACAGCCTGTCCTCTCCTGGGAGGCACAGGAAGCAAGCAGTGAGCAGTGTCCTGCAGGGTGCCTATTCCCAGTGGCTGGGGCTGGGTTTTTTCCTGGGTAAGGGAGCAGCAGAGGTGTTGCTGTTGCAGCGGGGTCTGGCTCTGCACACCTGTAACGTTGGTGTGTGCATCCCCTGCCGAGCTCTGTGCTGGGGAACACCCACCAAGGGGTGCTGAGGTAAAGCAGATCCTGCCCTGGAGCTGGTCTGCAGCTCTGATCTGCCTTCCCTTCAGCTCACTCACAATTTTCCTGCAGAGAGCTGTCTCTTGCTCTTTTTTTCCTACTTGAACTCCTCCCTGCTTGCTCATCCATCCAGTTCTGTGCTCCAGCTCTGTCTGGGCTGATACCACCTGGCAGGAATTAATCTTTCCTCCCGTTTTTTGCTCCCCCTTCCTTCATCTTGACCTTCTTTTGCCTTAGTATTTTACTGCAAAGGTTGGCAGCTCTCCAGGGGTGGCATTGCCAGATGGTATTTCTCCTCTGGGTAGAGGTGGGGTGCTGGAGACAGCAGCTCATCAGCATCTTTTCTCTGCAGGAAGCAATAACTCTCGCTCCTGTTAAGTTTAGAGGGCAGCAGAAGCTGGGAGTCTTCCCCACTGCGTGTGCCTGGCTTTGCTGCTGGCTCTGAAGCCTTCCCTGAGCTCTCTGGGGCTTCAGCTGCAGCGTCCTCCCCTTGCCAGGATGGATCTTGGCTGTCTCTGGATGTGGTGCTGATGGGAGAGTGGCAGCAGGGGGAGGAAAGGTCGTGTGTGTAGGGAAAACCTGATCTTTCAGCCTGGGAAATGAGGTCTCTGCTTTGCAAGAGCAGTGTGATTCAGGAGGCTAAAGTGTTTTATAGCCCTCTGGGATCTCCTTTAGAAGCCTGGGTTTCTGCAGGGGAAGATAAGAGGCATTTCAGTGTCAGCTGAGCATTGGTCTCTCTTTAATTTAATGGGACCTTCTGCACAAGCATTTAAAAAAAAACCTTTCTGCTCCGACACTGGACTGATGCAACTTTACTGCACTGTTTGCTCTGCTCTGGGCTCCTCTAAAGGCAAATGTGGGCTGTAGCTGGGCCCAGGTGCCCTCAGTGATGAGGACTCAAGAGGAGATCTGGGTTTCTTGGCTCTGCAGGTGCCTGTTCTCCAGAGGGCTCTTTGTGCTGTGTGCATTTGACAACTGGCACAGGTTTTGTGGTCTCAATCTCTCTGCTCGGCCTGGACCTTTGCAGGGAGCCAGGAGGTTCCCTGGTGCTGGGGGTCACGAATCCTCATCTTGTAAAATGGGACAATTGCAATTATCATTTGGGGAAAGGCTTTTCTGCCTGGGGGTGGTGCTGCCCCAGTTAAGCACAAAGGAAGGGTTTTGAGCTACAGCTCTGCTCTCTTCACATCTTTTTCTCCTTAATGGCAGATGGGAGGGGTATTGCATCTTCACGGTGGAGTGGCATTTGGAAGCTTGGCTCCCAAAATTACAGTTCCTGGTGTTTACTCTCAGAGTACCTCAGTGCTGCCAGATCCAAGATGTTTGGGGCTGCTTTCCTTTAAAGCTACATGGAGCTGCAGCTCAGGACACTCAGGTTTTTGGGGGATGCTGTTGCAGGCACATGATTGGGTCCCTAAATGAGTGATCTTTGGGAGAGGCTGTGCCTGGCTCACTGTTGGAAGTGGTGCAAGGAGCTGAGCGAGCTCTGCTGCTTTCGGTGGGGTCCTGCTGCTTTGCCTCACTGAAGGCCTGGCTCATCATTAAATATAAACCCCTGCTGCTCAGCTCACTCTGTTTCTTGGGGACCATCTGTGCCAAGCTGCTTGTGGTTAATTGCATCTGTATGTTCACCTGCCTGGCTGGGATGCAAAACTGTTTTAAAAATCAAATTGCACAGACAAAATGAAAATATGTCTAGATTAGCTTATCCACCACTCTGGTGGACTCTGGAGAGATGAGCTGGGTAACAAATATCCTCCTGCCTTGGCTCTGTGCTGAGCTTGGTTCTGCTTGCCCTTTCTGGTCAGAGAAATCCTATAAAGGGATTATAGGATATGGGGACAGGACACAGCAGAGGATAGGGCTTGCTTGTCTGGGGGAATTGGTGATGTATTTTGTCTCTGTGCCTAGAATTTGTATGTCTCTCCAGCAAGCTGGGCACTGTGTAGGGCTTCTGGGTACAGAGAGCTACTGGCTTACTGAGGACCACTGTGTGTGCCACCCTTCAAAAAGTGACTCTTTGGGAAGGAACCACACTCCTTTCCCACTTGATTCCTGTGCTGCAGCATCTGCCATGGTGGGTGTTGGCAGAGGTGACTGCACACCCCCAGCATGGCAGCATTTGGCAGGTGGGGCTTTCTGAGGTGGCAGGACACGTGCCATGCTCCCTCTTCTGCAAAATTCTTGGGGTTTTCAGCTGAAACCTGCTGGATAGAGCACACCAGGCTCTGGTCCTGTTGCTGTGGGTGAGGGTGAATCTGCATCTGGCTCTGCAGGCTCAAGGTTTGGTTGTCTTGTGTGCCTGGACAGCAGAGGATCATGGCATCACAGAACGGGTTGGAAGTCACCTCAAAGACCCTCTCATTCCAACCCCCTGCCATGGCAGGGACACCTTCCACTATCCCAGGGTGCTCCAAGCCCCATCCAGCCTGACCTTGGACTCTTCCAGGGATCCATGGGTAGCCACAGCTTCTCTGGGCACCCTGTGCCAGGACCTGACACCTTCCCAGAGAAGAATTCCTTCCTGCAGTCTGTTCTCCTTGCTGTGAGTGTGAGCTGCTCACACAGTTCAGGGTCAGGAGGGCTGCTGGAGGGTTCTCAGAGCTTTCATTAAAGCAGGAGCTGCTCTGGAAATGGGTGGTTTAAAATCAGTTCCTCCAGAAGAGGAGGCCTTAACCATGTAGCTCTTGAGTGTGGAGTGCTCCCAGTTAATTAGGATGGCTCTCAGCTAGCAGAATTTGGAGCTTCATGTGCATTTGCAGCCTGCTGTGAACTATTTTGTGTACCAAAGAACAGCTTAGGTTGGGAAAGACCTTCAGGATCGAGACCAGCCTTTGAGGAAAGACCATGCCCAGTCTTTATCCTTAAACACCTCCAGCTGTGGTGAGTCCACCACCTCCCTGGGCAGCCCCTTGCAAAGTTTAATCACTTTTTCTGTGAAGAAATTCTTCCTGAATTCTTCAGAACTTGTAGCCATTTATATAAATTTATAAAAGATGCTTTAACTCCCCATTTTTCTTCTTGAGCTGTGTCACAGTACAAGGGACACTTTTTATTTGTATGTGTGTGAAGGGTATTCTTCCTGGAAATTGAGGCTCTGAAGGGGATTGCTATTTGGACCTTGACTGTATGGATTAAGATCTGCCTCATTAAATCCATACAACCCTGTTAAAAAATTGAATTAGGACGCAGAGGTGTAAATAAAACAGGCATTTAACCCAGCATGGTTAACTAGCCAGATCTTATAATTCCTTACCAGCTCTTTGGATAATAACTAGATTGGCAAGGAACAGAAGACTTGAAGCACATGCAGAAAGAATTATTAAATGGTTTTGAGACACACTTTTCTCTTGCTTCTTGTTGTTTATTGCTACCACTGAAATGGGAGCTGCTCTGTGTTGACCTCTATCTTCTTCACAGTAGGTGGTGGCTCATCCCTCATTCTCCTTTCTAGCTGAAAATGGTAAAAAAAAAAAAAGTGACTATTTTTTGTATCAAACCCGATTTCTTTTTTCCTTCTCTCTCTTCTGAAAGTTTTTGATACAGACTTCCCCAGTTTTTCTCTACAGCCAGAGCCTCACTCCACTCATGGGCAAGAACTCTTTCCTGATCTCCAATCTAACCCTGCCAGATTGAAGCCATTCCCTCTTGTCCTGTCCTGCACTGGTCCCCAGTTCCTCTCCAGCTCTCTTGGAGCCCCTTGAGGCACTGGAAGGGTCTCTGAGGTGTCCCTGGAGCCTTCTCTTCTCCAGGTGTGATGTTTTGGCACTGTTCTGCCTCCAGCAGGCTCAGTGACATTTCTTAGTCTGACCCACCTTGGTTCCTGTTCTGACCAGGCTTTGTTTGAATTTTGAACTGTGTTAAATTTGTCATTTGTCCAAAAAAAAAAAAAAAAATTTCACATAAATATCACTTTAATGTTGCAGCTTTCCCATGCTTATCCCCAAGCTTGAGCAAAAACAACGGCTAAACCCCCACAGCTGCTATTATTGAAATGAAATTGGGCTGTGTGAGTAAAAGTTTTAATGAGTTTGTGTTTGTTTTAATCTGAGGATTAAGCAGTTTGCCCTCATGGAGTTCAGATAAGCAGGGATGTGGCAGCAGGGCTCTGCAAGGAGCATTTTCTGCTGGAGTTGCTCGTGGCTGGAGTCCTTCAGCAGGTGCGAGAGTGTTGCTCATGGGGCTTTTTTGGGAGCTGTGGCCAGGGGTGCTGCAGGAAAAAGGGATCAAGGATTTGGGAAGAATCAGGAGTTCAGACTCAAAATGAGCTGAGTGGACTCAGTTTGGCTCCTCTTAGTCCTCACAGGACTTGAGTTTAAACCTGGGTCCCCTGGAGACTGCTGCTGAATGACAGACCTGCTTCCTAACATACATCATCTGTGATGATCCATGCTGGGCTTGTCTAGAAAATAAAGCTGAAATCAAATGTTTTCTTAACTCTTGGCCTGCTGACTGTTCTCTTTCCAGCAGTGGGGTTGAATTGAATGCTTCTGGAAAAAAACCCCAACAGCCTTTTCCAGTGAAAATGGAATTACTGCCTCTGCTGGCTTTTTTTGTTGTTGTTGTGTTGGTTTTTGTGTGTGTGTGTGCATAGATTTGTGGTGGTTTTGTTGGTTTTTTGTTTGGGTTTTTTTCTGTGGTTTGGGAAAAAAGTCCTATGGCCACAGCCCTTTTCTGGAGGAAAGCATTTTGTTAAGAGATCTTGTAAACTTTTTATCTGCCTTCATCTGTCTTGTTCTGCCCTGTACACTCACAGGGTCATGGTCATTAAATCTGGACTGATTTGGGTGCCCTCACTTGATAAATCACCACTTTCTTGTCTTGATTTTTATTCTGCTTGGTTCAACACCTGTACACCCAGGGGCAGAAGAGCTGTTCTGCAGCAAGGCAGGGAGCAGGCTTGTTAAAGTACATGCAGTGTGTTCTGCAGCATTTTGGCCTTTTTTTTTTTTTTTTCCACTTGAAAATAGTCTTGTGTTGCTAAACTTGACTCTCTAGCCTGGCTCAGTGTGAGAGCAATTTTGAGGTGAGTGCTGCTGGAGATACAGTTTGTTTTAGGAAGAAATCCTTGAAATTGGGTAAGAGAAACAACCTTAAGTTCCACCAGGGAGGTTTGAGATTGGGTATTAGGGCCAAGTTTAATCAGTGAAAGGATGGTCAGGTGCTGGCACAGCTGCCCAGGCAGTGGTGGAGTCATCAGCCCTGGAGGGATTTAAGAGATGTGAGGATGTGACACTTGGGGACAGGGTCAGTGGTGGCCTTGGCAGTGCTGGGGGAATGGTTGGACTTGATGATTCCAGAGCTTTTCCAACCTTAATCATTTGATGTGTAAATTTCTCTTCTCTTGAAGCTTCTATTGGTAGGGTTATGTTATCCTGCTTTGTGGTAGCATCTGACCCAACAGCTGCATTCCTCCCTTTCCCTGTGCAATTGCCCAGATGCTGAAACTCCCCAAAGTACTTGATTTTTTTTCCAGGACACAACATTTAAGACAACCCCACGTTCAACAAATACCTTGGATGGCTTTGCAGTGCAAGCTGGGCTTAGCTGAACTGATCCCAGGGGGTTTTTCCCTGATGGTTGGCAGAGTTTTTGTGCTTAGCTGTGTTGTCCCACCATGGCACAGCTTGCTGAGAGCCCCTCCACCTTCCCACCAGCTCTCTCCTTCCAGGCTGTCAAAGGCTTCTGGCAGTATTTTGGAGCTGGTGGATGATGACATGATGACTGATCACGTGAAGGCAACGCATCAATAATAAACATCAATAATAAAAGAGTTGTCCTAGAAAGACCTTCCTGCCTTGCCAGTCAGCTGTGATCACCAAAGCAGTGCAGAATGCGACCCTCAGGGGCAGAAAACACTTGGCAGAGGCTTCTTCATGCCTCTCCCTCCTGCTCTGGCAAGAGCTGGGAGTCACAGACCTGCCCATCCCTAATCCTGTTGTTATTTACACAGCGTTATTTGCATGTTTACATGGCGTTATTAGCACACAGGGGTGACCCTGGGGCACTGAGCACCACGTAAAATCACAGCTTAAACCATCAGGGATCACAGCAATCCTCTGTGCTGTCATTAGACATCTTCATCCACTGTGTTTGGTGCGAGGGAGGCTGGCAAGGGAGAGGACAGAGCAAATGACAACTTCTTTCCTTTTTAGAGTGGTTTTGTGTGGGTTTGTTTTTTTTTTTGGGGGGGGGTGTTTTTGGTGTTTTGGTTTTTTTTTGTTGTTGTGCTTTGAATTCAGTTTATGCTTGTGAGTGAATCTGTCACCTTCCACCGAGAGCCTTTTGCTGCTCAGGGCACAGCAAGAGTTTTCTCCTGTGTGTTCAGCCTGACAAGTGATGGTTTCCTGGCTCTCCTGAGGAGTACAAGTGTTTGCAAACGTGAATGGAAATGCATCTAAGTGTAGAAACATCACTCTTCAGCGAAGGTTTCTCCAGCTGAAAACCTGGTGTAGGTCCATTGCCTTCAGCAAGGTTATGAGTACAGTGTGGCTTCAGCTACAGCTTCTTTCAAGCAATCCCACCCCCAAAAATTAAATCTTTGGCTTTTACCTGCTGGCTACTGCTGTTTGTCCAATTGTTTCAGCTTCCACGGGTTCTGAGCTCCTGCTGGGTCAGGGAAATGCCTCCCAAGGGAGGTGTGAGGTGATCTCATTTCTCCTGCCTAAGCCACACAAGTCAGCGTGCACGTGTGGTTCTATGGTGAAAAACCTCACGGTTGGAGCAAGCACAAGGTGCTTTTTGCTCCCCTGAAATAGCAAATCCCATCCTCTGGCTATCAACTGTGTCACTTATGGATCCATTCAGGGTCCCATGATAAAGCCCAGTGGTGGCTGTTTCTATCAATAAAGCTGGGAACGCCCAAAAACTCTGCTTAAACTGTGTTATTTTATCTCAGACTTGTTTCCTGGGGCCTCCCCTGCACTTTCCCCAAGTAACAAATGATAGGACAAGAAGGAACAACCTCAAGCTGCACCTGGGGGGGTTTAGATTGGATATTAGGAATAATTTCTTCAACAGAAGGACGGTCAGGCATTGTGCCAGGCTGCCCAGTCCCCATCGCTGGAGGGATTTAAAGGATGTGTGACTGTGTGGCACTTGGGGATGTGGTTTAGTGCTGGATTAACAGCTGGACTCAAGCAGTCTCAGAAGGCTTTTCCAACCTCTACCATTCCCTGGCAAACAAAAATAGTTCACATTGAGCTGCACATGCACACGAAGCTCTGGATTTCTTCTGAGTCTGCTGGGCTTTGCACTTCCACTCATTCAATCTTTCCCAATACTTTTCTTGCAATCTGCTGCTGAGGCCTTTTGAAGGCCAAAAGGTGCCAATTTTGGAGGGTAAAATGTGACTTTTGTAGAAGGCTTTTGTGTGAAGCACAAGCCTCCAGCCTGAGAGTCAGCTGTGTGCTGCTCACTTCCATTTTTCCATCTTGTGAGCCTCCCAAGCCTTATGCGCAGCCTGCCCACGGCTGTCTGCTGTGCCTGTGCTCCTGAAATCCCACGCTTGTGAAGTTTGTGGGGGATTTTTTGTTTGGTTTTTTTTGGTTTTCTCTTTTTTGGGGGGAGTGTAGCTTCCTCCTCGTGACCACCAAGTGGTGCTCTGCGCTGCACCTTGCAGCGAGGCAGAGCTGTTGGCATTTCGGGATGGGGCTTCCAAAGCTGTTTTCAGATGCAGGGAAGGAGCTAAAGAGGAGAAAGGAACAAGCTGAGAGCCTTTTCCTTCCCCCTTGCTACGAGGATCTCATTATTCACAGCTTTCTGCTGCGCCTGCCCTGGTGATTGATGGAGCTTGGTGATCATCAGATGTGATAAGTAGTCTCAGCACTTTCAATTTGGGTGTTCAGCCTGGCTGCCTTCGAGGCTTTGGAGTCGGGGAGATGGCTATCTGTGGCTTCAGCTCTTGCATCCTGGCAGGTGTGTGTCATTTGGATTGCTAAAAATCACAAGAAGCTTCTAAAACCTTTGTCCCAGAGTAGTTTTTCAGAGATAAAAATCCGATGCCTGTCCCCTCTTGGTTGGTTTTTGCACCCAGTCTGGGGAAAAGCTCTGTTCGTGTTCCTCTTCTCTGGTGTTCTGGCTGCTCAGAGCCTCTGCTGTTCAGTTTGGGGATTGTTGATAGCTGTGTTGCTCTCAGCAGAGGGAAAAGACCCAAAAGATTGACTTGTCATTGCAGGTTTGCTGTGAGCACTCTCCAGGTGCCACTCTCAGCCTCACAGTCGTGTGTTTCGTATGAAAACGTGCATTTTGACAGAGAAATTTCTGATCTTGATTCTGAATTCCGGGCACATTATAACACAGAAGAAAGTGCAGTGGGAATTTAAGGGGCTAACTCCATCCCTGTGAGCTCCATTAGGTGCTCTGTGTGGTGTCATCGTGGCAGGAATGATCTTCCCAGGTACCAAAAGCCGTGCTGGAGCGGGATGATGCAGCTAAATCCCAGCGGCAGCTCATTTGTATGGAACACAGGAGCAGAACTGAAAGGGATTGTCTTGTCTGGTGAGCTGAGGAGAACGTGCAGGGTTTGGAAGCAAATCCCTGAATGGCAGGGGAAGGAGTGGGCAGCACAGTGGATCAGATCAGTGGGTTTGTAACAGCACTGCTTTCTCATATTCTCATATCTCATATGATATTCCAATCTGTGGAGGCCATTTAATCCAGGCTGGATTGCCACCCACCTCTATGAGGTACAACTGCAGCAGAAATAAAGGGATATTTGGCTAACAGAGGGTGATTTGGCTGGATTGATAGTTTTTTGCTGGGTGCAGGGCGACGGGCTCTCCCAGTCTGACTACACCAGGAGGGAATTTTTCTACAGGGCTGAGCAGAGTTGGTGTAAATGAGATAAAAGTTCATAAATACAATGTTTCGATTCTCAGTCTTGAAAAACTAGCTGTGAGAAGAAATTCAAAGCATGCCACTGTTCCAGATATTATCTTTAATAATATCAGTAGCTATTAAATAGCTCCAGTGCAGATCCTGGCATAGGATGTCCCTGAGACTTTGGGAGCTATAACTTGGGAAAAGAAACTGTGGGAAAACTGGCTTTATAGTTGCCCTGCTCTAGACTTCTTCAGCATCTGCAGCCAGTTGTGGCTGGAAGTAGGAAAAAATAGGAAAAAAACTTTTGGTTTGATCCAATACAGTGGTTCTTGTGTTGCCATTTTTGATTCCAGTGATGAAGTATGGCTTAAATATTTATTTTTCCGTATCTTAACAATACAGACAGTTTTGGAATAAAGGGGTATTTGCTGTAGATGGAACCACAGAATGGTTTTGGTTGAAAGGGACCTTAAAGATCATCTTGTTTCAACCCCCCCTTTCCATGGGCAGGGAGATCTTGCACTAAATTCTCAAGAATTCCCTCAAAGTCCCATTTGTCAGCTCTCCTGTGAGGTGTGGGTCATGCTGCTTTCTTTCCAACACTTTCCAAGGCCAGGTTGGGATGGAGCTCAGAGCAACCTGGTCTTGAAAGCTGTGCCCTTTCCAGAGCTGGGAAAGACTCAGTGAGAACTACACACAGAACCAACTTATTGCTGCCTCCAAGACTGGAAATCAGGGGAAGAGCTCTCCCTTGAGCTGTAATTAGTTAAGCAGGGAGCTCTGTGTTGGTACAAATGCACATCCTCGTTTGCACCCTGCTGCCAGGAAGCAGAAAATTGCTGTATTTCCCACTAATTTGAGAGTCTGAGACAACATCTCCTTGTTGCCCAGCAACTTCCAGTGGTGATGAGCTCCTCCAAAAGAAGCTCTGGGGGTGTCTTTGCTGTCAGAGGACAGGCACAAGCCTTTGGAGGAGCTCAGCCTGGTGCTCGCCTAGGGAGATCTGGGAACCTTCTCCCTGGTGGGATGTCTCCTGACGTTTCTTTTCTGTCTCTGTTCTGGCTAGAGGGTGAGGAAGAGGAAGAGGATGAAGAGGAGGAGGAGGAAGAAGAAGGGGAGGAAGAGGAAGATGAGGAGGACAAAGACCTAGACGTGATGGATGAAAGCATGGAGGGTGACACGGAGCTGCCAGGCTTCACGCTTCCAGGAGAGACCTCCCAGGAGCCCCTGGCTGGCCTGGAAAACCCTGTGGCCCAGCTGGCTGGAGTGTCCTACCAGGTTCCTGACACCATTGAGTGGGAGCAGCAGAACCAGGGGCTGGGTAAGTCAGAGAAATGCCCTTTCTTCCTTTACCCTTCACATCTCCTGCTCTTCACTCTGCACGAGGCACTCCCTCGTACCAGTCACGGGTTGGCTCTCAAGCTGAGCACAAAGCGGGTTCATTCAGGAGGAAACCAGTGGCAGCTGGGGAAACTGGGATGTGTCCCAGGCAGCCTGACCTGACCTGTCATTTTGGGGAAAATATGGCTACTCCAAACCTGCTCCTTCATCCCCAGTGCTTAGCGTTGTCTTGCTCCAGGGGTGGACAAGAAAAATAACTTCTAAGATGAGATTCCTGGAGAAATGTCAGTTCCCTTTGCCCGAGTTGGGTTGGTGCAGGGATATTTGTCCTGTGGGGACCAAGGAGTTGGGTATTTGCTCATCAGCCCGTTTGCTACTTCAGCAGTATCTGTCTGAGTTCCACTTTTCTGGCATTTTACGGGGTGCGTGGTCCAGCCACGGGAACCTGTGCTGGCAGTGTGAAGGCAATCCTGCAAAGCCTTTCTAGAGCTTTATACAGTTTATTCCTGAAGTACATATAGGCCCTGTGTTTAATGACTGGACTGGCTTACTCCACCCAGGAGTCACTGTTTAAGTGAGGTCCGTGTGATGCAAAACCGGTGTGGGACAAGGAAGATCTTAGAAAGGAGCTTGGCAAAAGCCTCTGGAATCGTTTCCCAACATACTCAATTCCCAAGCCAAGCCCTGTCAAACACAATGGGAACCTTTCAGGTGAATTTGTGAGAGCTGAACCGCATCTAGACAGAAGGCCTTTATGTCTGACTATTAGAGTTAGCTGTTCTGAGAAGCTCATCAAGTTAAAAAAAAAAACCCAAAGTCACATTTATCTATATGATTTCTATCACTTCCCCTGAATGCATAATTCTGATTTAACCTGGAGGTTCTCCTCTGGGATGCTGTTTCCAGCCTGCTTTAGTGATGCTGGCTTCCTTAATTGAATCGAAGATTGTGTTGCAAGAACTGTGTGGGAGGGTTGATTTCCAGATCTCTGTGGGAGGGTTGGCCTTTGAGGGGAGATTGAGTTTGCAGCAGGACTGATCCCTCCCTGTCACACTAAATCCTGCTGGAAAAGCACCGTGTTGGGTGGTGGCTGTGTCCTGCTGTCCCTCCAGGCTGCACAGGAGCTGTGTCAGGGGAATAATCCTGAGTCCTTAAGGGTTTCTGGTTGTTTTTGGCAAGCTGGGTGAGTGAGGTGTGTGGTGCTGTTGTATATGACAGTGTTTGCCACGAGCTGTGGGGTGACAGAGGTTGTTCTGTGCCAGGCACAACTCAGCTGATGGTTTGTGCAGGTCTGGAGTCACAGCTGCATTTCCAGCAGCTGGAGGAAGAGGCTCAGGGTAGGAGTTGCATATCTGATACAGCAGGCAGGTGAGGAAGCAGTGACCAGGGCCTGATGCTGTTCCTCAGACCCTGGGAAGGACATCTTTCCAAAAGCTGCAGACAAGGAATAAACACCCTGTGTGGTAAAAGGCAGGATTCTTCTCCCCAAGGTTCGTTTTATTGACTTCCATGCGCATTGGAGGAGCCCCTGTGAAGAGTGAGCTGGGTCAGCATCAGAGGAATGGCTCTGAGCACCGAAGGACTGGGCTGGCATGGATTTTGGTGCTCTCTGGAGGTCACCAGATCCAAGTGGTTTGGATTGCCTTTTGTTTTTAGGCTCTGGCAGTCAGTGCAAACACCTGTGAGGGAGAGGATGAGGCTGTGCCTGAGCTGAGTTCATTTTCAGGAACTGGATGGGGCTTCTGTGCAGTGCTGTGCTGGCAAAAAGAGGGGCTGCAGTGGGATCAGCCTCTGTGCCTGAGTCACCCCTCTGATTCCAGCAGGCACTCTTTACACTCAGGGAAAGAGCCATTTCTTCTTTTCCTGTCTGGATGACCTCAGTGGCTCTGTGGCACTGCTCCTTCCCCATCTGCACTGTGCTGGTGCTCAGCAGAGCTCCTTAGAGAAAGGGAAATTATTCATGTTTTAGAGGTGCAAAGAAAACTGAACTAGGTGAGGAGACTGGAGCTAAATGATGTTTGGGATCCCTTCCAGCCCAAGGCATTCCATGATTCTGTGATTCTGTGAAAACCAAGGACTTGCATGAGCTCACACTGATAACCTGAGGCCATGGAAGGAGCTGAACCCAGGGGATGAGAGCTGATTTCCTGGGAGTGAGTGGGCAGTGGGAGCTGGCTCTGCAGGAGTGCAGCCCTGCCCCTCTCCAGTGTGTGCCAGGGGAGAATTTCTGCCCTGGTTCCCAGCTCTGGGTTCCTGGGCACACATCAGGGTACTTCTGTGTCCATACCTGGTCCTGGCTTTGTGCTTCTTTATGGAGAGCATTTGGGAGAACAGGAAAGGTGGAAAAAGCACACGGCTTGTGTCAGCAGGAAATGGGCTGTGAAGGACAGAAAACAATCCCCCAAACCTGGCTGTAAGCGGGAGGAGCTGCTCCCATTGCTGGAGCACTTGGAGAGACCAGACTCGCTGTAAAAGCCTTGTTAAGCTTTAGATCGGCAGATGGGTGCACAGGCTATTTGACTTTTTCCTCTAGGTGATGTTCACCTTTGAAAATCCAGTTCTTTTAATTTGGGCACCGCTTTGTAACTGCTGGACATCCCCAGATGTGTCTGCGTGTCTCTTCCTTCCCTAAATAGTGCTGAGATGTGAAGGATTTCCCTTCTTGTGTAAATTAAGCAGGTTTTGGAAGGGGAAGTTGTTTTCTGCTTCACCTGGGATACAGCTTTGGAAAGGGACAGCTGAAGGAAGGTGACAGGGAACAGGGTGAGGGGACAACATCCAAGCACCAAACTCCTACAGTTGGCATTTTCCATTTTTAAAATACTTAGCACTCGTGCCTTCCTCCTGGGGATGCTTCTGTCCTCTAGCCTTCAGAATTTTGACATTTAATGCTAAAACCTGTAATGCAGAAGAGCCCAGAAGTGTTGGAATAGCTGTTCTCAGGTCAGTTATTATCCAGTTTGCTTGCTCAGATGGCTGACACGCTGCAAATCCCCGGGGGAACAAGGAACTTGATCCACAAAACATCTTGGCAGGGCAGGAGACAGTTTGGATTTTTGTGGTGGTCAGTGAGAAGGCGCTGGAGAAACAGTATCATTAAAAATGTCAGTTCTGGGCAGTCAGATGGTCCTACTTTAACTCCAGCTGAGAAAAAGCCATTTGTAAGCACCAGTAAGAGGCTGACAGTTTTACAGCCCATCAAGTGGCTCTCTAACCAGCAATATGTAGACAAAGAGTAAAGCAGAAAATGAGAAAAAAAATCTGTGCATTTATAAAATAGAATTTGACCCTCCAAATGCCGTCCTGGCAGCCTGCAGCTCCAGGGAAGCAAGAATATGCTTTGAATTTGAAGCTGAATATGATTTGGGATCTGGTTTGGTGTCCTGTTCAAGTGCTTTGCTTCCACAGGTTGCCAGGGAAGGAGAGAGCAGCACTTTTGGACCTCTCTGCATTCTCTGTGAGGTGACTTTGGTGTCTCTGTACTTGTTTCTCGAGCTGTGTGTACGTGGTGTGTGGTAGCAAACATTAAACACCTGGAGAGCATCAGAGGAACACAAAGGCCAGGTGTATAACTTGAATTTTCAGGGAATAAATAAAAATACCTGATTTTCCCCCACTCCCTCTTTTGTGATGCATTACCAGGAGAGCTGCAGCTGGTTGAGGTGGGTTCAAACCTGGTGAACAATTAATGTTCCTTTAGTTATTCCTCACACATCGTAGAGCAGGCACTCTTTGCTGTGCAGCTCCAAGGAGATCAGGCCCCTCTGCTTCTGCTGGTGGTGGCTTCTTCTCCCAGTTCTCAGGAGTGTTTATTCTCCTAGTTCTGTGAGAATTCCCAATTTAACAAGAATGAGGCAAGAGAAAAATGGCCTCAGACTTCCAAGCTGTTTCCTGCTGCCTTAGTGCTTGCCTTCATCCCCATCCCAAGGTGAGTAGCTCTTGCTAGCCAAGGTAGGCAGCAGCAAGAGGTCTAGGGCAGTTCTCTAAGCCTTTAATTTCACCACACTGGGGCATGCAGTAGTTTGCTTTGAGCAGTTAAAGTGTATGGAGCTGGCATTTTCTTCTTTCTCCATTTAGGGTCCCCTTGATGTGATTTTTGTACGTTTGCTAACGTGGTTTTGCACCTTTGTGCCGTATTACACCTGAATTTACTCTCTGTGGTGGTTTGTATGTAATGCTAGGTGCTATTTTTTATTCTCTGTTTTAACCTAAATCCATTTTTGTCCCGCTCTGCCTTTCTTTAGCTGACCCATTGGTGTGTTCTCTGCATCTTTATTTATGGCACATAATTTATACCACATTGCAGGCTTTTAGCTTGTGAGGAGTCACCTGAGTTGCCTGGTTCCACAGCATTTGTTTTCGATTTCCATCTGCACATGGAGGAATTGTACACAGGGGAGTTTGGACCATCCCTGTGGATGGGATTTAGAGATTAAAAACAACAACAACAACAACAACAACAAACCCAAACAAAACAAACCAGCAATTTAGGAAGGAGTTACGAAGTGTGACAATATATGTGGTTTCCAAAATATAAACCCTGTCTGTGTTTCATGCACTTTTGTGGGTAGGACATTAGTTCTTACCATAATGGAAGGTTGTATAACTCTCTCAGGTACTTGCATGATAAACACACTTTTGGGATGTGATTTTTTTTGTTTGTTTTTTCTTTTTTTTTTTATAGTATATAATGGATAAAAAAAATTTTGCAGCTCTGAGCAGCTACTTAAAGAGAAAATAGCTCTGGTTTTATTGCAAATCTGTGGTCACAAATTACACTGCATAAACCATATAACAGATGCCTCTGGTTAATGATGGTGAGGCAGAGGAGCAGAAGGACAGTAGTGGAAGATGATGAATGCTTGAAATGTCATTTTTACAGGAAGATAGGATTAATGCTTGTATGGGCAAAAATAGCCAGCATTAGGAAGGCAGGAGCTGAGACTCAGAAATTAGTAATATGTTCTTTAATTGCCGCCACAAATGGATCTATTTTAAGTACTCTTACAGCTCGTGGCATTGGAACATTGGAGTGCCTTTTAATCTTTAATGCATTTGTCTCCTTAATCACCCTGGAAGGGCTCATCTGTGTCTTAAAGGTGGTGGGGAAAACCACAGAGAGGCCCAGTGACCCCTCTGGTTTCACGAGGGAGCCTTTGGCAGAGTGGGGATTTGAAGGAGGGGAATTAAATTAATGCTTGGGCTTCTGGAGGCAGGGTGTGCACACCTGCATTTCCCCCTGGAATGGAAGCAAAGGATCCCTCAGAGAGTCACCACAGGAATCCCAGGTGGGAGAGGCTGGCAGGAGCCAGGAGAAGCAGCAAGTTTTCCTTCCCCACGTGTTCCAAGTGCAGCTGCCTCGCTGGCTTTGCCCCACCACGGTGTTTGTGGGAGTTTTGTGGCACCAAGCACTGGCCACGCAAGGTCTGGGCTCCAGACGGCTGCAGGCAGAAATGAGCAGTCTCAGGAACAGAGATGATTATTTTTTTCCTGCCTTTCTGGGTGCTCCAAATAATTTCTACGGTTCCATATGTTCCTTGCTAGCTTCCCTTTGCTCTCCCAGGCAGCAGTGAAGCTCCCACCATCAGTCTGTGCCTAACTCAGGTTTCAGTCCCTCCTGAGGGATGTGCACTCCCTTTGCAATTGCTTCTTTTTTACCTAAGAGACTGTTCATGGCTGCATCTCCATCCTGGAGCAGACTCACATTTAATCAGGTTTTTCTTGTCAGAGGGAATTCTGCATCCTGTCTGTGAGCAGCGGTGATCCTCTCTGCCAGCTCGGGGTGACATTGGCTGTTACAGCCACAGAGCGGCTGCCAAGAGGGGACAATTCACATCAGAGATGGCTTTTGCTCCCCGTCACATCTAATTCCAAGGTGTTTTGGGGGAGTGTGTCTCTAATATTCCCTCTTTCTTCAGCCTGCTCGCTCCCTGCTTGGCCCTGTGCTGGGATCTTGGTTGGTGGGAGCTTCCAGGGGACACAAAGCTCGCACAAGTCGGAGCCCTGTGGTCCTGACCTGCCACCCTTTTGTGCTCTTCCCTTTCTCCCTCCAGCACAAGGCTGCTGTGCCCTTGGGAATGAGGCCAGTGTGTTTCCAAGGGACACAGGAGCAGTGTGTGTGCTCTGGGAACTGGATGAGGAGATTCCAACCACGGAGCACGAACCCCTAAATGAGCTGGAGCCACGTCCTTCCTCCGGGAAGCACCTCAGCTCTCCACCTCAGAGAGGAAATCAAGGATCGGGGAAGGGAATAGAGATGAGAGAAGTGGTTGTGTCCTCATCCCAGGAAGGATTTAAAGGCTGAATGGATGTGGCCCTTGGGGACATGAGTTAGTGGTGGCTTAGCAGTGCTGGGGAAATGCTTGGTCTTGATCTCTGAGGGGATTTTCAAACCCAACAGTCCTGTGATCTTAGGAGTAAATCAGAAGATTGGGGGGTGTCTTGGTGATGCCCAGCTCAGCTAGCAGACACAGGTGACACAAAGCTGTTGCTCTCAACAATCAGGCTGATATTTTACCCTGACGTTTTTGTTGGTTTTATCGGGAAGCAGCAGCACTAAAACATCCTTGGATGCATTACTTTGAAATACCAGCCCTTCCACTAAGTTTATGCATCCTGTGTCAGAGGAAGACTAAGCCTGTTTGTTATCAGCCCTTAAGTGCTGCCTCCAGGGCCTGGGGGAGGATTTAGAGGCATTTTCTCAGTTTTGGCTCTGCCTTTCCTCTCTGTGCCCATGGGGAAGATGGAACCCCATCAGACAGTGTATTAAAATGAAGTTACTGGCTACTGCAGGCAGGAGTGAAGAGATCCCGTCCAGCCATGGCATTTCTGCTTCTTTTCCTTCAGTTTGGAGAGAGTTGGCATCAACACATGGAGAAATTGTCTGCCAGTTTGTGGAGAGAGGGGACTTGGGTCACAATGATTGGTGTGAGAGGTCCCAGTGACTGGGGAAAATTTCTAATGGATGCATGGATGATTCCAAATCTGAGGGCTGCTGCCAACCTTACCTGCCCTAATCCCCACTACCCTGCTAGGCAAAAATGCCCAGAAATACCTGCAAGGAGGATGCAGCAGCTTCTCTGGTGCAAAAATCTGTGGAAGACTCCCCTGCACAGCTCAGGTGATGGGTGCTCCCCATCACCAACCACGTGCTCCGTGGTTGGAATCTCCTCATCCAGTCTTGGGTGATGTCTGTGTACAGAGGGCATTAGGGAAGGTTTACTAAGGGGAACCCTTCACCAAAAGGGCTTCAGGCTTTGGAACTGGCTGCTCAGAGAAATGATTGTGTCACCAGCCCTGGAAGCATTAAAAAATCTTGTGGATATGGTTTAGTGATGGAAATGGTTGGACTTGATGATCTTTTTAATCTTTTCCAGCGTTAATGATTCTATGAAATTTCTCCCTCCTTGGCTTGCTGGGTAGCACAGACGGGCAGCTGCAGCAGCACCGGGCTCCTGGGCTTTCCCAGCACAGGAAGGCTCCTGAAAGGCTTTCTGCTGCACCTCCAGCTGCTCCTATCAGCCCAAGAAAGCAAAGTTGGAGAACTCAGGCAGGTGTCTGAGCATTTCTGACCTTCCCCAGCTGTCTGCCTCTATCCATCTGTTTGACACATCCCTTAAAGTTAGGATGTGCCTACCTTGGAGCATGACTTTGCATTTGCTGCTCCAGGTCATTTATCTTGGGTTTTCTTTTTTTGCCTGGATTCACGGATAGGGTCCATTAGCCTGCGCAGAGCTCCGTGCTCCGAAGGCTGGGCTGCATCTGCTGCCCAAGCAGGAATCCTCCTGTGCTGACAGCCTTGGGTTGCCTGTCCCCTTGCCTGTCAGCCCCACTGGAATGTGAATCACGCTGTCTCTGCTGTCTCTTTAATCTGCAGCAATCCTTGTCCTTCCCCATCCCTGCAGTTTCAGCGCACGCGTTGTGTCACTTCTCGGCGTGCTTCGCCTCCTCTCCTCTCCTGTTTCTACGTGTCAGAAAACTTGGCTCCGTTTAGACAGAGGAGCTGGTTCTGAGCCCCTCTGTCCCTCTGGATTTTAGCAGTCACTTAGCTTGAAGAACATAGGCAGGGCTGTGCCTTCCCTGGGTGAGGGTTACTCATTTTTCCTTTCTGTGCCTGTCTGGGTGGCCTTTGCCACGTAAAACGAGGCTTGTCCTTACCTCGGAGGCATCGCATTTGTTTTCTAACAGTGATCTATACTGCAGTGCAAAAATCTGTCTGTTTTCGTGGCATTCAGAAAACGGAGAGAGGGGAATGTGAAGGTTCATCAGCCTGGAATTGCCTCTGTCCTTGTGGGGATTTACGTCAGAGGCTGATCTTTGGGGTTAAAATGTTGCCCCCATGGCAGAGCTGGTGAGAGAAAAATGGAGGGAAAGAGCTTTTTGCAATGAGGAGCAGGGAGAGAGAAGGTAATTTATTGAGAGGGTAATCTTCAAATGTTCCTTCCTAATGAGAATGTAGATGCACTTTCTGCTTGGACAGTGCAAACCACAAATGACTGATGCTAAACCTGTCTCCCCTCTGGTGTTCACTCAGATTAAGACCCCTTAAGAATCAAAGGAGATCCAAGTTATTTCCGGGAAGGATGCTCTCTCTCTCTCTCTAAATATAAATATATATGTGGAAGTTCTGCTCTGCCTGAGAGTGAGTTATGAATGTATATTGGAAATAAGCAAATTGCTCAGACTTTGTCTGACAATAAAATAATTACCTCAAACCTCCAGCAGTTGTTGTTTTGCGAAGATGCTGAGTATCCACATTAATCACAGACAGGGGTCGATACGGGGAGAATTACTGGAGGCTTTTGCATTCTTTTTTTTTTCTTTTTTCCCCCCTTGTTTTTGAGTAATTCTAATCACAGCCTGGGTGAGCCTGGGCTGTAATGAAGGGTTTCAGCCAGGCTGCTCCCTGATAGCCTCTCATTTATTTTAATACACCAGCAGCACCATCTGTGCTTGAGGCTTTATTAATGTGAAGTGAGGCCAAGAGGTTCTCCAGTCTGAGTCCTTTTTGGGGCTGTTTTTCCCAAATCCCCCTTTCCCCTCTGAGCACTCAGGCTGCCTTTCTCACTCAGGTGTGTGAGTGGACTGGTTCTGCAGGAGTGGCTGCACAACCTCCTGTCTCCTGTCCCCAGGGCGCCCCTGTTTTGTTTAGCAGTGTCACTTGCTGTGCTGCTCTCACTGTCCTCTTAAGCTGGATGTGCTGCTGCACCCCTCAAGCCAGCTTAGGGATGCCCATGCCAGGGTGATCCAGAGGATGCTCCAAGGAGCAGAGGATGTTCCCTGGCAGGAACACGGCCCAGGAAGCCACCCCTGGTGCCTGTGGCATCTTGGTGACCCTCCTGTGCTTCTGCTGTGTGTGCCAGGTATTCCAGCATTTCCTTCTGCACTCTTTGGGACAGGTGTAACACCAGCAGAGGATCTCCAAGGCCCCTCAGTGGCTTTGGTGTGTGGTTTAGGACTGAGCAGAGATCTGTGTCTGCCATCCCAGTCCCAGCAGAAGCTGTTTCCTCCTGAGAGTCAGGGAGTGACTTTGCCCTGCTCTATCCTGGCTGTCCTTAAAACCACCTATTAAAAAAATCAGGAAAATGGTAAGATAGGGTTCAGTATCAATATCCTGTCAGGAAAATAACTTCCTTGTGGGTTTTGTAATTCTCTCTATCTGTTTGGACTGGTTAAATACAGTCTCTTGAATTTTTTGGTTTTAGGGAGTGTTGAGTAGAGGGTCAAATATCATGTTAGACCTGGTGATACCCTGAGGGTAGCATTGATTTCTGGTTATATCTGCTCTCCCACAGCCGGAACACGCTCCTGTGAGTGCTGTTCTACCTCTTAAGTCCCAGTTTGCAGTGCCTCCATGGTGAGTCAACCCTGCTCCAGTAGAGCTGGATGGACTTTTCCAACCCAAACAATCCTGTGAATCTTTAATTGCAGTCTGGAGCAGGACAGGCAGGGAATTAATTTAACTTTTGGTAGACACAGGCGGGCAGGAGCGTGTTTTGCTAAGGTGCATGTCTTAATGGAGCAGATAAAGTCGGAATCTCAGCTGCCAGAACTCAGCATTGCTCTGGTGAATTCTCTGCTCCCACAGCCCTGGAGCTGCAGAGGGATCTGTGATCTTCTCTGGGACCATGAATTTTGGGCTCAGCAGGGCTGCATCTCTTGTTCCTTGTGTCCGATTTCAGCCTTTGCACCCTGACAAGCTCAGGACAAGAGCCCAGTGGCTGTTTGGCCCAGGTTTAACATCTCAAACCTTGCCAGATCACCCCTGCCTCTGGGGCAGGGCTTGGGGTGCAGTTCCATGACTCCTTCCAAAGGCTCTGCAGGGGATTCTGTCCCCAGGGATGTCCCTGGAGCTGTGACTGCAGCTGGTGGGAGCTCCTGGGACGTTGCCTGGCACAGACAGTGGGACCTGATGATCTCAGAGGTCTTTCCCACCCCTAATGGTCCTGTGAGATGCTGCAGCACCATCCCTCCAAAGCAGAGCAGGCAGCCCTGAACCGGAGTCACCTGCAGGAGGAAAAGCACATGCAGTGGTACTAATTGGCAGCAGCAGTGATTAGTTACTAAGGTTTGGTTAGTCACTGCTGTGTGGGCTCTGAAGGTGAATACGGGGGTTTAAAGAACGGTGGGAATTTTGTGGCTTTTTAAATATAATCTGAATATAATCTAATAATAATTTTTAATATAATCTGTTCCAGCTCCTGCCAGCAGCTCCCCTGGATGTATTCCATAGTGTGGGTGGGCAGGAGAGCTCCCCTGTCCTCATCTCCCTGGGATGAGCCAGGAGGGGTCTGCAGCTGCCTGGATTGCTCCAGAGGGTGCTGGAGTCCCCTCTGATGGCCTGACAGCTCAGCTGTTCCCTCCTCTGCTCTTCACTGCATAGAAGTTAGATTGGATATTATGAAAGAATTCTTCAGCCAAGGTGTTGTGCAGCCCTGGCCCAGCTGCCCAGGGAAAGGGTGATGTCCCCATCCCTGGAGGGATTTAAAAGCCTTGTGGATGTGGCACTTGGGGACAGGGGCTACTGGTGGCCTTGGCACTGCTGGGGGAATGGTTGGACTTGATCTTGGAGGGCTTTTCCATCCTAAACAATTCTATAGTTCTGTGATTCTAAAAGCAGATTTCACTGACAGGGTGATGAGTGTTGGACCCATCCTGCCCTGTCCCCAGCCCTGAGCAGGGTTGCAGAGATGTCCTCACCTGAGATGTTCCCCACCGTCCCTCTAAGCTTGGGATGAGTGGGTGTTAATGCTCAGGGTAAATACAGGAGGAAAAACAGGGCTTATTTATGCCTGGGTAAGTAGGAAAGCTTAGGTACTGTTTCTGAAATCCTGGAGAAAATCCTAGGCACAGTCAAGTTCCAGGGGGAAATTTAGGCTGAGAGTTGTTTTTTTGTTGTTAGTCCTGTAACCACAAGAGAGTGAATTTGAATGGCAAACTGGGGACTCTTGGCAAAGAGGAGAAATTAAAGCAAAGCCTCTGATCCAAATCCTTATGAGAGAAAGGGGAGGATGATAAAGTAGGAGCACTGGCCTGGAGGGATGTGGAGGGATAAAGGAACAGAGAGAAAAATACCAACCAGCGTTTTAACTCTGAATTCTCTGTGCCATTCTGCCCCTCTGAGATACAGCAGAGATGGAAAGGGAACGAGGAGGAAGGGGGATAACCAAAAGGATAAATGAACATTGGATAACCAGAGGATAAATGGGATCCTGTGCAAGGAATGACTGCAGAGACCTTGTCCAGAGTGCCAGGAGGATGAGCAAGGGGGGTGTTGCTGTGTGCTGTCCCATCCTTAAAACTTTTCCTAAAAAAATGCTCTTGGTCACTGCCAGCCTCACTAAGCCAAGCCTGACTTTTGGTCTGGCCCAAACTGCCTCGTCTGATTCCAGCCAAGTGTTGCTTTTTCACATGAGTCCTTGAGCGGATCACTTCCCCACCCTGAGTGCTGGTGTTCGCAGATGGGACAATTCCAGTGCTCTGTGGGGGCTCATTCTTTCAGGTCCTTTTTGGGCAGACCCTGACCCTTCTTTGCATGTTCACAGAGCATTTCTCACGTGTGTGTGTGTGTGTGTGTGTGATCTCAGCTCTCACAATAATATATTAATATTAGAAATTAATAACGAGGAGTGCAGTCTCTTGCTGCTGTATTACGTTTTGCTCATTAGATGTTCACAGTGGCTGCGACAGAAGTGTGCACTGGAGCCTGCAGAAGGGGAAGGCTGTGAGCCCTGGCTCAGCAGTGAGTTGGGGCAGGCAGCAGAGTGAGGAAGGGAAGTGTGAGCTCTGTGTTTGCCTTTCTGCGGGAGCATCAGCCTTCAGAGATGGGATGTGGGGCTCAGCTGATCCAGTAGAACCATCCTTTGATTTTCTTCCTTTGGCACGAGGTTCCCCTGCAGCCCTCAGCCACAGAAAACCCCAAAACTGTCTGGTTTTGCCGCCTGGCAGGGAGCTGTGACTCAGGAAGAGAAAGCACTTTCAGGGTCTTTCAAATTCACCAGGCTCCATGTAAAACATTTCAATGCTGAAATCAGAGATGTGACCTTGTCAATAATTTAACTGAGGGACCAAAGACAGGCAGCTGAGTGCAGACTTGTGTAAGTCTGTGTCATCCCCTTGCCTGGATGAGGACTTTGCATTTTTTCTTTTGTTGTCAGGCTGTCCTGCAGTTGCTGTCACTGTTGGACTGAGCTAATTTCCCTCTTGCATGATCTTATCTCAG
Source organism: Hirundo rustica (assembly GCF_015227805.2). Classification (NCBI taxonomy): domain Eukaryota; kingdom Metazoa; phylum Chordata; class Aves; order Passeriformes; family Hirundinidae; genus Hirundo; species Hirundo rustica. The sequence goes on along the minus strand of NC_053455.1, from coordinate 4,533,690 downwards.
GTCTTCAAGGCAGAAAACCTGGTGCAATAGCACAGAAAGTCATGACATTTCTCCAGCAAGGCACCAGGTTAGCTTTGCTCAGCTTCCCAGGGTCTTGTTTGCTGTTCCCAGATATCAAATGGAAATTTTCCTGGATGCATAAATTACCTGTGGGTTCCCAAAGCTGTTTATGGGTCCAACAGCTGACGTGGGACTTTGTGGGTTGTTGCTCCTTTGGTTTTGGTAGATCTGTTCATCTCTTTGAAATGGACTTTAAAAATGAGACTTCAGCTCCTGTATCCCTTTGGGTTCAAGTAAATGTGGACAGATGGCATTTCCCAGGCTGGAGGGATTGATAAATCAGGATGTTGTGATAAAACGGTTTGAGTCAGGAGTTCTTCATGTCTGTCACTCAAACCTGGAACTAGGCTGGATCAGTTATTGCCCAAATCTGTCAACTGATTCGCAATTTTATAGGGAAAGGCCAGTAAACTGCTTTTCATGTTTAGAGCTAAATTTCAGAAGTGCTCTGCGGTTTCATTGTTTCCTGTACCTGCAGAGAATTTCAGATTTGGGGTGGCCTGTAGAGGTGTTGTTTGTGCTGTGGAAAAGGGAATTCCCTGTGCAGAATATTTGCAGCTAAAAACAAACAAACAAACAAAATTACAGCCACTTCTTTAGAAGGCTAAGTGGAGATTTTGACAACCCCAACCTCTTTCCTTGGTTAATATTTGTTAGTCTTGCAGCTGAGGTAAGAGCAGATCACTTGTGAGTGATAGAATCTCATCTTGTTTCAGCCCCTGCCATGGGCAGAGACACCTTGCATTAGAGCATCTTGCTCCAAGCTCCATCCAAGCTGGATTTGAACATCCCAGGAGTGGGGCAGCCACAGCTTCTCTGAGCAAGCTCTACCAGTGCCTCACCACCCTCAGCAGCAAGAATTTCTTCCTGACATCTGATCTAAATATCTTCTCCTTTAAAACCACTACAAGAAATGAGTTTTAAAAGCGTCCTCTGCTTATTTCTTCCTTATGGTTTGTCAGTGGCTTCTCTCTGTGTCTCTCTCTGCAGAATTTGTCTTCCTAGAGGGCTGAGACCACCCTTGGCAAGCCACCAGACCTTTTTCTGGCCCATTTGGTGGTCTTTGGGCAGCAAGCAGTACCAAGTGATCATAAACACTTGGCTGCAGCTTTGAAAGCAGATTCACCTCTGAGGCTTTATCCAGATAGTGCCGTGAAGGTGCTCTCGCAGCGAATTGTCCCTTCGTTATTTGAACAGATGATGGCAGCAAAATCAGGAGTTCACTCCGAGATACTCAAAATATCTTCTTAGAGCCACATCATATCACTGTCCTAATCAGAGAGTGGGCTCTGGCCTGCTCCAATCAGGGAAATGCCCTTTCAGGGTACGTGAATTGTTACTGATTATCTTAATCTGCTTGGAGGAGCTCCAGATCTGTTCATTTCTGAGCTGAAGGAATGGCATGGGAGGATGCCACAGCTCTGGGGGTGTGTGTTTGGGGCAGCAGCAAACCCCAGAGAGGCTGGAGTCACGCAGGAGCAGTGCTCTGTGCCGTGTGTGAAATAAATGGGAAAGGGTGGAGAGCAGAGGATCTGAATCAACCCTTTCCCTGCAGGGCTGTGCAGCGCTTGGCTGGGAGGTGATGGTGATTTGATAAAGTTCCGCGGGTGGCAGCAAACTTCGCCAAGATTTTGGGATATTAATTTGGCTGCAAATCCTCGCCTGTAAATCTTCATAGGTGCTGCAGAGAAAAGAGAGGTTTTGCTTCACGGCAGCCCCTGGAACAGGCTCCCTACTGCAGTCAAACCTAATACATGAGGAGCTAGGCTGGAGGTACAAGAGCAGAGGGACTTGGAGGCAGAGCTGGTGCTTGGTTTGGTGTTTACCCTCTCGAGCCTCTCTCAGGGGCAGGTAAAATCTGAAGGGGAGCTGCAGGCTCCAAGTGATGGCCAGGCACTGCCCCAGTTTGCTGCTGAGTCCTACCAGAACAGTTTTGCACCAGGAGACCAGGTTTGCTTGTCTGGGGGTTGAATTTGGCCTTGTGCTCTTTTGAAATGCAGATCAGAAGAGGCCAGGTCCTGCCCATCCAGCCACTAATCAAAACTGCTCCTCTTCAAAGCATTTCCCTTCAGAGTTCTTTTAAAGTGTTTGAAATCAGCCAGTTTCCCCCATGCAGGCTAAAAATGGAGCTGCCTCCTCCACCTTTTGTCTGCCCCAATGTATTTGGAGCTCCTTCATTTGGGTAGACCAGCATAAGTCACGCTCTGTCTGTCCAGCTTGCTTTCTCCTCAGCCAGCACAGGCACTGTGAAACCTTTTTGTTTGATTGCCATCATCAGGTGTCTGGGTTGTTAATACTGAGCAATACCCATGGAGTTAAACCTCTGCTGAAGAAATTTGCAGGTTTTCCCTCTGTTTGCTGCCTTTGGCTCTCCATTTGGCTGTAAATAGAATCAGAGAATGCCACTGAATGGTTTGGGTGGGAAGGGACCCTAAAGAGCATCAGTTTCACCCCTCTTCCATGGGCAGGGACACCTTCCACTATCCCAGGCTGCTCCAAGCCCCATCCAACCTGGCCTGGAACACTGCCAGGGATGGGACAACCACAGCTTCTCTGGGCAAACCTGTGCCAGGGCCTCACCACCTTCACAGGGAACAATTCCTTCCCAATATCTAATTTAGCCCTGTTCTCTGTCAGTTTGAAGCCATTCCCCCTTGTCCTATCCCTCCAGGCCCTTGTAAAAAGTCTCTCTCCACCTTTGCTGTCAGCTCCCTTCAGGTCCTGGAAGGCTGCGGTGAGGTGACCCCAAAATCCTCCTTCTTTTCAGGCTGAACAACCCCAGCCTTTCCTCACAGCAGAGGGGCTCCATCCCTCTGATCACCTCGGTGGCCTCCTCTGGACCCGCTCCAGCAGGTCACTCTCCCTCCCGTGCGGGACACCCCAGAGCTGGATGCAGCACATCCCTGTCGGTGCTGTCAGCTTTGGATTCCCAGGCAGCAGATGAAGACGTTTGTTTATATTAGAGAAGCGTTGTGAGTGCAATTAATAAAGCTGCGGAGCTGAAAAGTAGTTGAAGAGCTAAATATCATTATATAATGAGACCTCCTTCCCAGTAAATGATGTGAAAAGATGATTTCTTGCGAAGAATAACAAATTGCCGTGGCTTTTTTTTTACCCTAATTGTCGATGCTTGATTCTAATTTGTTGTTCGTCATTTCCATGTAAATGAAGAGTTTTAGCTATAATTACCGCATTTACGGCAAACAAGATATTATCATTTTCCAACGCTCACGGAGCACTGGCACGTTTAGAAATAGAAGAACTGGATAATTATCCCCCTTGTACAGCTCTAGGGAGGGGTCTACAAGTCAGAGCATCCAGCTCTGTGTGTGAAACAGGTCTTGCACAGAGGCAGCTGATGCCATTAACCCTTTATCTACGTTTGGGGAGCCAGCTCAGAGACATGAAGTGACTTTCCCAGTGCACTTCAGATGCCCGGATCCCTCTGGACACCATCTTCCTGTCGTCACTCTCACAACACAAAAGACAGCAGAGTCGTGGGTTTTGTTGGCACTGAATTTCCTGGTTTGTCCCAGTTATCCCAGTTCAGAGAAGTGGTGGCTGCTCTATCCCTGGCAGTGTTCCAGGCCAGGTTGGACAGGGCTTGGAGAAACCTGGGATGGTGGAAGGTGTCCCTGCCCATGGCAGGGGGGTGGAACAAGATGGTCTTTAAGGTCCCTTCCAACCCCAACCATTGTGTGACTCTGTGATGATTCTCTGCTCCAGCAGAACCTGCCTTTCTCCTCTCACAGTTTCCCGTGTCTGAATGTACAAATCAGAATGCTGAGCTTTCTGACCTGTGTGCAGCACCTGACCTGACCCCACACCACTGGACTGGGATGAGCCCACATCCCTGTGAAGGCCTCACTGTGACAAAACCCCAGAGGGAATAATGGAAATGTCAATCCCCAGCCAGAAAAGAGCTGTGGGATGTCACAGTGTTGAAACAGAGAGGACTTGTAGTGCTGGGTTTCATCCCACCCCAGGAGCTCTGGATTTCATCCCATCCCAGGCTGCTGCCAGTGTTGGGCACAGCATCCAGCGAGGCCAAAGCCTTTGCCTGACAGGTGACTCCGAAACCACCTCGAAATGTTCCCCAAGCTGAGCCTTTTTCCCTGGGAAATCATTTTAAGGCAGCAGCAGGGAGCGAGCACGTGTCCCCTGGAGGGGCTGATTTCTCCTGGGCGTGGATCCATCGCCCTGCTGCCTGTGGAGGGGTGACTGCCCACAGCCACTGTGGTTCCTGTGGGCACCAAGCAGCCTGGCAGCACAAGAACCACGTGTGGTTGATGTTTCATTTCAGCCAGGGCTGTAGTAACCCTGCTGCTGCAGCAGATCCTGTTGCTTGGGCTCGCTCTCTCCTCATCCCTTCAAGGGACGTGCCCAGAGTGCTTCCCTCCCTCACTGCCCGTGCTGCAGGGTGGCAGTGTTCATTCCAGGAGCGTTGCAGGGAGGGGAAGGCTCCTTCCCACCACCTTGGCTCCGTGCCCTGGGCCTCACCTCCCTGCCTGCCTCACTTCCAGGCACGGAGCGTTTCCGTGCCATCGCTTTCCCGGAGCTCGGAGCATCATCAGCAGTCCGCCGACTCCTGGCTCTCCTGTGACCTCCTTCCCCTCCGAGGAGTGCTGTAATTCCTGGAGTTTTCCTGGGTTTTCAGGGGATAAAAACTGCCACTGACTCAGCCATTTGTAGACAGAGGAATAAATCGCTGTGCCGCTCGTGAGATCCTGCTGTGTCCGTGTTCTCCCCTCACTGGGTTTGCTTTGCCTTTTGCTCATTTCCCTTTCACCTCTGTGGTTTTCTGAGGGCCCATTCCTGCAGGTGTGCCCGGAATGTTAAAAGTAGCTGGGAATAATTTTGGGAAAACTGACAGAGGGCAGGTTAAATGGGATATTGGGAAAAAATTCCTCTCTGTGAGGGTGGTGGGGCCCTGGCACAGGGTGCCCAGAGAAGCTGTGGCTGCCCCTGGATCACTGGAAGTGTCCAGGGTCATGTTGGATTGGGCTTGGAGCCACCTGGGATAGTGGAAGGTGTCCCTGCCCATGCCAGGGGGATGGAACAGGATGCTTAAACTAATGGCATCCTAGAGAACATTTGTGTCTAAAAAAATCCCAGTTTACTGTGATTTAATATTTGTCCTGTCTTAGCTCCCAGAACATCCCACACAGATGGAGGTGTTCCAGTAGGGGCTATCAGACTATCGAGGAAGAGGCTCTGACACAAGGAAAAGAAACAGAAGTGACCTACTAGATATGATCTGTCATATCTTTGATATTCCCACAGTAAGGATGGAAAATGGAATAAGAGATCAATTTACTTGCCCATAGTTGTACAAGAAGTCAGAGACAGGTGTCAGTAACTTTAAGGCCCCTTTTGGTGTTTGATCACAAGAGAATCCAATCACAGTGGGAATTGATGCTCAGTTCTGGATGCAGGAGGAATGTGGGGTAAGATTTGTCCTGTTAGCAAACATAAGTTCATTTTCCTTTTGTGACTTAACACTGGACAATGCTGCTCTTCCCAAGTATTTGCAGGAAAATGAGTCTCTGTGATAATCAGATCTTATTTTTAGCATCTAATCGATGCTCGGGGCTTTGTGGTTTAATTACTGGAAAATTGTGAGAACATGGTCTAATACCTGTTTTTTCCTTCAAAGGTCAACTCCATAATTTTTGTTTCCAACCATTTAGTCCTTTATTGATCTTTATGTCGTTTCATGGGGAGTGCTGCATCTTGACAGATGAAATAAAGGCCAAAACCTGAAATAAGAAAAATATATCCCTTTTCTTAAGCACAAAAATGGAAAATCCCCTATTTCAGCCCTTGCTGCTGGCAAATCCTTCACACAGTGTCCCCAGGAAATAGGATTCTGAAAATTACTTTTGTTCTTTATGGAAGGAAGAAAAGCAAGCCAAGAATCTTTTCCGAGCCTGATTAATATGGGACATAAACTGAAGCACAATAAGAAATTTTGCAGTGTAGCTGCTGATCCTTTCGGATAGATGAGGCCAGGGGCTCTGTCAGGAGGGCAGCAAGATCTCTGTGGTTTGCATTTAGAGAGGGCTGAAAGAGAAATGCCCTCTCCTCTCAGTATGGAGGAGCATCACGTAGTTCAGCTGGAGATTTGGAATTTATCTAATCAAATAACAGCCACCCACCGTGGTTTTGCTGCTGTCCTCGTGCTGAAACGAGGTGCTGTCGGAGCACCGGGATGCATGAGGTGCTCTCCACCTGCAGCTTCTCCACCTTTTCCACTCCCCCCCATCACTGCCACCTCCAGTTAAAGCAATTCTCTTTTAAAAACATCCAGCTTTAATTTGAAAAAAAATCTGTTCTGTCTTTGCCAGACTGTGGGAGAGGCCGCTGGGTTATGGGGCGGAAAACAGACTTGGAGGAAAACGTGCGTGAAAAGGCAGCACGGGACTGAATTCCATCCTGGGTTCTTTTTCTGTAAACAGACAGGGTCAAACCCTCCAGTCACCCCTCAAAACCAGCAGTGGTTTTAGGGGGACTTGGTGCCAGCAAAGCTCAGATATTGGCTTGGTGGAAGGACAGATCCTCGCCCCGTTTGTGCAGCTCAGCTCTGGGGGCTGGGATGGGCTTGATGCAGTTTTCCCCGCGGTTACCGAGCGGTGCCTGTGTCTGACCTGCTGCTTTCCTCTGATCCCCTGGGGCAGTCTGAAAGCACAACACGGAGCCTGCTGGCAGAAGGAAGGGTTTCTCTCCCAGGATTTCTCTCCCAGGATTTCTCTCCCAGGATTTCTCTCCCAGGGCCGCATCCTCGGCTGCTGTAAATCAGGAGATGGCAAACCAAGGCTCGCAGTGCACCTCGAAACGTCTCCAAAAATCAGCCAGGAGGGTTGAGATCGTGGAATCACAGGATGGTTGAGATCATGGAATCACAGGATGGTTGGGACTGGAAGTGACCTGGAAAACCCTCTCTGTTCACACCCCTCTGCAGAGGAGTGGGCAGGGACACCTTCCACTAGCCCAGGTTGCCCCAAGCCCCATCCAACCTGGCCTTGACTGCACTTGCTGGGGAAGGGAAATGTTTCCCCTCAAAGCATCGCCCTGTAAATCTGCACAAGCCATGCCAATCATTAAATTTGTTGCATTTATATTCTGTTGTATTCTAGTTCTTGCTCACTTCACCAGATTTTGACCGTTTGGACCAAGGTTTTTCCACAGTGCTTGTGCCAGGCTTTTTAAGAAAACTTTGGCTGAAGAAGTTCACCTGCTCCAGTGGATGAATCGTGGGAAGAATAAACCTCTAATAATTTTTTTTGCTGGAGACCTCTGATTAAAAAAAAAAAATATAAAAGAATTGTTTGGCAAAATTTTATAATTGAGAGTGCAGGGATCAGAAAAACTCTGTAAGACGTATATCAGTGCTCTGGAAAAAGCACTGGAAAAGCCTGGAGAGCTTTCTTACATAGAACTTGGCTCTTCAGCTGCTGCTTGTAGGTAGTTCTATTTGGATGGTGGTACGTAAATAAAACAGCACAGAAATCCCACCTTAAAAAGGTTATTAAAGCTGCAAAGTCAAGGCTCATGGGTAAAGAAAGATTTGTCATCTTCAGCAGGATACAGCTTTGATGAGAAGCCTCCAAGGAGAACTTAGAGCCCCTTCCAGGGCTTTGAGGGGCTCTAAGAGAGATGGAGAAGGACTTTGGTGGTGGGTATGAAGTGATAGGACAAGAGGGAATAGCTTCAAATTGCCAGAGGGCAGGGATGGATGGGATATTGGGAAGAAATTCCTCTCCGTGAGGGTGCTGAGGCTCTGGCACAGGGTGCCCAGAGAAGCTGTGGCTGCCCCTGGATCCCCTGGAAGTGTCCAAGGCCAGGTTGGAGGGGATTTGGAGCAACCTGGGATAGTGGAAGGTGTCCCTGCCCATGGCAGGGGATGGAACAAGATGGGCTTTATGGTCCTTTTAACCCAGAGCAGTGTGTGATTCTCTGAAAGCTGGTGGCTGTGAACATTTCCAGCACACCATGGGCTGAGGCAGGGTGGGTTCTCACTGCTGGAGATTCCCTGAGCTGCTGCAGGAGCTGTGCCAGGGCAGAGTGAGGCAGAAGCTGATCCCACCTGTGCTCCAGCAGAGGCGTTGCCATTTCCAGAAACAAAGTTTGCATTTCCTCCCCCAGAGCAGACGCAGCTTTTGAACACGCTGTGATCCAGTAAATATTTAATCATACAACAAATTGTGGCAGCCAGTTCACTGCAACGTCCTGCTGATGCCTTTTAGGATAATGGGAGGTTTTGTAACTTGGCTGGGTTTTAACACCTTGTGCCTGTCTGGGGCCACCGAGGGTGAAACAAATTGTGTGTAGATGTCAACATTTGTGTGTTCTGAAGGCCCCAGAGAAGAACTGAGTTGACAAGAGAAATGCCAAGGCACGAGGGCAGTGCCTTTGCCAGCCTCAGCAAGGGGCTGCTCACAGTGGACAAAGTGGAAAACAGCTTAAAAAGTGCAAGGGAAAAGGAAAAGGAGGAGCCAGACCTAATGCCATGGGGAAAGGAGTGTCAAAAGGGGTTGATAAGGTCAGAGAAGGAGTTGGGAAGCCCATTTTAGTTCCTCCTTTCTGAGTGAGCGTGGTGAGTTGTTTCCCCATCTCCATTCCTTTTCCAAGAGTTTTGGGCAGGTTGTGGCAATCTTGGGTCACAAGCAGGCTTGGGTTGCAGCTGGACAGGCAGGGAAAAGGGTGTAGATGGTACAGTTCAGGGACCAGACAGTGCCATGGTAACTGTTAAAGTTCACTGGGTTAATTCAAAGTTCACCCAAGCAAAAATTTTATCTGAAAACATAACTGGTAATTGTCAGTTTGACATTTGTTAGATTATCCAGCTGTTCAAGTCTTCTCGAGTTGGGCAATTCATGCATCAACATTCCCATCAGGTAGGTGTAGTTGTTCTGGAATTAAAAATGTGCTGTCTTCCAGCCAGATGCCATTTTCTTTTATTATTTATTTGTGCTAGTAAGTAAATTGAAAATCGTGCTTTTTTTTAAGGGAAAGGAGCTGATGCACCCTTGTGCCATTAAGTTGTCAGAGCCGAGCAGATGGAGCACGAAGCATTTCTGCAAAATTGTTCTCACAAGTCTCATTTGGGGGAAAAAAAAAAAAAGTTTAACCTGCAAGAGTGAAGGGTTGAAATCTGTAATGGAACGGGGCAGGTTGCTTGGTGTATACAGACTGATTGAAAGTAATCTATCTTTTCCTTATTTTTTACACTTTAACCAGCTCCCCTTTGCTGAAAAACTGCAGGTTTGGATTAGATATTAGGAAAAAATTCTTGCCTGTGAGGGTGGTGAGGCCCTGGCACAGGTTGCCCAGAGAGGCTGAGGATTCCCCCAACCCTGGCAGTGCCACATTTTCACCACTGGTCTGGGGGTCGTGGTGGGGAGTTACTGAAAGGAAAGGCGATGGAAGAACCCTCAGCAGCAGCAAGATGGAGTTCTGGAATGAAGCTGTGAGTGCTGGGTTCGAAAACCAGGCAACATCTGCTGGGATGAGCGATAACGTGCCATGGAAAAACAGAATTGCTTTAACTGATGAGTTAAAAAGAGGATATGATTAGAACAAGCTGATTAGATGAAACCAAAGTGACAAGACAAAGCAGCAGGGCATCCAAGAGAGGAAGGGGGGAGACACAGTTGATGGCAGTAGGGCATGAATTATTGATTGAAATCTCCACCAGAAGTCTTTGCATTTTCTTATCTGGGCAGGGAGAGAATGAATGAGAAGCGAACAGAAATATTAAACAGCTTTATCATTGCATTGGAGTGGATAATTAGGCAATTAGGATTACTAAAAGTTGGCAAAGCAAGAGGCCCCGAGGACTTGCGCTCCTGATTTCAGAGCGGGGTGGAGAGGGAAGCAGGGAAAAGCCTTTGGTGAGAGATTTGACGATGCCTTGTGGTGAGGCTGAAAGGCAGAGCCAGGCTCTGGCACCCAGAACCTGCAGCTGCCAGGACAGAGGGTGGCACAGGAGACCTGGCTAATGAAAAAGAACTTATCTGGAGATGGAACAGCAGCAGGGAGGGAGATCAGGAGTGAAGGCCTCAAGAGAAAAAGGATCTGGACCCAAGTGAGTCCAGAGGAGACCACAAAGATGCTCTGAGGGCTGGACAGGCTGGGAGGGATGGCAGTGTTCAGCCTGGAGAGGAGAAATCTCTGGGGAGACCTCAGAGCACCTTCTGATTTGGGGTGTGCAGAGCCACATACCCTCAGGTGTCACCTGCTGTCCCCTCCTGAGCCTCCCGCCTGCGTCTGCCAAAACCTGAACTTCCGGAAGGGTTTTTGCTCACAGGGAATTGCGAGTGTCCCTTTGGGCCAGGTCCCCCCAAAAAGGGCCGGGCAGACACCACAGGCTGCTGCTGACCTCTGCAAATGAGCCTCGCTTCTTCAGCTGCCACCAGCGCTTCTGAATAGCTGGCTGCGCATTTTGAAGGGGAAACCTGGGTAAAACTGACTAAAACCAGCACATTGCATCTGTACCTGTCTGAACTCATCCTGGGCTGCTCTGAGGCCAATGCCAGGTCACCGTGCTCCTCCTCCCTGCTCCTGGCTGGCTTCATCTTTAAGCTATACGTTATTTCAAATGAATTTGCGGAGATGCAGGCGTTGCATAAATCACGGAGGAAAAGTCAGATTGTGTGTGTAATTTGCAGAAGTGCTCCACACTCGTCTTACTTAGCTCCCCACGAAACCAAGGGATCCAAATGAAGCTGAGGCAGAGGGTTTGGAGCAGCGACCATCCTGAAAGTGCCGTGGAAGATGAGCCAGCACTGCAGACGCTTGTTACTAATTCACACCCAGAGACTCTTGTAATTTCTTCAGGGCATTCAGCGCCCAGAGAAAGGAGGAATAGAGGGGATGGTGAAAAATACATGGACTAGAGTATTTCTTCCTAATTATTTGCTTGGCCTCATTGGCAAGTCACCTGGTGTTCTTGGAGAGCGCTGCATTTCCATGGGAAGCTGCCAGCCACAAAGTTCCTCTCCCAAGACCGAGCCAGAATATTAATGACGGACTCTGTTGTGTAATTAAGAGCGTGGAGCCCAGAATTAATTGATGGTAGCTGCCTAGCATAGATATCAATTCTACCTTGAAGTAATGCTCTGTCTGCACCCCACACTCGTGGTGTCCTCGGAGGGGTGAATCAGTGGAGCGCTCGGTTTTGGTGGTTTCCTCCCGGTGTTGTGCACTGGTGACATGAGAAGTGTTTGTAATTCACGGGAATCCAGTGCTCCTTGACCTGTCCTGGCTCCAGCCTGACAGGTCTGGGAGCTTGGCTGTGACAGTTCCACACTCCCTGCTCCTTCCTGCCAGTGCAGTCCTGCCAGGACCTTGAAGGCTTTCTGACCTCCTGCTGCCCGCATCTCATTAATTTGGGGTCACTGTTTTCCTCTAGCAGGGGTTCAGAGGCTGTGGTTGCATTAGAGCATCCCCTGGAGAGGCAGCTAGTCAGGGAGAAATCACCTTGGGCTGTTTTTCCTGTGACCTGGGCTGATTTCCAAAGGCTCCCGACCTGCTCTGCACGGCTGGAAACGAGGCTGGGTATAAAAGCAGCAAATAAAGGTTTGTACCGTGGGGTTGCTGGGCCCCAGCGGGCGTGCTGCTGTTGTTTTGTGGAGCAGAGGGGAGCAAAGCCAGGATCTGTGGTCATTAAAGCAGGTGACAGAATATTCTTAGCTCAGAATAGAATATTCTGCCGTGGCAGAAACACTCCGGAGTTAATTGGCGCCGGCCAGGACTAATGGTGGGAAGAGCTGATCAAACAAGACCTCTTGTCCTCTTCTAGTGCTGTGTTTGTCCCTCTCCTGGATAATTCACCTTTTTTTTTCTCAGCTCCTCATCTGTGCACCTGTGCTTCTTTCACACCTGTTCACCTGTAGCTAATTTGGGAGCCCTGTGTTTGGAAGGTGTTACCTTGCTGACGCTTCAAAGGGGGCATTCAAATCTCTTTGAACTTGTGTTAAATCTGAGACATAAAATATCCTGCTGGCCCCCTCCCCACTCACAGGAAGGCTCCTTTCAGAAGGCTGCTCTGAGGGCTGCAGGTGCACGGGCAGACAGTGATATTGCTAATTCAGGCTCTGAAGGGACATTTTATAACAAAGCAGCCTCGGAAATGGGGTCTAAATCCATAAACTGCGTGTTACATTTGGGATTTAACACGCTCTGGAAGAAATACCCCTCAGGAGGACGTTGCTGCACCCTGTGCCTGTAGCATTGTCCTGCTGGAGAGATGAGATTCCTTGAAAAACCACAGTTGCTGAGCCCTAAAGAACCCAACATTTAACTGCTTGTTACTTCTGTGAGCAGGGATTTGTTGAAATCCTGGCGGATCCTTGCGGGTGTTTTGCCCTCGGCGCGGTGCAGACACATCCTGTGGAGTCAGTGACTCCTGCAGCTCTTTGAGATCAGTGAATATTTCCTCCCAAAGCTGCTGCCATCACAGGATGTTAATTCTCAGCTGTCACATTTCACGGGGTTTATTTAACTGTGAGGAGAAGAAAGGGGCAGTGCTGGCGGGGCAAGTTTGCTTGGCTTAGTGATTTAGCACCTCCAGGGCTATCCCAGAGCAGGCAGTGGCTATTCCAGAAAAGCAGGGCAATAAAAGACAGGGAATAATGCATTTGTAGCCATCATTACAGGCTGTGCAAAGTACAGGGAGGAATATCCACAGAGAGGAGGCCGGTGGAAGGGGATAACTGCCCTGTGAGGTTTTCTCCTGCTCAGACACCCCAGTGTGTGTATGAGAAGTGATGGTCAGAGCCCCACAACCTGAAATACTGGTGTTTATCTTCTTTTTGAAGTCACCCTGAAGTTATGAATTGCTCAGGGAAAGGTGAGCTGCTTGCCTGCCAGCTCACTCCAAGAGTTTCTTGCCTTGATTTGCTGCATTTGCTTCTTCTCATGAATGAGAAAAGAGGAAATCTAATGTTCCCCCTTATCAGCTTGTCAATTTAATTGCTGTCTATTTTAATGTTATCACTATTGTTTGCCATTAATAGAAGTGCCATGATTACAGCTTTTATTTTTCCTTATTTTTCAGTGAGAAGCTGGATGGAGAAGCTGAAAGACAAGGTAGGAGGGCTCAGTGTTTCAGCTCCTTTCAAAGCAAAGCCGCTTTTACTTGCAGGAATAAATAAATTCTTGCCAGTGCAGTTTTCCATCTCTATACAGACCGTTGAGAAAGGCCTTAAAATTATCTCTGGGAGGCAAATGAAGCAGGTGCTGCTGGTAGAGAGTGGTGTGAATCCACAATAAATCCCTCATGGGTTATAACTAAGGGCAGGAGGGACAGAAACGTTTGACTGATTTCTCTGCACCAGAGAAGGACCTTGTCAGATAACCCGAGTTACTTTGTTTATTTCCCCTTAACTTACAGAATGGGTTTGGTTGGAAAGGACCTTTGGAAGTCCATCTAGTCCAACCCTTCTGCACTGAGCAGGGATATCTTCCACCAGATCAGGATCAGGTTGCTTTGGACCGTGTCCAACCCGACCTGGAATGTTTCCAGGGACCCCAGGGTAAAGAACTTAGTTCCACCCCTTTTCTCTAAGTGCTAAGCTCAGTTCTGGATCCAAATCAAGAGGGTCTGGTGCTGCTCTCTGGTGAGAGGCTGCATGCCATGCCAGTGCCTCTGGATGAGGCCTTTCCTACCTCACACATGCTGCAAATCCCTGCAAGGAGAATGATCAAACACAATAAAACTGACAAGGTAAGACCCTGATCATTCCTCCCTGCCATCACAGGGAGCTGGTCCCTGCAATCAAGAGCTGTGCCAGCCACAGGCGGTGATGGCTTTTTAAGCTCTGCTGCCCCGGAGCAAATATTGACATTTCAGAAGGGTTGTGAAGCCATCCAAGGGTTGTGTTGCTGACATCAGAGCCATGAAGCTGGAAATGAGGCGACAGCAAGAGCATTCCATCACTCAACAGGCCTTGGAAATTCTTGAACGGGATCAGAGTCAGTAGAAACAAAAAACCATCACGAGGAGTGGGAGCGATCTCGGAGAACACATCTGAGCTTAGGCAGCCCGTCCTTCCCACGGGGTCCACAGCAGATTTCAGCAGCCCTTTGACCATCGAGTCAGAGCAGGGAAACAGGGTCTGGGTGTCTGTTTTCCAGGCCTGGGGAGTGGGAGGGTTTAAGGTGTGCTCCTGCCCAGCCCTTGGTGAGTTGCCTTTCTGCCTGCACTAGGAAGGAGTCAAGGCTGGAGCAAGCTCTGCTCGTGGCAGAGCTCCTTGGCCTGGGATTCATCCAGAGCAGATGCTGAAAGGACAGAGAATGGTTCTCCCAGCCAAGGTAAAGAGCGGCCACCGAGGCTGGTTGTGTGCCTGGAGGGATTGCAGCATGCACAGGCCACCTGCTCACGCCAGCACGTGGCACAGCACGAACTTGGGGACATCAGTGTCTTCTCACTGAAGCTCTCCCACGTCTTGCCTCTTGTCACCTTGTTGGCCACCTCTGTCCTTCCCTATTGCAGAGGGGCTGCCTGTTCCTGTCTCCAGCAGAGCTCTGGAGAGCCTGAACCTCGTGCAGGCAGACCCTGGACCCTGTGGCAGTGCCCAGGTGTCACTGAGGATCCATTGGTGTCCACCCACTAGCTGAGCCACCTCCCTCCTCTGGGGAACAGCAGATCTTTCACCTGGCTCACAGCTTTCCTTAGAAAAGCCCGACAAAAAACACCCCACTCCCAACCAGCTGCTGGTGTAGCAAATCACTTGCAAATAAACCTGTTCACCCTGTTTCCTCCTCTTCCCGGCTGAGTTTATCAGCACCGGTTTTATGTGCCCCTCTCATTTCCCTTGTCCTCTGTTTTATAATCCCTTCATCCAGAAGAGGATTCCAGCACACAATGGCCCAGCTCTGGGAGATGTGTCCTTCCCTGTCCCTCAGGGACTCTGGGACCAGGAGCATGGGGTCAGGGACAGATTTAAGTCTGTTCTCCTGCAATCACTGTGCAAATGCTGCATTTGGTGTGGCAAATAATGGACATGAAGTTCTTCTTGCTGTTTTCTCAGTGCCCAGCAGGGCCAAGAAGGTCATGAGCATGGATTTGGTGTATTTAAAGCATCCCTAAAGAAGCTACATCTTCCCCATAAAGGGATAAAAACGTGGCTTTGACCTGTGAAATGGGGTTTTCTCTCAAGAAAGTGCAGAAGCCCTCAGAAGTTGGGCTGCAAGACACAGAAAGGCTGGAGTTGTGTCACAGCACAGGTTTTTTGGGGTATAAAACATTGATCTGGGGGAAAGCTGTAAAAGGCCATGGGCTCACAGGCCACCTGAGGAGTTCATTGTGATTTCTGACATGGGAACTCAACTGGGCAGCAGCTGAAAGCCATTTGCAGCCTCCCCTCACTGCCCATGCCAGCAGCAAAGTTCCAGAAATAGAAAACGCCACGCTGCACTAATTAGGTCGCCCAATTAAAGCACCTTAATTGCCTCACAGAGACACAGCCGTCAGCTGTGTCCTGACTAACCTCTTTTTGGGAGCTGGGCTCAGGGATGCTGCCCTGTCCCAGCACCTGAGCTGAGCTGGGTTTGCTGGGAGGGTGTTCAGGGAATCTGAACCATGCAGCTGAAGATCCCTCAAGCTTTGGGATCCAGACACAGAGCTGTTACTATTTAAAGCACTGAGTAGGATCTGGAGGGGCTTGGGGGAGCAAACCAGCCCTCCCTGGCATCGTGCCTGCCCCAGGTGAAAGCAGTTTTTTTCATTCTCCAGGTAAGTGTACAAAAGCAGGGCAGTGCAGCTGAATAGGGTTTGGTTGTTTTTGGGTTTTTTTCCCTCCTACTGAGTGGATTATGGAGGAGAAGTAATTATGGTGTGTTGTATTTTGAGAGCACAGATGAAGACGGGCCGTTGTAAGCAATGGGCTGAGGCTCGCTAGGAGCTGTCTGATAGTCCTCAGAAGTGGTGCCTGTGTCCCTTGGCAGGTGTAAAATCTATTTTGAGGGGTGTAGCAGGCCAAGGGTGAAGCTGTAGCAGCACAGCAGAGGACTCTGGCTGCAGTGTGAGGAGAGGCAGAGCTGCAGAGGGGGGAGCCAGGCTGTACCTGCCTCCCTTGCAACACTGAGCCCAAATTAGGTGAGGGTCCTGAAGCAATCTGGCACTTCAGAACTTAGGTTCGTTTTCATTTCAAGCAGTAAAACATAAAATAACAAGCACTTGGGAATGTTTTACTAAGGATTGAAGGTGTTTAGATGTGTAATTTTAGATTAGTCCTGCTGTCTGTATTATATATATTTTTAATGGGCAGTGCAAATGTACCGATCCCAGCGATTGAATTGGGGCTGGTTTGCTTTTGCTGTGCTCACCTTAAAGCCAGCTGTGTGTGCCCTCCTTCAATGTCATCATCCTGCTGCCATGCAGGGGAACCCTCCCCATGCAAAGCCAAGGTGTCTGGCTCGGAGATTTTGAGTAGAAAGCCGAGGAGGCCTTGGAGTGGCTCGAGGTTTGGCACTTTCCTTTGGCAGCCGAGGTTTTCCTTCACACCTGCATCCCTACCGAGACGCTTCACCCCAGCACTCACCCAAATTATTCCCTCTCCTAAAGGCAGGTGAGCGCTGCAGGGTCTCAGCTGCCACCAGTAAATATCTGTCAGGAACAGCTGAGCTTGCTCCTGGAGTGGGATTGGTTGGAGTTCGCTGAATCCCTGGAGCAGGAATCATCCTGTGCAGAGAGGTGATGGGGGCTCAAATCCAAAAAACTTTGAGGAAGTCACCGTAGGGATAGAATGCAGTCCTCGGCTGCTGAGGATGACTCTGGAGTGATGGTTTTGGGGGTGTTGCTCCGCTCCTCTCTTTCCCTTTTAGGCAGGATACATGTCGGGAATGCTGGTTCCTGTGGGAGTGGGAATAGCCGGAGCCCTCTTCATCCTGGGAGCGCTCTACAGCATCAAGATCATGAATCGCCGGAGGAGAAACGGCTCAAAGAGACATAAAAGGAAGGTATGGAAACTTCCAAGGAAAGGTATGGAAGCTGTGAGCCCTCCTGGCTGGAAAGCAAACTCAGCCTGGGCAGGGTCTGTGTGAGCTGGAGCGTCCAGGGCACCTCGGGTACGGGACGGGGGCACCCGAATTCTCCTTGCTTTGTTCCTTTTCGCACGTGGACCTCTCTGACGCTTGTTTTCCTCCCCCAGCAGAGGGAATTTAACAGCATGCAGGACCGAGTCATGCTCTTGGCCGACAGCTCTGAAGACGAGTTTTGAGTGGAACCGCAGTGCCCTCGGGAGAGCCCGTGACTTTTCAGAGGAGGGAGGGAGGGGGAGAAGAAGAACAAGCGACTTTTCTGCTGCTCCCTCGGCTGCCCCGGGCCGGGGTGTTGTCCCCAGCCGATGACAATGACAATGCTATGCTCTACTTGTGCCACCCGTGATGTTTGTTTTGATACAGTAGTGGAGATCTCACACTCGCCCCCGGCGCCTCATTCAGAGCCACAGCTGGAGCTGATCCATGTGGATGATTATTTTCCTCTTGCCCTGGTGTACTGTTTTGGTCCTGGCTGGCAGTAATCTAATCATATAACAATAGCTCTCACCCATCCCGGGAATGGAAATCTTGACTGTGAATGACTTCAGCCCGATTCATTTTAAATGTTAACATTACCTGAGCTAGAGTTCCTTAGTGCTAAGATTAGCTGCTCTGCTTAATTAATGAGTTTGTAAGCCTGAACTGTATCCCTGGCTGCCCGAGAAGTGCCGTGTACGGGGTTCTTGGTACAGTTTGAAGCACATTTCTGCCCTCGGGTGCCCCTACTCTCAGCCCTTTTCTTCCTCCAGCTCTGCTGCACACTGCTCGGAGACACCCAGGAATGGCCTCAGCACTTGATCCCACCACAGAATTCCTTGTCCATTTTCAACCAGCACTGTCTGTTACAGCACAATAAATACCAGCCTCACCTACTGACCGGTGGTCTTGCCTGCATCTCTTGGCTTTTGGTCAGCGTGCAAGGAGGTGAGAGGAGAGGCAGGTCAGAGACTTCCCCAGCTCCTGCCTCCTGCTGGAAGGACACTAGCTCCAGGTTCATCTCTTCCCAGGGCTGCATTCCCATGGGGATGAGAGTGGAGCCTCTGTACCCATTTATCCCACTGGAAAATGCATTTCCAGCCCCTGGAAGCTGTGTGAACAGCAGCACCTTTGGGGGATCTGGATGGGTCTCGTCTCACAGAGTCACAGAATGGTTTGGGTCAGAAGGGACATTCAAGGGATCTGGTTCCAACCCTGACACCTCCCACTATCCCTGGTTGCTCCAAGCCTCCTCCAGTCTGGCCTGGAAACCTTCCAGGGATGGGGCAGCCACAGATTCCCTGGATAACTGCTCTCCAGAGCAGGGAATACAGAAAGGCACTAAGGGTTGGGGAGCAGCTGGCAGTCAGTCGCTGCTGAGAGGTTTGTGGCTAATGGTGGGAAAACTGCAAGAGCTGGAGAGATGTCAGCTGTGGGGGTGAGGTGACCACTCTGGGAACCCTTGGCTGTAGGAAGAAAGGTGGATTCATAGCAGAGATGGATGCAGGGGGTTATGGAGGTGCCCTGTTAGTCCTGAGTACTGAGGGAGACAGTGCTTGAGGTGACACAGGCATTGAGCAGGGAGAATAATGTAGCTTTGCCCAGAAACGCTGTCAAAATAGCCAGGAGAAGGGCTGCACTATCCATCTCTGCTTCCCACTGTGGAATGACTTCTGTCTGACATGCAGAACATCCGTGTTTCGGAGGTGGGAATCGCTGTTCTGTGGGGAATCATCCTTCCTGCGAGGAGCAGTGGCTCTTGCCAGAGGAGAGCTGATCAGGAAAGTAAGGGCAGACCAGAGACGTGCTGAGATTAAATCCCACTGAACCTTTGGAGAAGTGGGAGGGAGGAGAGGTTGAGGAGGGGCAGGAGCAGGATTCATTCCCTGCGCAGGTGGAAAACCCTGTCCGACGGTGAAAGGCAGATGCTGAGCAAATGTGGAAGTGTCAGTAGGACTGCAAGGCAGAGAGGACATTCAGAAGACCCTCCTGAGGTGAGCTCTCTCTTGAGAGGGTCAGGGCCTCCTCTGGACATTAAGTAATCAGAGGTGATGGTCAGCTCTGAGCAAGCCCTGCTCATCAGAGCCCATCTCCTGAGAGCCTGTGACACCCAGTGGGTCACCTGGACAAGCACAGGTGGGACAACCTGCTTTCAAAATGCTGCTCTAATGCTCAGTCTTCCAATCCAGGAGCTGTGTGTGGAGCCTCAGTCATTCACCCTGCTGGCTGCACGGGGAGCAGGCTGGGGACGCAACATTTTGGTGGGGGGAGATGGTTCTCCATACCCTAATCCCTCCAGAAGAGGCTTCCCCAGACAGGGCTCCACAGTGCATCTCTCCTTTTTCCTTTTTTTTTTCCTGAAACTTCAGCTGGGAGGATTTTGCCTTGCAAAAAAAAAAAAAAAAAAAGCAGCCCCACATCTTAACCAGGCGCTGACTGGCAATACACCATGAATTCCAAAACTGAGGTTTCTTTCTCACAAGCTGAGATGAAGTTTTCCTTCCAGACTGATCTCTCCCTATTTCCTTCTCATTCCTAAGTCTGCTGGAGCTTGGAGGTGCTTGGGAGGTTTTAAGAGTCCAGGTGATCATTCCTGGCTGTCTTGCAGCGTTGGGAATCTGGAAATATTGTCCCTTGGGCTCTTTGGTGATTTATTCCTGGTAAGGCAGGGTGGGGATTGCAAAATGATAAAGTATCTGCTAAAACACAGAGCTGCTGGGTCAGCTGGAGGAGGAGGAGGAGGAAGGATGGCTGAGGAAGGCTGCTGGCTTAAGTACCCCAGCTCTGGCAGCTCAGGAGGATCCTTATGGATGGGCTGTGGGTTTGATGGATTGGGAAGGGGGTTGATGGATTGGGAAGGCGGGTGGGGAGGTGCTGTGGCCTTTTGTTGTGCTAATAAATCCCCAGTTTGGGAAACACGGCCTTTCTGCAGGGGCAATCAGTTTCCCTGTCTCTCTTCTCCCTCTCCAGCATAATGAACTTGAGGAATTCAAGGCAACACTGCCAATCAGAGTGATGAAATTAGGGTTTTACTGCATCCATGGGGGGCCCTGGCGCCCTCAGAACCAGAGTCCCCTCAGAGAGGATGTGGCAGGGGTGGCTTGGATGCTGGAAGTGGACAAGGAAGGGAGGTCCAGTTGCATGCACAGTGCAGTGTGGGCTCTCTGGTCTCTGCTGGAGACAGGCTTAGGAGTTAGGTGGATTTCCCAAAGGTTTTTCTTGTGCTCTGTCTGCACAGCCAGGCCTGACTGGCTCTGAAATCCATCACCCATCAGGATGGGACCTGGCCAGCTCCTTGAGCTGCCCAGCAGGGCAGAGATGCCAACTGATGCCATTTGGAGTGCAGATTTCTGTGGAATAGCTGGTTTGGGTCAGCCCTGGAGCGTGCCCATGTCTTCAGCTGAACCTGGAAGCAAGGTGGGCAGTCAGAGCCAGCCTTGGCTCGAGGGAAGCTCAGAGTTTCCTGCAATGCCCTCGGCTTGAGTGCAGTGCCTGCAGGTCCTTACAGCACAGGCACCACTCAGCCCTTTCCCTCCTCATTCGAGGCCAACAGACTTCGGCTTGGGCTCTTAAAAACATTCTCTGCCCAGCTCCTGGAGTTTGATTCATTCCCTTGAAGGGATCAGATGGCAGCAGGGAGGGGATGGGGGCTTCAGGTGGGAGCTGAAGCTCCAGCATCCTAACGCTGCTGATTTAATCTTCACCTCTGCCTCGCCAAACCAGGGTTCTTTTGGAAGAGGCAGGGCAAGGAAAGCAGCCAAGAAGGGCAGCTGCAAGCCCCTGAGTGCTGAGGGTGGTGACATTGGCACGGCAATGTCACTGCAGCAATAGCAACCCCTGGACTCCACACAAGGACGAGCCACTCACCTCCCTTTTGCATTTTCCTGATAGCACAAGCCAGAATTTCATTGCAGGCACTCAACAGCAGTGTTGGCATCTCCAGCCCCATTTCTGGCAGGAGATGCCTGCATGCACCTCCACCACGCAGCTGCTGGTTCCTAGAGGTGTCTCTGAGGCCAGATGTTCACCCTGGCCAGGCTTCTCGGGACTGCACTGCTTCCACAGAGCTGGGTGAGCAGCCCTCGTGCTTCCTTGTGGTTTTCTGTCCTGGACAGGAGCAACTCCTCATCCTGTAACCGTGGAATGTAGCCCTTTGTTAAAGGAAAGCATTGGGAAATAAAAAAGCTGTCCATCATAGCTGACTTGGAGCGCCTCGTCGTCCCTGATCTGTGCTGCGTTCGGCGTCTCGGGCAAAGCTGGGAAGTGATGCTTGGAAGAGTTGAGCGTTGATTTTCTTTCTCCAGGCTGTGTGGTCAGTGCCAGGACCCAGGCTGGGCTTGCAGGGGCCATAGGAGAACCCCAGCCTGGCAGGTTTTGGGTAGGATTTACCTGGTAGTAGGTGTTTGCCATAGGCTGTGATGAGTAGCACCCCAAAGTCCCTTGGTTTGCAGTGGCAGCAGTGAGCCCCACAGTGACATCTCTCTGCACACCAGGACATTTTTTTCTTTCTGTTTTGTCCTGTTTCTGATTTGTCTGTGCCCAGATCTTCCAATACCCCAGTAACAGGGTGTTTGCCTGCCCTTCTCCCATCTCCCTCCCCTAACAAGAACTATTTGTCACCGTGTGTGTTTTCTCTAATGGAAAATGGCTTGTTCAAAACAAGAATTTCCCAGGGAAATAGCTGCTTGGGGATTGCATGAACACATTCTTTGCTAATTGGTAGTTGCCAAAACCAATCTGTATATTCATGAAGCTGTTTGCTGCACTGCTGGCTTTTCCCAATGAAAAAAACAAGACCTGCTGGAAGAAGATAAACAATGACAATGTTGGGGTTTTTTTCCCCTAGGTCTATTTCCTTAGGAAATGACTCTCTGTGATCTTGCTGCCTCACTCTGAGCTTCTGTCCATCAGCTGGTCTCCTTCTAATGTCCCTGACTGCCAACCAAGCCAGGGGTTTGTGAAACTGGGGGAGAGAAGAGACTACAATAATAATAAAAAACAAACAAGTAAAATGTGCGTGGAGCTGTTGTGAGCTGCAGAACTCCTGCATTTTCAGCATTTACGTGTGGCTTGATGGAGAGGACGAGCTGGATGTCCTGGGAGCCCTTGGGGTCCCTGCCCTGTGTGGGCTCCTTGGGGCTGAGCAAAGCGCAAGGACGAGTCTGGCACAGGGCTCAGCCTGTTTCAGTCTCGAGCAGAGCAGCACACACAGCCCAGCTTGGGGTTGTTTTCATCAGTGTGTTTGGGAAGGACAAACCAAAGGCATTCCCTGCAGGTTCTGGTGCTAAAGGCACACGCCGGGATCTGTGCTCAGGGCCAGGCACAAAGAAACTCTTTTACTTTGAAGGAAACCTCATCCTCCCTCCTGTGAAACCCCCTGCACGTGTGGGGGTCACAAAGGCTGGACCTCATGGGCAGAATTTCAGCGTGCTCTCAGCTTCCTTTAGGCTTACAGAGGTTTCCCCCTTTTTTTTTTTCCCCTATTGGTGATGCCATCCCAAGGGAAAGGTTTGGGTCTCAGCCAGCA
The DNA here is from genome assembly GCF_015227805.2 of Hirundo rustica. NCBI lineage: Eukaryota > Metazoa > Chordata > Aves > Passeriformes > Hirundinidae > Hirundo > Hirundo rustica. The sequence goes on along the minus strand of NC_053455.1, from coordinate 4,511,081 downwards.
GCGGGGTGTCAGCAGAGATGTTCCCAGCAGAAATGTTTCCCTTCCTAACGACAAGTGCTGGGCACCCAGTGCTCCACGTGGTATTTGCAACCCAAGTTTTCCTGATTTGCTTGAAGTCTTTTTGGCTTAGGTCTTAGTCTGATTTCCTGGTAAAAAAATCTCTTCCCAGAGCGGTGGAAATGTGCCACGTTCTCCTTCTGTCCAGAAAAAGCTTCTGAAAGAAGCTGAAAGACCATGGTCTTGATGTCCAGGCAGGAATATTCATGGGTGAGGGGGAGTTGTTCTCTTCTCCCAAGTAACAAGCCATGGGACAAGGGGAAATGACTTCACGTTGCACCAGGGAAGGTTTAGATCGGATATTAGGAAAAATTCCTTCACAAAAAGAGTTGTTGAGCACTGGAATGGGCTGCCCAGGACAGTGGTGGAGTCCCCATCCCTGGAGGTGTTACTGAGACGCACAAAGCAGTCACATGGAGAGAGAGGTTTCGCAGGGCAGAGGTTCCTCCATTCCAGCTCAAAGCTGAGTCCAGGCGGAGCCTCCTTGTTTATTTCTTACTTTTTATACATATGTGGGTCTGGCCAAAGATTGGCTTTTTTGGGGTTTCTACCCTTTAGCCTCAGTGGCCAGACCAATTGTCAGTTACAATTGTTTTCAGGTTAGAAATATGCAAACAAAGGACAGAGAATGAAAAACAAAGTATTTGTTTATGTTACATATGTGGGGAAAAGGTAGAACTGCTTCTAATATTGTACCATAGCTAAAAGATCTGACTCTATTTTATGAAAATTCAAAAGGCTTTAAAAAACTCAGAAAAACCAGGGTAACATGGAGGGATTTTAAAGCCGTGTGGATGTGGCACTTGGGGACGAGGGTTTGAGGTGGCAGCGCTGGGGGAATCTTCACTCACAGAGGTCTTTCCCAACCTCAGTGATTCTGTGGTTCTCTGACATTAGAAGCTGCCAAAGACCCGAGCAGCTCCTGGCAGTGCTGGGCTGTGGAGGGACATAAATGGGGATTAACGGCAGCTGTTGACTGTCCCTTTCCAAAAAGATCCCCAGAAAACTCCTGGGTCTCCCACGTTGTGCATGCAGAGGAATGTTAACCTCTGTGTTGGGCCAGCATTCAGGAGCTGAGCCGTGCTTTTACTAATTTTCCAAATCTTTAATGCAAAGCGACTGGAAGGATAAACTACAGTCAACAAGGCTCTTCAGTAAGGATTTCATTTCATCAGAGGCAGAGGAAATGGAACTGGGCAATAAAAGAGGCTGATGTTAACAGAGTTTTTTTTTGTTTGTTTTGTTTTCTTTAATGGAGGGAAAATGTGTAGTGTGTTTAAAAAAAATCAAATCTCTGCCAAAAAAAAAAAAAAAAAAAAAAAAAAAAAAAAAAAAAGCGCGATTGTACTCATATAAAAGGAAATTCGGAATTAAATCAAGAGTGTCTGATGTAAATTTAAAACATCTCTTACACAAGCAAAGTCTCAATAATGAAAACATTTGCCAGGATCAGGCTGTAACCTGACCTGGGATTTGCAGTCAAAATGTTTACATCACTGGATTTAACTGTACTTTAGATCAAGAAGCTGAAAAATGCTTATTTTAAATAATTTGTCAACTAGATTTTTTTTTTTTTTTTCCCCCAATTTTAGCTCTTTTCCCAAGGTTCATTCTTGCTGGTCAATATTCCCTTTAAAAGTTATTGATTTGCCTCTGGAAAACATCTGCCCATGGAGTTATGCTTTATTCCTTCCATAACTTAATCTGCAATTATGGAAGCAATTTCAGATTCTTTCCATAACTTAATCTGCAATTATGGAAGCAATTTCAGGGTTTCTGATCTAATTTTTTCCCCACCCAGATTATTTATACTTGCATTTTTAATATTTAAAAAAAGAAAATAGCAAGTAACAGTCTTCCATTCCACTGACTTACTGCATTACACTCCTGCCTGGTTAAATCTCACTTGGATACAGGTTGAAATTTGACTGAAATACCCAGAAATTGGACTTTTGTTACAGGAGCAGCAGCAGGGCTGCAGAATGGGAGCTGCACTGTTGCGTGAACATTCAGGATGGGTTTGTGGTGGCAAACAAGGTAATTTGGGCACAAGGAGCTGAGGGGGTTGCTGAGGGGGAGCTGTAGTTTGTGAGATTAAATAAAAAAACCAGCGATGTCAGCCCTGCTTCCCAGAGGAGTTTGGAGCTGCCCCCACTTCAGCAGGAGCAGGAGTGAAGAGTTAACTGGAAAAAAATTTGATATTATATTCAAGACACAGCCATGGCCAAGGAGACCTGCATAAAAAAATACTCTGGTCTTGGGTTTAAAATGGAAAGGAGGGAGGTTGTAAAATGCATCACTGAATCCAGGCTGGAATGAGGGAAAGCTGAGCTGTGCCTCGGCGCTGGGCATGTGGAATTTATTGATGGGCAGGAGGGTGCCAGGTCTGTGGCTCCTCTGGACCATGGATTGCATGAGAAATGGTGGCAGGGATTTATTGGGTGCTTTGTCCTTGCTGGAAGTGACAGAAAAAGCTTCCAAAGCCACCATGGCTCACGGGATCTGCCTGCTGGGCAGGAGGTCACTGCCAGGGGGCTGCAGGAGGGGATGCACAACCCAGGGAAGCCTTTCCTCTAGAACTGAAAGTGAAGAATGTTGCTTAATAGCATGAAAAACAAAAGGCTAATCAAGGGATTTGGCTGCTTGCAAGCTGTACGGCATCTATTAAAAATAACTATTTAATTGGATTTTTTTTTTCGTTGTCAGCGTGCCGGGCTTAAAAATATGCAACTATTACCCTGAAACATCCGAGTGTGGAAAGAAGAGGAGGCTATGGAAATACTGAGGCAGAACAGAAGATACATGGGGGGATTTATATGGATTTATATATATATTTTTGTTGTTGTTGTTTTGTTTTTTGGATAGCAGAGTACAGACTTTGAGGAGACAGGAAACGAGAGAAACATAATTTCACATTTACCTTAGAACAAAGCAAAGCACTGTGAGCCACCCCAGGGCTCGTGGTGCTGAATAGCACCCACACTATTAGAATCTGCACAAGACTCTTCTGGATCCCCCAGCCTGGCAGAAACCTGGAGCTAAAATGTCAGGGTGGATTGCCTGTGAGCTTCACTGCCGTGGCAAACCCCGAGCCCTGACACTGGTGCTCATAAGAAAACCAGTTTGGGAATTTTCTGTGGAAGAGGGATCTCAGCTGAAAAACTGTGGAAATAAAATGTTAGTGTGGTTTTATGGGCTGAGCATTGAATCTGAAGAATGGTGAAGTGAAGGAAAGGCTCTTGCTTACCTGACTGTTCTGGAGGTTATAAACCCATGGCCGCTGCTTGTAAAACAAAATTGGAGCAATATTTGTAATTTTGGGTCTAGTCAGCAGCAAATGAGTGTATAAGACATCAAAAATTGATACAGTGGAGAAGGGAGGCGGTGCAGTGAGCAGCCTGGATTTAGCAAGTGAACCTGAGCACTGGAAAATCTGCAGATTAATTAAAATCTGCATCCAGCAAACCCAGGGATATTGCCATGGAGCTGGCTGGACCTGCCACATTTCAGGCAGCGGTGGAAACGTTTTCATGGCCATGTGACTACAAGAGGCACGGCAAGTGTGAGGTGTCTGGGCAGGGACACCTTCCACAAATTCATTTTGAGTTGATTTAAGAGCTGGGGAGGGCATGCCCTGGATAGGTAAAAGCACCTGACAGAGATTTGGTCATGGCTGAGCATCCTGGCAGGTCTTGTGCTATTTGGGAGGAGGGAAACTTGTCTCAGGAGAGCAGCAGGGCATGAGGAGCCAAGCCCTGGCTGGGATGTAGAGACTGAACGTCCCATGCCACAAGACCACTGGGTGATCCACTGCCAAATTAACTGCATCAGCCTTGGTTTTTCCTTTTCTAAGAGGGCAAATGGCTCCCCTGACATGCTCACGTCCATCTGCCCACGACAGGCAGTGCTGCAGGGTGTTTTTCCTAAATGGAAGTGCAGTGTTGGAAGACAAAAATGGGTTTTTTTCTGCAGCTTGTTTCTTCCTCTCTGGTATATCGGAGTGTCCAAAGACCAAAGTGTACTTGTGTACTTCACTGTGTACAGCAAACGATGAATAAGGCCATCAAAGAAGTTTTCTCCTTTCAAGAAAGAGGGGAAGGTGTGGGAAATAACTTTGTAGAGATTTCTCAAAGCCTGACAGAAGGCTCACATAGCCTTGGGTCTCTGTATGCTAACCCTGAGATAAAGTGTGCTGACTTAGAAAGGCCATGGAATAGGACAGACATGGTTGAGAGAGAAATGGAACTGGAAACAAGTTTCAAATGATGACCTTGATAGTATAGACTAGATATTTTGGAGAAACAGAACTATGAAAGGTGCACTGTAGTAGGACCCACGACGGGTCATTTTAGATTGTTGGCTTTAAGACATTAACAGCATTGTGTGGCAAAAGCTGATAGGCCAAGAAACGCTTGTAATGTATTGTAATTAATAAATAGTTTGGCTTTCTGATTTTGATGGCATGAATTATGACATCTGTACTGTCTCACCCTTCACGTGAGACTGAAAATGGAATAAAAGTTTTTTAAAACGCCTCTCAGTTGCCCCATCTCTGGGTCAGAATAAAGGGATTTTCTGACACAAATTGAGCACAGATTAATTTTATTTTTTCCTAAAGCAAATAGCCAGCTCATCACAGGGTGAGTGAGGTGCAGCATCTCCAGCCCCACACTTTCTTATTGTGCTTCCTCCCCTGGAGGGAGCTGAACAAACAGCTGAGACCTGGGCACAGCAGAGCCCACGATTGTTTCTCCAAGTCCTTTTGCCCATTTGCCTCCACCCTGCAGATAATTTAGCATGAAGAATGCAATTTTTTGCCTTTGATACTGAGAGCAGGGAGAGGGGTAATTGGAGCCTGAGAGGCTCAGGAGCTATCGAGCCATCTCAGCCCTCGCAGGTCTCTGATGTGCTGTAAAAGAAGAGAGGAGTTACAATTACTACCCATTACTTGCCCTGGATGGTGATTTGTCTTGTAGCCACATGAAAGCAAAATCTCTCTGATCTGGTTCTTTTTTTCTCCCCGCCCCTGCACCTGATCAGGATGTGTCGTATTTCAGATTAAAGGGATTTTCTTTGCCAGCGCTGAAGGAAAACCTGTGTGCGACGTTCGATTATTCTGTCCTTTAAAATAAACATCCCCAGTAAGAAGGGAGTTGTTGCCGGGCTGGTGTCCTGGGAAATTGGATGCTGAAGTGGTTACTTGGAGCATCTCATGAAGGACCACAGAGCAAATGGTCTGGTGGATCTTTTTTAGGCTCCTTTGGAGGGGGATAGTGATTCATTTGTTGAGGGGTGACCTGGAATGCAGGAAATGAGGCTCGAGCTTCTCCCGTTTCTGCAGATGCAACAGGAAAATGAGTTATAGGCAGGACAAATTTGATGGCTGCCCTGGGACATATGGCCTTTGGGATGCCCGAGTGTGGGAAATGTCACACGAGGTCAGAACCCTTCACCATCCCCTCCCTGTGTGCTCTGGTCAACAACTGGCTCTTCAGGATGAGATCTGGGCAGCCCTGATGGATAAAAGCGGCTAAATGGGGAGCTTCTGCCTTTTTCTGGGATTGGTTTTATTTTTACTCAGGTGATTCCTCAAGAGCTGGGTCCTGAATTGCTTCTCGGGAACAGGCAGCAGCCTCTACTGCGTGTCATCTCAGTGCCATAATAGCATTACACCTCTGGAAATAGCCAAGATGTTCTAAACATGACATTTTCCCTTCTTTTCATGGAATATAATAGCACATCACAGGCGTGGGCTGCATGAGAAACCCTCCAGGCAAGCGGCAGTGCCACTGACGGGGAGGATCGTGCCTGGGATGTCTCTTTGTCTGCTGCTCCCCTCCAACTCCTCTCTATTAACAGATGCTTTTCCAGGCAAAGAGAGAGGCTGTGCACAACCCGAACTCCCACCGCTTCAAGGCAAATCAGGCCCTTTTCTTTCAGCAGCCACAGACTTGCCAGGTCTCACACGCAGAGCAGGGAGAGCTGATGTGCCTCTCGCTTCTCCTCCCGGCTCATCCAGCATCCCTCACTCCACTGCAGACTCAGCCGATTTGGGATCCACGGCGGTGTCGAGGCAGAGGGGAGGTGTGGGCTGGGGGGTTCCCTTCATCAAACAGCTTTGGGTGGTGACGTGGTGTCATAAAGTCACAAATCACAGAATGGTTGGGGTTGGAAGGGACCTTAAAGACCACCCAGTTCCACCCCCTGCCATGGCCAGGAACACCTTCCGCTGCACCATGTTGTGTCAAGGCTCATCCAAGCTGTCCTGGAACACTTCCAGGGGTGGGTCAGCCACAACTTTTCTGGGCAAGAAAATCATGGTTTCTGCTTTAGAGATGCCTGAGATGATCTGTAGGACCAGATGTAAGAGAGGGGAATGGCCCCAGGAAAAAATAAGGATGTTGGTCCAGCATGGGTTTTGCTCCTCTACCAGAGGAGAGCTTCAGCCATGGGCCTGGAGAGCTTTGGTGTCACTGAGGCAGTGAGTGCTGTTTGTGTTTCAGGGCACAGAAAACACCCTGGATCTGAGCACAGATCAGGAGGTGCTGCTGAGGAGCAGCTTGTCTCAATCAGAGATGCTCTGTTGCTCTCCTGAAGAGGAGAAAGCCAAATCTCTCTGATCCCTCATTTGGGGACGTTGCGGCGGGATGTCACCAAATGCCCTCATGGCCACAGAGCCTGGTCACACTGTCCTTGCAGCCCATCTGTCCATTTGTGGTGGCTCCTGGTGAGGCTGGGGACTGAACCATTGTTTCAATGGTCTATTTCAAAGCACAGAGTCCTTTCAAAAATAGTAATGGCTGCAAATGGAATAATTTGCTGGATACAGACGAGAAGAGGCACCCAGCTGCCCATAAAGGACATGATATCCACCAGTAGCTCTGGAGTCCATAGATCAAATGCTGCTGTGACCTGCTCTGCTCTGGCAGCTGAGCATTTCCCTGAGAGCGTGCACATTACATTTGTTAAAATAGATACGGCTGTGCCCGTTCAGAAGGCAACTGGATTTTTTTTGCTGCTCTTAAAAACCTGCCAAGTGCCAGGGGAGTCATCACCACCTCTGAGCAGCAGCACAGCCTTCCTCCAAAGAGATTAAGCAGTGATGTTTCATGACTTTATTTAGCTGTATTTATGGAAGATCTTTGCAGAGAAGAGGATCCATTCTGGGAGCATCTTTGCCACCCCTCATATCACTTGCACGGCTTCCAGGATTTGGTTTCCCCCTAAAGAACTTGTAGATTCTTCCCTTGACCTACTGCCAGCCCTTGGATGGAGTGTTGGTGGTGAAGGCAGGGGGAAAAGCGGGAAAAAAAAAAGAGAAAGATGGGGTTTGGTTCTGCTAAAGGAAGCAAGCTCACGCCAGCCTGAGCAGTGTAAATGGGGAGAGAAAAGGGTCTGCTCAAGTCCTTGGAGTGACTGAACAGGACAATTCAGATTAATAAGGGCTACTCTGGGCTGTCCTGGAGGATGCTCTGCATTACCTGAGCTGGTGCTGTGTCCTGTGGATTGTAGAATATATTTCTTATTCAAGGTCTGCCTCTCTCTACTGCTCTCACCACTGGTCTGTGCCACACTCCTGGTGCTGGGAGGGCTTTTTGGAGGGTCCCTGTGGGCTCTGGGTTTGGGGCACAAACAGCTCTTGCTCTCTGAGAGCTCAGTCAATATATGTGTTTTCCAAATGCCATGGGAATGGAAACTTTTTTTTTTTTTTTTAATCCATCCTAGAGAGCAACTGGTGCAGGTTTTCCCCCTGAATAATGCCTTGGAAAACCAATGGTTAGAGGGCTGGGGTAATTTTCATTCTCTTTTTTTTTTTTTTTTCCCTTTCTGGGTGATTGCTGAGCAGACCTAGAGAGGAAACTGTGAGAGGGGAGCTTTTGATCCAAAGGAAACACAGTGCTGAGATCAAAACATCTCCAGCAAAATCTTTCACTCCTGCTCCTCAGATCCTCAGCCCATAGCTCTCCCAGGTTACCCAGCCTGCTGGGTGACCAATTCCAGCTCCTCTCTGGAATTGCCTTGGCTGGAGAATGAAGTTTAAAATGCTTCCAACTGTGGGAATTTCACTGTAGCACTTTCCCTGATTTATGAATGGAGATGGACATGAAAAGAAGCCCAAACCTCCTCTCCAAGACCATTTTCATCAGACCCTGGGCAGCATCAGACCCTTTCCAGCCCCTGGCCAGTGTGAGGAGGAGCTGGGAAGATGAGGAACTGGGAAGATGAAGAACTAGGAAACTGCCAGGGAGAAAAAAGGCAGAGTTGGCCTTGGCCAATACTTGACCTCTCAGGTGCTTCTGCAGCTTTCCAGACCCTGGGTTGTTACAAATCTCCTCATCCTTGTGTGAATTCCTAGGAACTGCAGTTTCTCCATCTTTCTTTGGGGCAAAAGAGCCAGCACAGGTTGGGGCTGCACATCCCTGGAGGGCTCTGGAAGTACAAGGAGAAGCTAGGAATGGCCACAGAGCCTCAGGGTCTTTTGGAAGTTGAGATTTCCACTTACAGACACTTCTGAGTCCCTGGGATAAAGTGGTCTTGAAGAGAAGGAATAGAGCATTGTCTTTTCCAGGGGGACATATGGAAAAAATCAGTTCAGCTGGGATTGTGAGGGGTTGAGCTGGCAGGAACAGCAGAGGACTCAGGTCAGAGCTCTGTCAGTGCTGAGCTTCAGCCATGGTGAGAGAAAGGAATTGACCCGTGGTTGTGAGGGCAGATAAAGCAGAATAAAGCTGCATTTCAAGATCACCTCCCATGGCTGGAGGTGTGGGACCTCCTTACAGGGCTGAGACAGGGTGAGTTTCTCTGTCCTGGGATGGCAAAGGGAATCTGTGGAGAACAAAAAGCTGCTGAGTGAACGTGTTACGATTTCAAATCACCAGAGTGGAGCCCAAACTGGATTAGCATGGTAAAACAGAGTATTTATTTTTTTTTTTTTTTTCCCCCACGCAGGATTGATTTCTGTAAGCTGCAATCTTATGGATATATTTTTTCTTTAGAATGACTGGAGATGCATCTTCTCTCCTGCTGGGATTTTACCATAAGAACTTCACCAAGTTTGTGGCATTACTCATGATTACTTCAGGTGAGGCAAAAGGAGACGTGGCTGCAGCACTACCAACACATTTCCACTGAGCAGCCTTAGCTCTCCAGTTGTTTAGAATCAGAAGCAAACCATTACCCAGATTTTTCAGTTGGAAAAAGTGTGTCGCATTTTGGTGAAAACCTTCTCAAAGTTTATTTGGAAGGGGTGGGAACAGCTCAATGGGCTTGCAAAAACACTGCAACGGTTCAAATGTGTGCAAAAACCAAGAATATCCAGATGTGAAATTAAATCACTAGTGTGAAGGACTGAAATTCAAGGAGTCATAGCAGCAAAAATCAATCAAGGATCAAGCTTTATTCATATAGTAACTGGAACAGGCATGAAATTGCAAACAGGTTCTTAGAAATGTTGTCCAGGGGTGGTTACACGCTGTGATGATTGATGGGTTGAATTCTTAATACTCCCTTTGAGTTTACTATAAGCTGCTCACACTTATTATGGATCTACTATATTTAATTTTGTTACCAAGTTAATTGTATTTTCCCTAAGAGCTCCAGTAGCCTGCTGTGTATTTCTGTGTCTTTGCCAATGAACTGCTCCACTTACTGGCTAATAACTGACTGTAAGAATTTTTCTTTATAACTGCAGTCTCCTTAAATGTTTCTGCTACCGTGGTCTGCATAAGTATTCTTCTGGCTTCTCTTGCAGTTTGCCTTGCTCTGAGCACAGCAATACTTTGAGCTACTTAAAGGTTTAGTGCCCCTTTGTCATATTTACTATCAGGATCTGAACTGCAAATAGAAAAATGACTGGTTTGTAAAAGCCACTCTAATTGCTCCCAAATCTCCCTTAGTGCAAGTGAATCTTGAAACAAAGGCTTAGAAAGACTGGTTTTGTCAAACTGTGCAGCGTAGCTTGGAAATATTAGGGAAATATCCAAGGAAAAACAGCCTTTCAGTACTTAAAGGGACTGTGGGAGAAGTGAAGAGGGATTTTGACCAGGATCCTTGCTGGATCTGGCCTGGAGATCCAGTAGTTTATCCTTCCTTCACATCCCCTGTCCAGGTAACCTCACCCTTTGCTGCCCAGGCTGCTGGAGTGGGTGATTAGATCTGAAATGAAAACCTATAATGGATATAAATCATCCTCTGCAGACCTACAAGCTCCTAACAAAGGAGAATAGACCTTTAAGGGAGTCTATAAACTTAGGTTTATGTCCTGGTTTTGGCTGGGATAATTTCTTCCGAGTCCCTGGCTCTGCTTTGCATTCAGTAGGAGAACACAAGGTTGAATTCTTTATTTTTCCATGGTGACAGTAACTGTCCCTTTGGGAGAGTCACTTTGATATCCTCAGTCTCAGGGACACAGGAGATCACACTGAGGACACGCACGAGCTCTGGCAGCCAGGGAGGCTGAACTTGGAGACAGCTGGACAAAGTTCTCTGGCCTCTGCCATGCACTATAAATGCATCTTTTGTTCCACAGCTGAGGAAGCCTGAGGCAAGAGGAATTGAAATTTGGCCTAAAGCCACACTGGCAGCCAGATGTTTCCCATGAGTCACAAATCATGGGAATTATTGTGATGCTTTCTAAGACTTTTGAATTTTTTTTTGTTGTTGTTTAATCTTCCTTGAAGTACCAGTTAGGACATGGTGCTGAATGACAGGCATCTGCTCAGGGTGTCATCAAGGATCCTTCCCTCAGGGTGGTTAAAAATGCAGAGGAAATGGTAAGTAAAGGATCTTTAGATACTAATGAAATGGTAAAATGCAAGATGGCATTCAAAGGTAGTACATACAGAGGAATATATTCTTACAAAGCATTTATAAAGAGAAGCTGTAAGTTGGCTGCTACAATCCAGAAAAGAAATCTTAAAAGCTGTGGCAAAACTTCCAGAGGTGCTCAAAAACAAAAACACCATGGGAGGATTATTAGCAAGAGCAGATAAGAAATCAGAAACCATCTCTTGGCTTTTTCTGCACATCCACAGCGTGCCTGCATCAGGCTGTGTGCAGTGCTGCTCCCCCAGCTCAGAAAGGACATCTCAGATAAAACAAACTGCAGAAAGGCACAGTGAAGGACATCAGAGATGGCCAAAGATATTAAACAATTTCTGTAGGAGGAAAAGGGAAGTAAGTAAGGTGAAAAGAGAAGTAAGTAAGGTTAAAAGGGAGAGAATATGATGGAGTCACGGGAAAGCAGCAGGAGCATGGAGAAGATTTAAGAGCAGTTCAACACTGTTTCTCAGAATGAAGAGACAAAGGGGCACTATCAAGTGGTTAAGTGGGAGGTTTTTAAAGCAGCAAAATAAATTCTCTTTCACAATAGGAATTTCAACGTGAGGAACTTCTTGTTGTAAGACTGTGTTTATAGAAATACCCACAGACATTCAGAAAAATCAGGGAAGAAAAGTCCTTTCAGATGCAGCTAAGTAATCACAGAAAAACATCTTGCCACCTGTCAGAGGCATTTGAATTAGGATGGGATGAAGCACCCTAAGGAACTGGTTATCTTTCTCCACTAATTGCAGCAGGGATGCAAAGGTTCAGTTTAGACTTAACTGGGATGTTTGGAACAGCTAAAGGAAGGTGTGATAACTCTTCTCACCCTTCCTGACAAGTTCTCCTTGGAACTGACTTGCACAAGGCTTGCAGGAAGACAAATCCTTTCAGGTACAAGGTGAGGGAGCCCAGCTTGTGATCAAGTCAGCAGGATTCCCTGGCTCAGTGTTGGAAAAGCGCAGGGACAGCAGCCGGTGTCCTGGAAAGACAAGAAGCCGATCCAGAAGGGAGCAGGGGAAGGTGGAGGGGTTCAGAATGGAGATGGCACAGGAGGAGGGACAGCCCAGCCCTTTGGTACACGACTGGCATCGATCGTCGCTGACAATGAAAAGGAATTACAAGTGTTTGAAAGCCACGAGTGTTCCCTCAGCTTCCATTGCAATTCTTCGAATTACAGATTCCTCTGTGTTTGGTTTGATGTTCTTCTAATCTCTTAAGTAGCATTTTGAGGCTGTTTTTCAAAGTGGTTGCTTGGATTTCTCTTTAGTTTTGTTGTTTTGTTTTTTAACACAGGCACGATGTGTCTGTGCACCACATAATTTTGGTGTGGTTTCCCTCCTGTATCTCACTGAGTGGTGCTGTCCCAGAGGTTTTGGTCTCTCAGGTTCCGTTAAGGAGATTGATTTTTGTTCCAAGAAAGCAAAGCCTTTGTTAGTGTTTCATTGCCAGGCAAAACAACCAAAGCAGGAGGAGGGATGATAAGCAAGTTTCTTACCCTCTGTGGTCAGTGATTATCACTGATTTGTTCTGTGAAGTCCACTCAGACCTTGATTTGGGGATGTCTTGAGCTCTCCAAGCTACCCTGAAGACACTGAGAGCTGTGCCTTGAACACAGAAAGTGCTAAACCACACTTAAATATCTGGAAAATTGGTACTTTTGTCTCTGCACCTACTTCCCTCTGTGTAAAACGAGGGCTTTCCATGCTAGTGGCATGTTGTGAAGTCTGAAAACTGATTTTGCTCGCAAAACTCCCAGTTTCTCCTGTGATGAGCATCCCAGAAAAGTCCCTCAGGGAATAATTCACGTTCAGTTCAGTGCAGCACTCTGGTGCTGTGTAGGAAACAGGCTCAGGTCTCACACGTGGAAAAATAATGACCCCACTGTCCCCACTGTGTCAGCAGCTCCAGGTGGTAAAAGCCCACCCAGCACAGTCCTGATGGCACAGACAACCTAAAGTCTGGTGCTTCTGACCCTTTTAGTGCTTGGCCTTGCAACTTTAACCTTAGTAGTCCCTGTTCTTGATGTAATAAATTGAGAGCATCGACAGAAGTTTCAGATACTCATGACATCTCCTTGAAAGAGAAGCATTTGATTTATACTACAATTGAATCACTTACAGGGAGATAATTTATTAAAAACAAAGGAAAATGACTGGAAACCAGTTATGATAAGAAACTTCTCCAAATTTCAAGAGTATAATAGTCACAGCCCTGAGTTTAGTGAATACATTTCTCTTGGAGTTTATACAAGCAGATGTGTCACCTCCATTTTACATTAGAAATGTCTGTCCTGGCTGTCACAGGAGGTTTCCTGCCCTAGAGCATGACTTCTGCCAAGCATCATATTAAAAAAAAAAAAAAAAAAAAAAAAAATTAAAAACCCTTCTATAGAGCCAGTGCTTTGTGGTACCCTTTTGCGTAGATCTCAGTGCCACCCCAAATACCATTTTTGTCATTGAAAAATGATGCTGCCAGCAGTGTTGGGTATGAATTGAACATTTTTTTCTTCTTGAGTAAAGAAAAATTCCAGATTTTTTTTTTTATTTCGTAAAGATAAAGATTTGCACATGGCAAGAGGGAGCAGCAGAAAATGAATCACCTCCAGACACTGAAAACATTGTTCATGGTAAGTTGCATTACTCTGGAAAACAGCAAGAAGTGCTACAATTTAAAAGTAATATATTCATTTAAAACCAGTAACAGCTGGCTCTGTTCTTGATGAAAGGTTTCATAATTTATGTGATGAATAGCAATCAGTTTGGATGTTTTCTGGATATTTCAACATGACAGCTCACTCTGCCTGCAGAATAGGTTGGTCTGTGCTGGTATTTGACAAGCCCCGTTAGAAACACAAGCCAAACTCTGATCACTGTGAACCAAAGACCCCATTTAAAGGACTTCAATGTAATGTGTGTGATCACTAAAGGAAGGACCATATTGAAATTGGTAATTTCAATTTTAAAAGAAAAAAAACAAGTGTGGCATTTGGCAAACGTGTGATTTGTTACAAATAAGAATATCAGATGGAAAGGTTGCCCAGGGCTTGTTGGTGGTCTGGAAAGCTCTCTCTATAAAATATCAGTAAGAAGGATAAAATGAGATATCTACGCTGGGATCCTACCTCTGAGGGCTGAAGCACAGAAAAGCAGCAAGCAGCAGACTAGGAGATCTTGAAGGAAGAAGTTTCTAAATGCTTATGGAAGCAGGAACAAATCCCATCAGAAAAGTTTGGGTAGCAGCAGGCATCTCTGTGGACACAGAAATATATCTCCAAATAGAAGAGCTCACGCAGAAATTTCAGAGACAGCCATAAAATATGCTGGGAAAAAAAAAGCTGGATTTATTAGAAAACAGTTTTCAAAATAGATCTGTTGCCCCTCCCAAGCTTTCTCCTTGGACACAGGGATAGATCTCCAAAGAGCAGGGCCAGGTCAGGCGCTGGAAAACAGCACGGGAACAGCTTTGGTTTTGGTACAAGGTAATGGCTGAAAAGTTGTACCAGCAGAGGGAGCGGGACACCAAATTTCTTTTCCTACACAAGTGCCTAATCCAAGGAATTTCCAGAGAGAAACCAGATTCTAAACTGCAATCTTTACCCACTGATCCTTTAGAGAAAGGGTCAGTTGATGTAGGTTTTCTCCCATGGCTACGAAGTAGCTGCAGAGGCAGAAGAATAAAGTCTCCAAATATGCTTTGCATATTTGCAAAGGAAATGAGGAGAAAGCTGATGAAATTTTTTTTAGGGTACTGGTCAGATCCTTCCAGTTTTGTTTTTAATGTCCTGTCATAAAACATCTCAGATTTGAGGCAGATGAGATTCAGGAGTGAATACTCTGGGCAATGGGGCTGCAGCATTTGATGAGACCTAGATAAGGAGACTGGGTCGAGTTCCTGGGGTTCTTTGGGGGAAGGGAACTGGACTCTTTTGGAAGGGACTTTGGGAGTGATGCAGTGCTGCTGCTGGGGCTTCATATGGAGCAGCAGCAGCAGGTCACAAGTCCATTACACATCCATTTGTGAGGCAGAAGAGATCTGACAGCAAACCTGGCACGTGGTGTGCAGGGCTCCAGCCAGATCTGTCACATGGCAAAGGTGCAAAAACGTGACAAACCCGACCCAAACACGTCCAGGCAATCTGAATTCATGAGGTCCTTCTGCAGAGGGGTCAGGGATGTCAGAGCTGCTTGGCAATGTGACAGAGCCAGCAGGCTGGGGCCGGGCAGAGAGAGCTGATTGCGATCTGCTTGACTTAGCCCAGCACGGCAAACAGATGGAAAGTGAAGGATAAAAACCAACCTCACCTCCACAGACAGTTCACGCCATAAAAACCTCATTCCCAAGAGCAAAAAGGCTCAGCTTGCAGCTGTACTGCTCCAAAGGGTGATGTACCATCCTCCTGAGGCTGACAGGGAAAGCAGAGCACAGCTAAAGGTACCATCCCCAGCCTGGGAGCCTCTCTCCATGTTTACCTTCCTTTACCAGCATGTTTTGAAAGGAGATACGCACACATACACGGGCTAATCTGAGTGCTTGCCCCTGGCCTCTGTTGACTGTGCTGCCCTATCCCATTCCAGGTACAATTTGGATAATTCAGAACAGGCAATCACCAAATCCAGCCTTGGGATACAGCAACAGCCTGCTCTTGAGCCTCCTGGAAGTGACTCAGGATGAGACATCCCCGCCTTCAGAAGCACCAGGATGATTTTTTTTTTCCCAAGCCAAATCACACAGGTGTTTAGTGGTGACACTGATAACTTCATTCACACAAAACCTCAGAGCAATTTTGGATGTGCTCTGATTCAGTCTCAGACATCGGAAGGAGCTGAACCTCCATCCTTCTACAGGATGATCTGCAGGACCTGTGAAGGGCAGGGGACAGGACTCACTTTATTGCTGAGGCCAAGTCACATCACTTGTTTCAATCTCCGTGTTTTGAGAGTGGGTGTGGAGAGATCGCTTTCTCCAAGAGCACAAGACACAACAAAAGGAAGGAGGCGGAAGAGGAGATCTTTCATCTTGGCTTTACTGTCCAGACTGTGGAGAAGCCTCAAGGAATTGATCTGATGTAGACAAGGAAAAGTGTGGGAAGGAAAAGCTGAAGATAATACCTAAAGTATCACTGGGAAATTTGAGGAACTGTAGAACAGAACAGAATCTGAAGACACCAAAACCTTTGCAGCGATGTGAGATGATCAGGCCTCAGCCCATCAGCATCTCTCCTGTGCACAAAGACAGGAAATCTCTGCCACCAGGAGGTGGTAGAGATTTTTGAGCTTTTCATGCTAACTTTCCTGAACTCTTTATCTCCTCAAAACACCATCTGGGAAACTTTATAGGTGCAGACAACTCGAAAGAGGCAGTTCATCATTTGCAAGAAAGCTGCCTTGTAAAAGTGCCCAATAGTGCAGATTTCTTGTGTGCGCTACATTGTGGGTCCTGCTGATGTCAAAAGCCATTGAAAAAGTGTCACAGACAATCTCAGAAGAGGTTTTTGACACCACGTCATGAGCTCAGTACTGACCTGACCACCAGTCATCCAGACACTGCCATGTCAGTGCCTCTGCCAGGTCAATTCCAGCCTCCAGGGATGGGGATAAATACACAAAATCTTACCAGGTGTTCAAGAAACTGGTGTGGGTCTCATCCCAGCTGAGTGCTGAGCCACAGCGTAGAACTCCAGTTCCAAAGGCTGTTTGGGGATTAACTCCTGGTTTGAATGGGAAGGGCAGGAAAGCGGTTCCTTGGAAATACCAACAGAGATTTATTATAAATGTACAAATAATGATTTCATTTTCTTATCCCTACCACTGCAGTCACACTGCAATCTGGAAGTCCAGCAGACTTTGTCAGTCTGAATTCTCACTGCTCCTAAGAAAGATTTGCTGGTACATGTGGCCACAGCTCTACTGAAAAGAGCAGAAGAATTTAGTTGTGGTGGTTTACCATTCTCAGAACCCTGCTGAAGAAGTGGGAGTTGAAAAAGTAAAGCCATGGATATTGCTGTGTATCTCCAGCTGCTAGACGGAAAGACAAAAACGTGATCAGCGCTTTGTAAAAACAGGCCTCAGCCCATCTTAAGTGATGCAGAACACAGTGGCCATGTGCTATTTGCATTTATATGGAGTTCTGTAACTGTTAGTCTTATTTTGTCATTGAGAGTGAGCAGTCTTGGATGATCCTGAGGGAGCAAATACCTGCAGCAACCAGCTGCAATTCAACTGAGTCTCTTCTCTGCTTCCCTCCCTTTGAAACAGGCATCAATACATTGACAGTGCTGCTGCTAAATAAATGTTTCCAGGAAATGTTTGAGTGTGGGCTCAGAGGAATAACTATGTCCCCTTGTTATTTGCAAACAAAAATGATGAGTGCCCTGAAAGCTCCTTTCTTGCTGCCTTTAGTCAGAATGAATGCACTGAGGTGGGGACTTTCATTTTTATACAACATAGGGGCAATTGTTATTTGCCCCCGATTCCTGGTGTCCCAGGTGGATCAGAGCATGGATACATCCATACAAACTGCTTTGGAACATGCAGACTGCTCTGGCAGCTTTCTCCTCCTTCCTTAATGCCTTCTTTGTGTCATGGTTCCGGAAAGGATTGATTGTTTCTTGTCCTGCCTCCCATCAATGAAATCAACTGGCATTAAGAAAGCTGCCTTGCTCATTGCCAGATCGAATCCTTTTAATATCTGGTGATGCTCTGAAATATGTTGGAACTGGGTTTCAAATTTTGGTCCAAGCTGGAATCTCCCCAGTGTTCAAACAGAGGGGGGAGAAAAGCTCTTAAAACTGAGCTGCCAACTTGAGGCATCTTTACACTAAATAATTCCATATTGTCAATGAGTCCTTTCGACCTTGAGCCCATCCTTCATTCCTGGTGTGCATGAGGCAGATTAAGCAAAAACTGGCTTTGCTCCAGTGACTTTCATGGTGCCACTTCAGAGGACAATTAAAAGAACTTGAAACACTACAGATTTTCTTTTCCCTATCTATGGGTCCAGCTTCTTCACGTTTATGCCAGTTTTACACCAGTGGGACTTGTCTGGAAGGAGAACTGGAGCCATGACACACACAAAATAATTTTCTCCAAATGACAGGAGGTAAGTCCTCTTGGCCATGACTTTTTAAAGGTTCTTGTTAAGGTATGATCCAAGCCAAAATGACACATTCTTGTTTCAAAAACCCAGTGTATTGGAAGGATGAAAACAGCTAATTGAGAATGATCAACTTGTAATTATTTTTTCACTTGAAACTCTCACTTAGCATTAAACAATCCTCTCTGTGTGAGCCCTTTTTTCTCTCTTTCACACATTCACAGGCTCACAGGTAAGATGCATGACAGACCAAAGCTGCCTGTCATTTTTTCTTTTATCTCTCAATCCTCATAACAACACAGGGCAGAACCTCCTCAAAGAGAGGAGATTACAGGATTGGCAGCAACCTCAGCTCGGGGTGAAAAATCTCCCCTTTCTCACACCTCTGGTGGACTGGGGAGGCACATGGAGGATGATGGAGTAGAGGAGAAGGACATGGAATTGGCAGGGGAAAGAGGAGAACTGGGTTGTGTTCCTCAAAGCCTGTGGTTGATCTGCTAAGGGATCTCAGGCAAACACTTCAACTCTATGCATTTTTTGCCACCACTCTTGCCCTAAATCCTAAAGTCCTCAGGCTCTGGGCTGACCTTATTGAGGCTTTCAGTATGTAAAGGGGCTCCAGGAGAACTGGAGAGAGACTTTGGATAAGGGCATGGAGCGACAGGACAGGAGGAATGGCTTCACACTGCCAGAGGGCAGGGTTAGGTTAGATTTTATGGAGAAATTCTTGCCTGTGAGGGTGGGGAGGTCTTGGCACAGGTTACCCAGAGAAGCTGTGGCTGCCCCATCCCTGGAAGTGTCCCAGGCCAGTTTGGATGGGGCTTGGAGCAACCTGGGATACTGGAAGGTGTCCCTGCCCATGGCAGGGGGTGGAACAAGATGATTTTTAAGTCTTTCTCAACCCAAAGCATTCACTGATTCTCCGCTGTCCATGACCCTTTGGGCTGTTTGTCCAACACGGGGAGCTCTGAGCTATCACCACTGGGTATCTTTAGGGTATCTTGCAACACAAATAAGGAACTGCAAAGGTGGAAATGACACCTCTTGCCACACAGAGAACAAACTAGAGGTGATGTGGCCAGAAAAGAGGCAGATGAGGAAAGGTCTGCCTCTTCAGGCTCTGCTCACGTGAGGATACTCCCGGTTTCATGACAGCCCCATCCAGTGGGATTTGAAAAGCAGCTGTGAAGTACACCCAAACTCTTGTTCCTTTCTATTTGAGGCTGTCTGGGAAAGCTGTGAGCAGCAAAAAAAGACACTGGGACTGTCTGCAGAATCAGCAAGATGATCAGGAGACATTTACATTGTTCTCTCACTTGAGAAGTTATTTTTGCAAACATATGGCCTGGAGTTAAGTGTGTTGTTTTTTTTTTTTAAACATTGTGGCCAAATTCTGTGGCCAGTAATGGTGTGAGGCTCTTTTTTCCTTTCAGAGAAAGATGCCTATTTGTGGAATCTGGGGAAAATTCATCCTGTACAATAAGCTACAGGTTAAATTGATGCTTTTAAAGCTCCTTTCTGGATCAGCCCTCACATTTTAGTCACGGAATGGTAAATACACAAATCCCTCTGCAAAATCACTTCAGCATATTTATGCAAATAGTGACTTTGATGGCCCTGTTAACTTGAAGAGAGGAAACAAATCCCCATGTGCCCCTCACCGTGTGTCTTTTTCTTGGTAATAAATGTAGTTAATACATCTTGCTCAGCGACGTTTCCTCTGCACACCTTTAACTGTAACTTGCAAAAAGCCCAATTGCAGAGAAAGCAATTTGCTTGATCTTTCTGGAAAGAAAAATAGTCAGCATAGTAAGAATTCAGAAACAATACAGAGCTGCAATTCATTACAAGCTTTCAACGAGACAGAAGGTATCACTGTGCCTCCATTGCACAGAGTGATGTTGGAAGGGAACCACAGGCAGGAGTAATTTCAAGAATGGCTTTGCTTGTATTATCGTCTAGCGATGTTTAAACATGCACAGCATGTCCTTGAAAGCCTAGGGATAAGAGAAGGAGAGGAGATGAAAAATTAAGCCTGAACTAAGGTGTTTGGAAAGCTTGAAGTGCAGAGTTGTTTCTGGGCACGTCAGTTTAACCTTCAAATGAACCAGCCATTTCTTCCTTTCTCTTCAAAGTAATGCTTTTAGGTCCCAAAATTTGACTTTGAAGCTGAGATCAATGCTGGTAAAGTTCTCATAACACCAACTCCCACTGGAGGTGAAATTGGGAAGGGGGGGACTTGTGGTTTGTTCAGAGATTCCACACAACACACCAGGCAAAGTGATTTTTGCATCAACTGTGCTTCCCTAAGTAGGACAGGGAATTTCAATCCTGCAGAAGAGCTTAGAGCCTCACCGGCGTCTACTGACCCAGCACCCCTCAAAGCCAGCTAATATCTGGTCTGGGTCTCAGCTGCTCTGTCCCAGGTCTGGGAAATTCTGGAGGGGTGAGGGCTGCTTATGGCACTCCACAGATTAGAAATAAAGCAAATGTCTTATGTCAGCTGGTGTGAATTTGCCATGAAGGGGTCTGTGCTTCTGTTGGACAAATACAAAATAATCTCTACATTGAAAAGCATGAAAAGTCACCGGTCTTGTTCTGCACCTAGCTTAAAAGGGGTTGGGGAAACGGTGAAACGAGCTGTGCCTTAAATTTTGAGTTATTTTGGTGGTTGGTGGTTGATTTATTGCTGATTTGTAACTACCCTTAGTATTACCCAGCACTAGGGGAAGAGACAAGAAATCCAGATCAAAAGGGTATTTCATATTGCAAGTGCATTTTCATATCTGCCTCCACACACCCGAAAACCTTGATCTTCAAAGCACTGTGCAAACACTAACCAGCTAATGACTCCCTGAGCAAAGCCACAGCAATGGCTATTTTTAATACATCTATTATTTGTTTGTGCTCATGAAAGGCAGTTTTGTGCCATCAGCTTATTTAGCCAAGCACAGAACAGAGAAAAACGAATGTGAGCAGAGGAAGAAGCAAAGGACATGGAATGTCTTGACTGTGCTCCCCATGTACCAGTTAATGAAAATGACTGGATGGAAAAGGAGTAAGTGAAAGGAAGTATGACACAGCCACAAAAAAACCCCCAACCAACCAACCAACCAAAAAACAGAAAAAACCCCAAAACAAAACAAAAACCCAAGAAAAAAACTAACCCCAAAACAAAAACAAAAAAACCCCAATATAAAACAAAAACAAACAACCCCCCCGAAACCCCAAACCCAAAAACAAACAAAAAAACCCTAAATAAACAAAAATAAACAAACACACACAAAAAAGTTACTTGTTTATTGGATACAAATAGATTTTCAAGGAAAAAAAGGCTGGTTGCTTATGGTCCTTTCAGTCCAGCAGAGAGAAGCGTGGCAAGGACGAGCGACACGAAAAATCAGGTAATTCAAAGCCTAATTGTTGCCAGAGACAGAATTAGTTTCTGGAATGAGTAACAAAGCCAAATGGTGAATTTGTCACCTCTTTTTTTTTTTTTTTTTTTTTTTTTTTTTTTTTTTTTTTTTTTTTTTTTCCCAAATGCAGGCAAGGATTTTGTGGGCATTGTATGGAGAGATGTTAAAGCAGGTGTACAGCCTGTCTGGGGAGCTGAGGACAGATATCCCTTTTCTCCCTGAACTCTGGCACAGTGTGGGATGGCAGAGCTGCCACCACTGAGGCAGCATTTCCAAGTGACACAGAGAGGGACAGGGGCTCCTCTGGAGGGATGTGATGGAAGTGTCAGATCAGAGGGCTCCTCTGACAAGGGGACAGGCTGGGAGGGCAAGGGCTGTCCAGCCTGGGGAAGAGAAGCCTCTGCAAAGACCTTAGAGCCCCTTCCCGGGCCGAAAGGCATTCCAAGAGAGCTCGGCAGGGACTTTGGACAAGGGCATGGACAAGGGGGAATGGCTTCAAACTGGGAGAGGGCTGGGCTAGATGGGATATATGGAAGGAATTGTTCCCTGTGAGGGTGTCAGGCCCTGGCACAGAGAAGCTGTGGCTGCCCCTGGATCCCTGGCAGCGTTCCAGGCCAGGTGGGACGGGGCTTGGAGCAACCTGGAATAGTGAAAAGTGTCCCTGCCCATGGCAGGGGGTGGAACTGGATGAGCTTGGAGGTCATTCCCAACCCAAACCACTCTATGACATGCACAGCACGGAGAGGTGAAACCTTGTCCCCTCAGAGTCCCAATTAAAGGACTCTCTCCTTCCTCTGACACCTGCGCGCAGCTCCGGGGGGGTCAGATCTGAGGGCCTGAACCCGCAGGACCAGTTCATCCTCCCGTCCCAGCCCAAAGCGCAGCTCCCAGTGCCGGGCTAAGCCCACGGAGGGTCTGAGGCAGCCGGGGTGACAGCGGCGCTCCTTCTCACAGGCACAGCGACCGAACCGAGGGACAAGAGACCCCCGAGCGTGCCGGGGGCAGGACCCGGCCCTCCGCCCCCTCACCCCGCCCCACCTGAGGCCCGGCGGAGCCGCTCGCTGCCTTCCCGGCCGTCCCCTGAGGGCGGGGGCCGCGCTGCGGAGCCCGTCCTGCGCCAGGCGGCGGAGGCAGAGCGAGCGCCCCGCCGGCACCGCGAGCTGCGGCGGCCGCGCTCCTCCTCCCCCTCCTCCTCCTCTTCCTCCTCCTCCTGCTGCTGCTGCTGCTCTCCTCCTCTCCTTCCTTCCCCCTCCTCCTGCTCCTGCCGCTGCTCCTGCCCTCCCGGCTGCGCTCGCCGTCCCGCCCGGCCGCCCCGCGCGGCTCCTTCCCTCTATGGATGGGAAGGCAGCACCCAACGGCGTGGCCACCATCGAGGACAGGATCCTGCGCATCACCGGCTACTATGGATATTACCCGGGATACTCCAGCCAGAAAAGTAAGGCTCCCTCCCGCCTCTCCCGGCCCTTCGGGGGGTGTGTGTGTGTGTGTGGGCAGAGCCCTGAGGGTGCCCGTGCCGCCCCCCAGGTGCTGCCCCGTCCCTCGGGGTGAGTGTGGGTGCACAGGGCGCGGGGTGCCCGCTGTCCCCCGAGGGGACGCGGCGGCTCTGCGGCTGGAGACGGGGGTGGCGGCGCTTGGCCGCGGAACTTCGCGGCTCCGAGCCTCTCAGGGCTGGCGTTTTGGGGTTTATTTATCATTTCCAGCCTTCCCACCCCCATCCCCGCCCGGGCGGGGTGGGGGGGAGTTCGCTCTCCGCCTGCCCCGCGCCCGCTGCACCGGGAAAGTTTCGGTCCCCCCGGGCGGGTGTCCCAGCTCCTGAATTATTCATTTCCCTCTCGAAACTAATGAGATTTTTTCCCAGAAAAGTGGGGAGTTACCGACGATGGGGAGGGTTTCCTTCGTGCCTCTTTAATACCATACACTTGTGGTTTAGGGGGTTGGTGTTTGTTCGGGGTCTTTCCTTTTTTTGTTGCGCGTTCTCTTTATTTATTTCCCTTCAACGAAGACGCAGAAAATAAAACAGGTGATCATTGCAGAAAGTCCCTATTTTTTTGTTTGTTTTTTCTTTTGAAGTTTTTAATTAGAAGCAGCGGGTTTCTAGCAGCTGGGAGAGCTTTAGTGGGTTTCTCTGGAATTCTGGCGGTCCCAGCACTCTGTTTGATGGGGAAAGTTTGACTAATGAAAGAAATGATTCTTTTTTACCACCAAGGAAATCAGGTTTATATTGTATTAGTAATTGCTTTGCAGTTGGCAAAACTATGACATGCCATAGTTTAATGAGCAGAAGAGAAATTGAGGCAAAGTGAGGGGCAAAATAAAGGAAAGGCAAGGAGCCCACTTGGGTGAGGTGAGCACTAAGGAGCAGACTTTCTTCTGCATATTCCCCTTGGAATATTCTGCTTTCCAAAACAGCCTGTGCTGTACTCGCCAGCTCCAATGCAATAATAAACCAAAACACAATTAATAAACTGCCAATATCAGAAAAACGTATCCGTGGGCTTTTTATGATGGAGGAAAACCATGCATTGAAGCCACTTAATAAATAGGAATTCCTCTGTGTAACAGTTAGCTGAAAAATCCAAGTCAAGCCCGGTGGTTTTATCCAGCTGTTATTTGTGGCATGCTAACAGCATTTATTTGGTGAGGTCAGTTGGTTTTTCTGCAGTCAGAGGAGTTGGGAAGAAGCCCTGAACAATCTGGAAGTGTGGCTATATGTCAGTCCAGGGACTAGTTAAGTCTGAGCCAGGTGGGACTCGTGTCCCAAATTCTGTAGTGGCTCCAGAGCACCTCTACAGTGTGATTTACCAGAGAAGGGTGAGGATTCTGGCTTAATAGTTTGTTGCAAGTTTGCTTCGGTGGCAGCATGCGATTTTTCAGTCTGCAGCAACACTCCCACTCTGTATCAAGTTATAGATCTGAATCCAGTGTTGTCAATCCAAGTGCTCCGTGTGGTGCAGTGGGAATGCCAGGAGAGCACTGCCTGGACAGAGAAAAGCTCTCTTAGACCAGGTTCTGCAGATGCTACAAACTGCATCTGCTTAAAAATTAAAAAAAAAAAAAAAAAAAAAAGCATGCCAGGAGAGGCCAAGGCTTTCAGAAGTGCTGACTCTTGGGATTTTACTGCAAGTCTCCTGGCCTTTTGTGCCTTTCTGGCTGGGTGCTGAGGCAAAACAAAATGATCAGTAGCTCAGGTTTTGCTGTTTGAAGAAAATAAGCAAATTTTGTGGTTATCACGTTTAAAGAGGAAAACTACAAGTGTGTGAATCAGAGGTATTCCAATACTTAAATGCCTTTGGGTAAATGAAAGACATGAACCCCTTCTAAGCTGTGAATGCTTTTTAAAGCAGTCTCCTAAGTTTTGGAACCTTAATCATAATTTTTGGAGTGCTTGCAGTTGGCAGAGGACTTCTTTATCCTCATGTCTGTGTGGCTTGGGTTTATGAAGTACTTGAATGCTTCTACAGAGATGTTTTGGCCTTACCCGAGGTAAAACCAGGCATCCTTCAGGCATCATGAGCATACATCCCCTTGGAACTCAGGAAGAGTCACTCTTGGAGATCCTGGCTTGGAGTTTTTACTCTGTTCCTGTGTCTTGGCCAAAGTATTGCCTTTGAGTGGTGCTGCTTCGAAGTTCTGTTGACTGACAGTTCTTGTCGTGGCTAAGTGTTCACACAGATGTAGCACTGGAACCATGCAAGGTGGGGAGTTTGTAGCCCTCATTATTAATGGATTTGATATCTCAGTTTATTTCAGTGAGGGCACGATTTTTGTCACCACCATCCAAACTCAGTTTTAGTTCGAGTGGACAGTGCTGGTGGCACGTAGTGTGCTCAGAATTCCAGGCAGGTTGTGTCCATACCCTCCCCAGTGCCAGGGGAGCCCTTTCCCTGTCACATGCCCAAGCCTGTGGCACGTGCAGTCATCTGCTTGTGCTGTCACCTTGCTCCTGCCTGGCTCCGGAGAGTGCCTGAGGATGAGCTGTTGTCCCCAGGATGGCTTTGTGGCCAGGCACCAGCTGTGGGGGACATGATTTGGGTGGTGACAGCCTGCTGATGGTCACAACCTTCCTTGAGGCTCCTCTTTGTCCCCAGCCTCCAGTGCCTAGCTAGGGACAGAAAGATTCATTGGGGGAAGTTGAGGGCAGCATTGTGTGGCTGCTGTTCCACTCACTCTCGGGGGGTACCTGGAAGATGCCAGGGAAAGCTCAAGGCTTTGTGAAATGTGCTGGTGGTTTGCATCCCTCCTTCAGTGGGTTGGCTTGTATTCCATGATCTAACAGGAGGTCATGGTTTCTGTGTGGGAAGGCTGGGGACTGCTCACAAACAGCCATGAAATCTGATGTTAAAGCACTGTGGTGTTCAAGAGCTATTATCACAAAGAACTGCAGTATTTTCTAGTGACTTGTGCCTCATCGTCCATATTTGTATGCATTAACCTAGTTCAGACTTGGGGTGTGCATGTGATGATTCTTTTATTAATTTTAAGTCAGGCATTTTATCATTTTATTCATTCTTTAAAAAGTTGCTAGAGAAGGAAAATGCCTGTTTTATTTCTCTGTAAATCATCTGAATGAGCAGAAAAGTGTATTTTGGTCTGGTATTTACATCCATGCCTATTGCAAAAACCCTATATCCTGCCTAATAAGAAAAATATACATTTTTTCCCCCTGCTCCACTTTGTGCTGAGATGGAAAGGGCTCTTCCTGATCCCAGTTAACTTGACCTTGGGATGCATGGCTTGAGCCCTCACTTCTTGCATTTTAAATCTGCCGACTATGTATGAAGTATCTGGCTTTTGTGGGAAGGGAGGGGACCTGTGTCTTTCTCGCAGCCAATTTCTTTGGTATTCATAATTTCCAGGGCATGGTGCTGTTGTAGATCAGATGCTCCATGCTCTGACCTGGGGCTGCACACGGTTGCTCCCATATAAGCTCCCCTTGTCTCCCTGTTTCCATGTGTGCAATTTCATTTGGTCTGTTGCAACTTTTTCATCTACACAAACAGTGGGACACTCTGTTCCCTCTCCTGACCTTTGCTGTAACTTCTCGACCTTCTCTGACTTTTCTGCTGGCAACACAATCACGTTTAGTGTCTCCAGGGTCAAGAGTACATATGGGGTTTGGTTTTTTGTGGGTTTTGATTTTTTTGTTGTTGGTTTTTTTTCTTTTTCCCCCATTCTTTCCAACTGCTACCACCCCATCTGCCTTTCATCTCAGTGCTGAAACCTTTTTAACTTCCACATTACAAAGTTCCTCTCCTTCAAGTCTGTCCTAACACCTCTTCTGTGCCTTCTGCTGAATTAAAACTGCTCCAGTCAAAGTTTCTCATCTCTGATCTTCGTCAGCTTCACCAAATCAAGGTTCTGCCTGTGTTGTCTTTCTGATGGAGCCCTTCTCACTATCCACAAAGCCTTATGTCTTGCAGGATGCTCTCAGCCTCTCAGATCTGCATTTCTGTAATGCTGTTTTCTCAGGCCTGGACGAGCGCAGCACAACTTTACTGAAAATGCAGCAGTTCCTCACATGGGCCATCACCTTCTCCTTTTCATTATGCTTGGAGAGCTTCTCTTAACTTGCACTTGTGGCTGGAGAGTTTGATTCCCACCCCTGCAGGCTGTGAACACCCATCTCTGTGGGGCCCTTGCTAGACATGAAAATGAGTTCTTTTGGACATTATTCCACGCCGATTTGACCGCCCCTTTTCCTCTCCTTCAGGCCTGACCTGAAACCATGGAGTTGTGTAAGCTCCTGGAAGCAGAAGGTGCTGTCACGTGTCTGTGCAGCAGCGGGACGGTGACATTGGGCTCACAGTGGGACACTGGGTGACCGTGCCTCCGGTGGTGTCTGCCAGGGAGCTGGGGAGCCCTTGCAGCAGCGTGTGACCTTAGCAGTGCTTGGGGAAGTGCTGAACCTGTCCTTGCCATGGGCACCGTGGCTGTCAGGAGCAAGCTGTGTGTTTTCCTACTCCCCTGCAGAGCAGCTCTAGCAAAGGTCTGTGGTTTAATTTGGCAAGTTCAGCCTCAAGTCAGCAATCTGAACTTAAGCACCTATTTAAGTCTGAGCTTGCTCTAAGCCACCAGGCTTTGAGAATGCCTTCGGAGTTAAGTCTGTGCTTAATTGCTTTGCCTTAATAAGACTGGGATTTAGGCATGCTGAGCCAGCATCAGTGGCTTGACAATTCGGCTCTTGCTCCCTGTGCGGAGGAAAAGGCTGTGGAGGGAAAAGCTACCCCTGAAACACTGGGGAGAATTTTCTCCTGGTTATCACAGCAGCTGTGCCAGCAGCTCTGCTGCAGTACAAATCACATGGCAAACCCAGATCATCTCTGTGCTTACTGAGCACCCTGCCCTCCTGGTGGCTTGTCACTTCCAGCAAGAGGAGCAAAGTCTCCGTCTGCTGGGGGCATCCAGCTGCTCCTCCTGCAGTTCCCAGAGCCCATGCAGAGCAGGAACAATGGGAGGCTGGGAAAGGGGCACTCGAGGAAAGGTGCTTTGAAATTTGTGGTGGATGAGGCTGTTTTTGTCGAGCTGTGTTTGAGGGGTTTGGGCAGTGTCTGAATCTCCGTGTGAGTTGAAGTCTCTGGGCTGTGTTGGCTTGTACCGTTCGTGGCAGCTGTCCCTGTGCCACCTGGTAGCATTTGGGGTTGCAGGGACTCCAGATGCAAGGCTAGTCTGGAATGAGCTCTATTTCAAAGCCTTCCCTTTTGCCACTGGACAGGGGTTTTCCATAGGAGGTCTGTGCCCTGGGAGAGTGTGCTGCAGTGAGGACTGGATTGCAAACTGCCAGTTTAACAATTTCCCCCCCCGCCCCAGCTCTGGGGCACAAGTGGATGTCATGGCACAGTTCTTTTTTCTCACAGACTTGTCTCTCTGTTTAGGTGGAAAAGAAAAAAAAGTATGGCTGTATGTCAGCACTGGTAGCAGTAACTTATGAAGTAATTTCTTTCAGCAAAACAGATTTTATAAATACTCCTTTGCTGACTAATACTGGCAAGACCAGGTTTGTTTTCTTTACTGGAATAGGGCCAGGGTTTGTGTGGATTTCTGTTTGTGCTGGCAGCCTTGTGCTGGTAGCTGGAATATGGGACCCTCCCCTCACCTGGGGACATAAATTCTTCTGGAAGTTGAGGGGTCTCTTCAGCGGGGTGGAGAGGAAACTGTTCAGTCCTTGGCTTTCCCTCAGGGGCTGATTCATCCCCTTGGGGTCAAATCTGTGAGGAGCTCAGCTGTAGAACTGTGGTACTGGGCATGGATACAGTTCTGGACATCTGTGGGCAGGAGGGATGAATGCAGATTGGGAAGGACACCATGGTGAGCAGGGCAGTGAAGAGCATATCCTTGCAAGAGGGGTCTGATAGAGCTGGGCCTGCCTAGGCCAGGGTGGGAACAGGGCTGCTGCTCCAAACACATTGTGGGAGGATGAACAAGGAAAGAAGAGTTATTTAAACTGAAATCGCATGTTGGCACACAGGCAAATGGGTAGGAACAGGCCATGAATAAATTAAGACTGGAAATTAGCAGAAGGCTGAGAGTAATGGCCAAAAATCTTGCGTGGTCTTATGTATTTAAATAAGAATTATTTCCCAAGCTTTAAAGATGCCTCATAAAGACGCCTGCCAAGATTTTGAGAAAAATTACCCCTATTTGGCAGGGAAAATTGAGGCAGTAAGATGGGGGGGAGTGATACTAATTTGCCAGAGGTTGTTCAGAACAAGCCATAAGTTTGATGGAGCGATCTCTGCCTCCGCTGGTGACTGCACAGCAAGTCTGGTGCTGTCACTAGCCCAGTGCTAAAGGTGGAGGAGGTGCTCTCTATAACTTGGTAGCTTTCTACATGTGCTCTTTGCCTGCTTTTGAGTTCCTCTGCCCTTCTGTGCTCATTCTCAGGTCACCAGTGGTGATCCCAGGGCTCAGTGTTGGGCCCACTCCTGTTTAATAACTGTATTGATGATCTGGTTGAGGGGTCGAGTGTCCCTTCAGTAAGTTCATGGATGACACCAAGTTGTGTGGGAGTGTGGATGTGCTGGAGGGCAGGAAGGCTCTGCAGAGGGGTCTGGACAGGCTGGATCCATGGGCTGAGTTTCAGGAAGACCAGTTGCCAGGTTGTGCACTTTGGCCATAACAACCCCATGCAGAGCTAGAGGCTAGGGCAGAGTGTTTGGAAAGCTGGAAAAGGACCTGGGGGTGCTGGTCAACAGCGGCTGGACATGAACCCAGGTGGGCCCAGGTGGACAAGAGGCCAATGGCCCATGGCCTGGGTCAGCAGTAGTGTGTCCAGCAGGACCAGGGCAGTGACCATTCCCTGTGCTGGGTACTGGTGAGGTCACACCTTGAGTGCTGTGTCCAGCTCTGGGTCTCTCATGACAAGAAGGACTTTGATGTGCTAGAGCATGTCCAGAGAAGGGAACAGAGCTGGGGAAGGGTGTAAAGAGTAAATCATATAAAGAGTGGCTGAGAAAGCTTGGGGGACTTGGTGTGGAGAAAAGGAGGTTCAGGGGGAAACTTCTCATTCTCACAACTCCCTGACAGGAGGATGCAGCTGAGGAGGGGTCAGACTCTGCTTCCAGGGAGCAAGGGACAGGAGGAGAGGAAATGGTTGGAAGCTGCACCCCAGAGGAGGTTCAGGTTGGACATCAGGATGGATTTCTTCATGGAAAGGATTGTTAAGGAATGGGAAAGACTGCCCATGGAGGTGGTGGTCATGTGTTCAAGAAACAGCTGGACATGGCGCTCAGTGCTCTAGTCTGGTTGACAAGGTGGTGACTGGTCACAAGTTGGACTTGATCTCAGATGTCTTTTCCAACCTCTGTGATTGTCACAGAAAGTCTTCCTGGCTGCTTGACTCTCTGGTTGTTGGCTGGGATGGTGGCACAGCTCCTGGCCCTCTTCTGCCTCACCTCACTGGAACCTGGTTCACCTGAGGTGGCTTTAACCTTGCCCAGTGTGACATCATCACGGCTGCAGGGAGCTGCACTTCCTTCTTTTTTTGTTTTGCCTACCAGTGTGGCTGCTGCACAGAGCCCATGGGGCCATGACCTGGACGTGCCATGAGCTCCTCTGTGCTCTTCTGGAGTGCACAGAAGGGATACCCCTCATTTTGACTGTTCTTCCAGTACTGTCTCCTTGACATTGCCTTCCCCATCTACTCAGGCAGCAGCATATTTGATCCTGGTTGAATGTGGTAAAATGATATTGCAGTGACAGATGGTTCTGGCAGACTTTTATCCCTCCAGTGCTTGCATTCCTGGTTTTTAATAGTGGTTTTAAAGGTTTGCAGTTATTTCTTCTGCACATTTGGAAATTGATGGGCTTTTGCTCAACTGCCTGCATGGGAATTCACCCATGAAAGTGAACTTGCTGTTTGTGGAAGGATTGGTGGCAGGAATTTTTTCACATAACCTGGTTCTGAATGATCACAGCGATGAATAATGAAAATACCTGCAAAAAAAAGTCAGTGTCTCTTTGTGGCAAATGTGAGAATAGGGTGGGGGGAACAAAATGTAAAGTGCTTAACTGAGTGGTTAAATTATTTACCAAGTGGACCAGCTCTACTTAGTGAGATTGAAAATTGTTTTTTTCTTGTGGTGAGGTGAAGTGAGACTCCCCAGTGGCCAAAGGTCTGGGCTGGCCCTGTGCAGAGTGGCAGATTTCACTGCAGGGAGATAGAAGCTGCAAGGTTATGCTGAGCTAATGCCCAGGGTATGGCTTTCACAGAGCTGTAAGTGAGAGGAACCCTGGCACTTCCAGTGCCAGCAGTGAATTTATTCCAAGGCATGCAGGATGTGCTCGAGTGACAGGATTCTGGTCTGTCTGTCACACAAAGACCTTCCTGTTAGTCCTTTAAAAACATATTGATTCTTCCTAGACCTACCTTGCAAATACTTTTGGTAGAATGGACTTGCCCTCTCCTGCATTCGGCTGCTCTGGGTCAGGGGTAGCAGAGGGAGAGCGTGAGAAAGGTGCCTCTCCCATCCTTTTTGTGGAGGTAGGGAAGAAGAAGATGATTTGCTCCTGTTCTGGGGGAAAGGAGGAGGTTTTGGGTCCAGGGTGGAATATGATGTTTCCTGCTCTTTCTGGCGATCTGAAATCTGTTCCTTGCCTCAGAGCTGTCCAGTCTTTTTTGTCTGATACAAGAAGAGTTCCCATGCCTGTTTTGATTCTTGTTTCCAACTATATTTTGGCGGGGAGATGAAGGGAGAGGCAAGCATCAGTGTGGCAGCTCATGAGTCAGTAAAACTCCACTAGAACGGGTCTCCCAGATCCAGTTTTACATCAGTTTCAGTCCTGGCAGTGAACTCTCCATCCAGAGTGAGAGAGACATTGCAGCTTGAGGCCAACCTGACAACTCTTCCAGTTTTATTCCTTCTTGCTGCTTATGGCACTGAACTGCTTGAGCAATTTTCTGCTGAAGCAATATCCAGTACAGCTCTCCCTCTTTCTGTGGAGGCTGAGTCTTCTGGGGGACTTCTAGAACTGACACACCTCTGTTATTAATGGAGTAGTTGGTGACTTCATGAAAAAAATACTTTTCCTGCTGGGGACTGATTTTTGCTAGGATTCGTGGGAACACAACTCTTCAGGTCCTTTCCAGCTTAATGGGCATCATACACCTGAATGTTCTGAAAACAGCACTGGAATCATCTGTGCCTGTGTAAGATAAGCATGGAACAAGGCTGGAACACATGTTCTCTGTCAGGGAGAGAAGATTATTCCTCGTGGTGTGATTTATATTCTGCATCTTGAAGTGAGATGGCGGAGTTGTTATAAAGCAGTTGACAAGTGCAGTCATTGCAACCCTTTTCTTTTGCATATCTGATTCCTGGAGCTTTAAAATCCTTTCTTAGACAAAGCTTGGCATGTGGAGTGTGCAGCCCTGGAATTGTGTGGGTGCAGAGTGGGGTTTTTCTCTGCAGTGCCAGAAATAACCTGTTGTGTGATACGTTACAGGGGCTAGGATTTGTAGCAGCTTGTGTGCAAGTGGGATGCTTCAAAGTGCTTCACCAGAGTAAATTCTTCAGTGCTAATAACATGGATAGCAGGAAGGTGAACTTTCCGTGGTGTTTCTGCACCATAGTTTGGATTTCTACCTGAGGAGGGTTGGTCTTACATGTGAGAAAGCTTTTGTTCAGTGCTCAGTACTCAGTGGGGCTGCTAACACAAAGACCAGGTGGAAAATGATTGAACTTCATATTTACCAGGGACATATTTGATGAAGTTTCCCAATTTCCTATCAATTTTCTCTTCTTTCCAGGGTGGGATAGGATGGGAGAAAAAGAAAACAAAAACAGTGAGGAATTAGATAAAAAGAAATAATTCAAGAACGTTTCTGCTGAGGAAAAAGAATCGAGGTCTGAAATGTAACTAAAGAAGTGCCACCTTTCACATGCATTGGAAAACAGGCCTTGGAGGAAGGAACAAAAGGCACTTTTCAGCTGAAAGACTGAGCTGAGCTGCTGTTGGTGTTCCAAGCCATATGTGTCGTGTCGAGTTGATTCATCCATACAAGCCCTGCCTTCTGTCCCTCTTCTTGGGGGCCCTGTGGCAGCGGGCATGGGTTTGTGTGTGCTTGTGCTGAACAAAGCAGGGAGCGCTGGGCTGATCTCGGTGTGCAGGGGAGTGCACAGCTGTCCTCTGACCTCCTCACCGAGCTATGTGTCCAGGAACATTCATTCCTATGTCCATCTGCTCTGGGATGCAGCCCTGACTGGTTGTTCAAAGAGTCAGGAGTTGTTCTTCCACCCATAAATGCTCTACAGTAGGGGAAAGTGGCAGTGTGGAGGCTGCTTAACTGGGTTTTCCAAGGCATCCTGTTTGTTTCAGTGCTGGAAAGGAGGTTAATTAGATCAAATTAGGGCAACTCTATTTCTAGCTGGGGTCTGTGCAGTGTGTTTTGTGCGCTTCTGCTTTGAAGTGAACTCAGAGAGACTGTTTTGAGCATCCTGGTGGAGACAGGCAACCCTGGATGTGGGTTTAGAGAAGGCAGCCAGAAGAAAAGGTGTCTGCGTTCGGGCAGAATCGAGAGAACTTCCTTAAACTTAGATATTCACACTGTGCACAGGTACAGCAGTGACTCCTCTGAGAGCCAAAGATCCTTGGGCAGACCTGGGAATACCACTGGACAGTGAGTGTGAAGCTGCATTGCTCTCAGATTTTGTGTGCTTGGCTTTTAGAGGCACTGCCTCGAAAATGTGCACTTTAGTTATTATTGGTATAAAATATGTATGCAGTTTAGTGAAGTTTTGTAGCACTTTGTAGAAATAAGAGATTCATTATAGTTTGTTGCTTTAAGAAGGAAAGGAAAAGTGGGTGATGCAGCTCCCAGATTTGCCCTCTGTAGGGGAATGGAGGGTAGAAGAAACTTGTCACTGTTGTTTTGCACGTTATTACCACATGTTGGCTTTGGTCTCTATTTTAGCTGGAATTTCAAATTTGTTGTAGGAGCAGTAACTGTTGTCTGGGTTAAGATTTACTTTAGTTCCAAGGCTGCTCCCAGGCATGGGATGGGATGTTCACAGCTGAGGGTGTTTTTGGTTGCAGACAAAACTTAAGCCCTTTTAAACACAGTCTTCTGACGAACAGAGCTTTGGAGAGCAACGTCAAGGTTCTGAATATTTTCAATGCCTTCTTTCTTCCTCTCCATGCTGAAGCAATGTGATACCTGGAAAATAATCACCTTAGGGCAGGAGAATCCTCTGGTGCTTTAATGACTGTTGCCCTCCACGTAGTCCCTGTGGATGATGGATGGTGTGGGGCTGCCTAAAGCAAGTAATCTAACTCTGTTCATGATCCCCAAGTTTTTCTGTTTCCCTGCTTGGTACTCCGGACAGAAACTGCAGTTTAGTGCAGCCCGGGTTGCCAAATATCCTCCTTGCACATAAAGACAAGATTCATGGGACTTCATTTGAGGGTTACAGCCATCTTCTGTCATGTTCAGGAGTCTCTGAAGGCCAGCTGGAATTGCACAGTGCAGTTTGAACTGACTCTGTGGACGCTGTGTCTTCTGTTGTATTTATGCTTTCCCTATGTATTTTGGTGACTTAAGCCACTCTCCATGGTCCTGACTTTCCTTTTCGTCCTATCAGCCTCTCTTCTCTCCCTGTCTGTGGTGGTAGACTGGGCTGGTTGAAGGGATGATCTTAAAGGAAATGTATCTGGTGCCTTTGATGTGCAGAGCCTTTGTTTTTTCTTTATAGATTATGAACAAAAATTGTGTCTGTGTATTCCCAAACTGAAGAATACATGATTGCTGTTCCCAGCCTTCCTCTGAGAACGGGCTTTGACATCATTCATACTCTATAATTCATGGTATTTTTGTAGCAGTCTGTTAAGGTCTGCAAGAGAGTGAAGGGGATGATTTAGAAAGGCAAGAATCGTCCTGTGCCTTCTAGTAGGTCTTTCAAGCAGGTTCCTGCTCTTTGGAGTTGTTACTGGGTCTCTTTTATCATGGAATAAATTTTCTTTCTCTTTGGAGTTGCTACTGGGTCTCTCTTTTATCACAGAATCATTTTTTTAAAGGATGATGTTGTTTCCCTTAATGTAAGCACTTGCTCCTTGTCAAACACTTCCTCATATGCCCCGTTAGGACTTTGCGCCTCGTTCCGGGGTGTTTTAAAAGCAGATTACAGAACGTCTTGTAACTCGTCAGCTGTTGGCTTTTTTAACCTGGTTTCTTAAGGAAACAAGGCTTATGTGAACACCATCTCTCTCCCCCTACTCCCTCCCCGTGTAGCTTTTGAATCTGTTGGTCAAATCCAAGTAAAATTACCAGGAATGAGAGGGCATAAAAGGTGTGAAGCCCTGATGGACCCTATAAACCACACCTAGAAATAGCTCTTGGTTCTCAAACCGCGGAAAAGCTGTAGGATTACCTCATTCCTGGAGATGAGATGTGCTGCATACGCTTTTTGGGGATCTTGTCAAAGACGCATCTAGTTAACATCCAGCTTGAGACAGTGACCAACAGGAGATGTGCAGGGAAGAGAATAGTGGAGGCTCTTGGCGCGTTTCCATCCACGATTGATCTGTGCTTTGGGAAGTTCTTGGTGTTTGTCTGTTGTAGTAGCTTTTAATGGCTGTTTCTTCCATGAGTTTATAGGGATGTGACTTTGTCCATTTTGCTGTTGTAGGATTTTTCTCTGTTGCTGCTGGCTTTTTGGGTGTGGCTCTTCTGCTGAGGAATGAGGGCAACTCCCATGAGGTCTTGTAGGCAGTCCTTCCCACCCCCTGATTTTGTGGAGAGAGGGGAGGAGAAAGAGAGCAAAATGTTGGCCTGTTAATAATAACAGTGTGAATAAACATCCCGTGGAGCTAACACATGTTTTATTTCGTAATTCCTTCCAGCACAGAGAAAAGATACTATCCTGTGAGGAGAGAAATTGGCTTTGGACTGTTCGGCTGCTTCCTCAGGCTGTAGTGGGATGCCAGGAGCCTCACAGGGTACACCTGCCTTTGTTTGGGACTTTGAGATGATGCAGTGAAAAAACATAAAATTATTCCACAGGACAGTTTCAGGTTTTGGCCTGAAATTCAATGAATAAAAGATTACTTTGCAGAACCACAGCTATTGGTAAAGATCTGTAGAGCGATGCAGGCAATGGTTTGTGAACACCTTGCAGTTTTAAAAAATGGAGAGAATGGAGTTGTTTTATTACGGCTACAGAAAATGTTATCAAATATTCATGATGATCATCTCCTCTTATTTGAAATAATAAATCCAAGGTTAATTTTGTACTTGTAGAAAACTGGTGCCTGAGTGCTGGCCCCTTATTTCTTCGCTGGTGTAATGTAATGATAATATTTAATATTTTATCTACTTTGCAAGGACGTTATTAGGCTCACAAGCATATCATGTGCCCAGAGAAGGAAAAGTAAGCTTCTCCCTCTTTCTCCTGCAGGTTAGGGAGAGGCTTCTGCAGACATTTCAGAGCTCAGGGAAAGAAAACATTGTGCTCAAGAGGACTCATATAAGGCATAAAAAATTTGTCTGTTGATGAATTTAATGTTCAGTGTAACTATGAAGTTTAAAACAGACAATAAAGAATTGATACCACTTCTGTTTATTTTAAAGGCTAAGTCCTTATAAAATTATTTTTATCACTCATGCCATCCATTGTGTCGCCAGTTGTGACATTTGTGACCTGTGTTGCAAATTAGAATTTGACATTGTGGTGACTGCACTGAGCAAGGAAATATGCCCCAGGGGTTTATAAATAGGATTTAAAGCACCCATTCCATGATTGCATTTTAGTATTCTGCTGTATGTGTTTTTGTTTTTTATTTATTTTCCCCCAAAATGAATGCAGGTTTTTAATATCACCGTGTGGCGACAACGCGAAGACTTTTCAAGTCGCCGCTGCTGCACAAAGTATTGTAAAGTCTGACATCCCTTTGAAGAGCTGTTCTTAGCCACTGCTGCTATTTTTATTTTTGAGTTGTTCTCTGTGGAATATTTTTTATTTTGTCCTCGCGTGCCCTGAATTTTCAAAACATTTTCAAATCGATCCAGGTCTTTCCCTTTCCTGTGTTTTCCCCAGTCTTATTAACTTTTACTGGACTGTGCCTTTGAAAATCTAGTTGAAAGTCTTTTTCCCTTGAACTCCAAGGAGTCTTTAGAGAAACATCTGCCAGAAGCACTGACCTACAATATCTATTAGGCTCTTCCCACTGGTGTGGAGCTCATTTATGTAATGCTGCTGGATGGGATGGCTCTGCTCTGGAGATGAAATACAAAATTCAGTTTTGCTTTCATGAGCATAGGTGCCAAGAAGTAACTGATACTGAGATGATGTTAAAGTGTTAAAGGTTGGATGTTAATTGTGATCAAATGTAACTTACCAGTTGTAATGTGGCAGAGAAGGGTGTCAAAAACAGGGGAATTAATTGTCCAAGAGAGAAATATTTCTTCCCTCCATTTCTGGGGAAAGCAATAATTAGTCAGGTTGATTAATCTTATTATAAACACAGAAATATAAACAGGTGATGGAGAGTGTATCATTAGATGACTTTATAGATTTTAATAAATTATTGGATGATCTTTTGAATTTGATGGTTACAGATAAAACTGGCAATTTATTCACACTCTGTATATTCTTTATAAATATGCTGATAATGAGAAGTACCAGATAAAGTACCAGAAGCTTCTTATCCCTTTGCTCTGTGAAAGATTTTTCAGGGGTGGAGATGTGAAGGCATCTGCTCCATCAGAACATAAAAGTGGAAGCAACAGGGGAAGTAAAATGTCACGTGCATGAAGTGGATCAGAGGAAAAGGGCAACCAGCCCATGAATTTGAACTTGCATTTGCCTGGCGTGGACTTGTGAGACGAGCAGAGAAAGTCCTGAAATTTTCCTCTTCAATTTTGGGGATTTTGGCCACGGTGACATTTTATTTGAACTTTATCCGCACTGGATGAGTGAAGTTAAAAGCACAGCAGAGCCCATAACTCAAGGAGTAGTACATGGAGTGGCTAGTGTCATATCCAGCAGCTTGGAGCTGTGTAAGCAAGGATCTGCTCAGAGCTGGAATAATTTGGAATGCAGCCTTTGGTGCAAATCTGAACCAAGTCTGAATGTTACCTCAAGGCTGGTGAAAGGATGCCCTAATCCTACTGCCCCAGCACCTATTTAATGCTATGTGTGCCCCCATTTGATTTTGGAGGAAAGCTTTCTATTTCCCTTTGACATCTTGGACAGTCATCATCTTTATCTTTTTGAAGAGACATTGGAAAGCTGTGAATCCTTTCAGTGCCATCCTCCAGGGTGCCTTGGCATTTCTGAAGTAGGCTGGGGGGTGTGTCCCAGACACATTAATAAAGCTCCCCATCAGGAAGTTATAAGGAGGAGCTAACAGAATATTTATGCCTGCTTGTTCCCTGACCTTCCATAATTGCCTCTGATTATTCTATTACAGCAGAACATTTTAAAGTAATTGTGGAGATAGGATTCAAGTGTGAAGCCACAAAGGCTGTCCTGAAACTTGGCAAAATCATGGACAGGCATGCAAATTGTGTCAGTCTGTCCTGATCTTCTCAAGTGGGATGTGACCCAGGATGGATAATGATTTGTCCCTCCAATGAAGTTACATGGTGAAAAGTGGCAGAACCTGACAAGGTTCTTTGATATTTTTGCCACCAATGCAGATTCCAGAGCTGGGAGATTTGGCTGTCTACAGTGTTTGGGATTTGGCCACTTTTACAAAAATTGTCATTGGTGAGCTCCATGGGCAGTGATTGTCTGGTAAGCAGATTGCAGAGCTGGCAGAGGTGTGGAGAAAATACTTGTTTCTTAGTGGGCAGAATCAGCTGGATCATTCTCAGTGGATACAAGTCTAATCCATTTTGAAAACATCTCTGGTGGGGATTGTCCACTTTCCAGGCATTCTGTTCCAGTGCTTCATTTACTGTGGTTTTTTCATGACTAGATCTTTCTTGGTCTAGGTCAGACCCAGTTCTTGTCCTAGTGACTGGTCTCCTTCTCTTCAGAAATACCTTACAGATGTCAGAAACTTTTTTTCTCGTTTTCCTTCAGTTTTACTAAAAAAGACGAATTCTTCCACTCATTCTGTGTAGTCTTTCTGGAAACTTGCTTTTTGTCTTTATCTTCTGAAGTCTATGCAGTAGCCATCACCTCACTTAAAATTTTGTTCCTCAAATTGGTCCCAGGTCTTCAGTTGAGGTGTCACCCATGTAGCCTTGCAGAGTAGAGTTGCTTCATATCCTCGATGTACAACGGACTGTTCATCTCACTTCTGTATCTGAATTTTTGGCAACTGTATAAAAAGTGACGCAGCTTCAGCTTGAGGTTTCCTCTAAACTCCCAGTCCTCTAGAAAACTGCAGTTGTTCCCTGAACTGTGTCTGTACAGCTGATTCTCCACTTAGGTGGGAATAACCTTTCACTTTTGTAAAGAGTTCTTTATCCAGGTGATTTCTCCATGTTGTTAAAATCATTCCAGTTCTTTCTTCAATGTACTTGGAGCCTTCTTGTTTAATATAACTTTAGGCACAACGATTAAGCTCCCTGTTATGGAAATAACAAATGCTAAAAGGACCCTCACTTAAAATCCTTTTGCCTGACAGGACCCATTGATGGCAAGGCCAGGGTTGGCTCTTGAGCGCTTTTCATCCTGGTTAAATTGTTTCCCTGTCACGTCCTGCTGGGCAGTGTCAGGAGTTGTCCTGGCGTCAGGACCTGTAATGTCTCATGTCCTTCACTATTCACCAACCTGTTATTCTGTCATGGAAAGAAATTACATTACTCTGATGGGATTTAGTCTCAAGGAAGCTATGGCATTTTCCTGGTTTCCTTTTTATGTATCCTGTTTGATTATTTGGTCTGGTGTTTTGATGGGAACAGGGGACATGGGCTGCTGGCTGCATCTGACTGCCCCTATTTATTTTCTGTTCAAGTTTGTATTTTTCCACTCTTTTCCAATTTATTTCTCCAACCTAGCACAGTCAGAGATGTTTTGGCAACCTGCTGTAGTGGAAGGTGTCCCTGCCTGTGGCAGGGGGCTGGAGCATTACGGTCTCTAAGGTCTCTTCCAAACCCCTTTGTTTTTGTGAAGCTCCCTGTAACATTTTTAAGCTGAGTTTAAAAATTCCATTGATTTCCCAAAACTGAGATCGGTGCATTTTATACCAGACCAAACTGTTGATGTGAAATGCATCCCAGAGCTCCAGACAGGCCTTGGTTTGGTGCCACCTCGTTACTCCTCAGGATTTACTGCTTCACAGAACAGTGACTGCAGAGCCACATTAAAGATACAATATTTCATTGCTCCATTAAGAATTTAAAACATATATGTTTTAAATAAGGTTGTGCTTTTCCCTTATCTTTATAAGGAGATCAAGGCAAAAGCTGGGCAGATAACGAGGCAAATTTTTTGGCAAAGTTGTCAGTGACTTTGAAATGATCTTTGCAATTTTTGTTATCTTTCTCTACAGCATTTTGCCAGCGCTTGGGAAGTGAAGTCATGTCAGCATATTGCTCACAGATGGTGACATTGTTAGATGTGGTATATGGCAAGCAAAGGCTCAGGTGCTGTTTGGAGTTAGGTTTAAGTGCGTTGTAAACACTACTCCGACATTTGCACAGGTTGAGAAATTCACCTACGCAACAAATTACAGGAGACAAAAGGAATCGGGAAGGAGGAACTGTTTAAATACCAGAAGAAATGCATTTAATGGTGGTCCTAATAAAGAAGTACTGGGTAGTATTGTGAGTGTTCAGGAGATTGTTTGAGATTATCTAATCCAGGCCGTTTTGCCTACTCCCTTTTGGCCTGTAGCCTTGGGAATTCAAGGATATCCATTAGACAGCAGATTGGCCCACCAACCAAACATCTCCCACTTCATCACCATGTGAAAATGCGGCTGAGCTGCGCCGAGAGTTGCAGCTGTATCCATGGGAGGTCTGAACGGCGAAGGGGATGGAATTCAAAACCAACACCTAGCCCATGGCTTAAAATTCTGAATGATCAGTGATGAGGCTGTAAAGGACAAGAACAGGG